>NC_051182.1:16180262-16529080 GCF_013339695.2 Rhipicephalus sanguineus | reverse complement strand
CTAGTCAGCCGTTCACGATGGCTGGCCCTTGGGCAAGTGGTTCGCGATTTGGCCGAGTGGTGAATCGAGGGACGTGCCGACAAACAGAAAGACGACAGACAGAAAGACAGACCAAAATTCTGCGTCTTAAGTCCCCAGAAAGACTATCGCTTTTAAAAAGTAGAAGCAATGAAACAGCTGGTAGGATTTCACAATGTCTATTCCTTCCGTCTTTGTCGCGCTAGAAATCGTACTCTAGCGAGGTGAGCTGGTGAAATAAATAAGGTGGCGACGTGGAGAGGGTAAACATGGTAGAGGGGAGGAGAGCAAATGCGAAGCAAGTGGTGTGGAGAGGAGGACCAGTTAATAACCATCCTCGAAAAGCTGAGGGTCTCGCATTCGAATATCGGCAATGGGCAAGCTATAATGATGTCACCAACTGCGCTGTTTAATCAGCCTTCGCGACGCTGAAGTAGCGCAAAATTTCATTTCCTTCAGCGGCATATAAAGACCCCTCTTGCAACGCAAATGGACGGGTACATGCGCGGCTGACCGTCTTCCTTTTCTTTTTTCTTTTTTTAACCAGATCACTTTCTGAAGCAGCGACAAAGACGGATGACTCACGCGCATGTTTGTGAATGCCAAAATCCTTCGAAATAAAACCAGCGCGTCCATGAGTATAGTTGGACACAATGGAACGCTTGTCAAACAGCGCTTCGCAACCGCAATTCTACGCAAGTGCAGCAAGTGGCTATCTCTAGCTGCTTGCTCATCTTATTCGAATGCTTGCGCACGCGGTCGTTTACACAGCGACGGGCTAGACCAACATAGCAGCGCCGCAGTGCATGTTCTTTGGTAAGGGGGGAACAGTATCGTATCCATGAAATCATTCGGGATGTCCACTTTGGATCCGTGTTGAGTAGTAACCAATACCTAGTCTTTCTTGTATATGTCTTCATGTCTTGGTCGTAGAAAGGCGTTGTACTGAGCTATCCACTGCGCCTCTATGAGCTCTTCCCCTGTGGGTGCAGGCCTAATTCTAAGAGCCTGTAGTTACTAGTGCTGATCGGTAGTGATAGCGCTTGTCTATAAAATTTTCTAACTAGACATTCTAATTTTATTTTATTTTTATTTTTTTTTTATTTTTGCAGCTTACCTAAAAGGTAGAGTGCTACGTAAACTATCCTACCATATCGACGCCTATACCAGTCTGATCATGCTTCCTTCCTTCATCCCGCTGTGTGTATTGGCCACATCAACTGCCGCAGAGCTTGTTGCTATCCAGGAGGCAATAAGATTCATTTCTGAGACAACCTCGTACATGGACCTATGATCTGCGATCAAAAACCCCTTTTGTAACCATTAATTTCGTCGTGAGACAGGTCATACTATTTTAGCCAATAGAACTTATGGAGGCTTCTCACGTTGCTTCAAAATGGCCACCTCGTCACCTTCCCAATGGGATTCCTGCCCACTGCGCTAATGGAAACGAAGACGCAGACGCCGACTAAAGGCCTTGACCATGGCCCTGAAGTGCGCATTGCGTTTCACGGCCACCGATGCCCTGCTTCGGTACGTAATGCGGTAACCTACACTTGAGCACTGGACCAACCGGAGCGACGGACACGGCGATTACACAAATGGGACCCCGAAATGAGGTTCTGTATGCCTCGTAATTAAACGACACAAGTAGATTCACGAATTCGTCTTGGTGTGGCCTTCACAAGACGTTATGCACATATCATCGGCTGTAGTGACACCGGTCCCAACTGTGATCACTGTCAAGTGCCGGAAACACTTGAGCACATATTTTGTACCTGCCCAGCATAAACGCACGAACGACGAAACTGATTTCCTCTACTGAAGGCAGGGGCGTAGCCAGAAATTTTTTTCGGGGGGGGTTCAACATGCTTTATGTATGGTTCGTGCGTGCGTTTGTATGTGTGCTGTATATATACCAAGCACTGAAAATTCGGGGGGGGGGGTTTGAACCCCGCCACCCCCCCCCCCCTTGGCTCGCCCGACTGAAGGATGCATATAGGCCATTAAAAGATGAGGTTGTGTTGGGCCCTTGTGCCTGACGCCAACAGCACAACTGTGGTCATAAGAGCGGTCGCAGCTTTCCTACAAGCCACTGGACTGGATGCGCGGCTATAGCCTGCACCACTAGACGGGACTGTACATACTCACCTCCCTTACTTACCATCGCCATCCACCTTCTTTTTTTCTCCCCTTTTCCCCCCCCCGGTGTAGAGTAGCAGCTAGAGCATGCTATAGCTATGCCGACCTCTCTGCCTTTTATAAATAAACCTCTCTCTCTCTCTCTCTCGTTTGATCAACCTCATAACTTAATATACTGTCCCTTTCAGCTTCTAACGGTTTCTCCATTGTTGCCTTTGCTCCATGAGTAGCCCCAAAACTTATTTTATCACCTTACGTATGGGTTTCCCCAGCGGTCTTCATTGTATGTCCTTTCGAGATTATCTTGCCCTCTGTAGCCGCAGAACTGTTACGCTCGAGGTTGGCCGCGCGTCGTTGATTGAAAATTATCGCAATCATGAACCGGCGCGCGCACTCTCTTCTTCATTGTCGTCCTCTCCTTCGCCTTCTTCTTCGCTCCCAGAAGACGTACGCACATTTCTCCGGCGTAGTAGGCTTTGGGCATTTCAGTGGCACATACGCGCTAGGAGTTTTTACAGCAGAGCTGTTATGCTCGAGGTTGGCCCGTGCGTCGGAGATAGAAATTATAACTTCAGAACGACTGCGCAACCAAAAAATGCCCCACCCCCCGAAGGGAATCGTGAGGAAATACGATGCATTTCTTGCGCCGAGAGAGGGTACCGTTGCCGTCAGACATTCGCCTTCACCGACTTCTGCCATCGCCTTGAGAGGCGCCCAGCCAGCGAACGGTCGAGAGTGAGGCGCGAGCGGACGGGAGAGTGGGGCGCAGGGAGAAGAGATAGCGAATGGCGAGAGAAGGAGCGGCGAAGCACTGCACCTACCCTCTCCTACACTCTCTCGCACCACATGCTCCGGTTGCTAGGGCGAGGATAGCGCGCGCGCCCGCAGCTGTTGCTATGGGAGAGGGCGCCGCGGACAACGCCGGACGCCTGACATAGCCCGACTAAGAAATGCATTCGCATTTAAAACACAGACGACAAAGACACACCCAGCGCAAGGTGTGTCTTCTTTGTCGTACGCGTTTTTTCGTTGCGCAGTCGTTCCGAGGTTATGAATTGCCCAAAATGCTGCTCTCAGCAAGAAAATTATCATCATCATGAACCAGCACGCCCTATTCATCATTGCCGTCTTTGATTCGCTCCCAGACACATGCGCCCACTTCTCCGGCGTGGGATGCATAACTCTGACGATCGAGAGAACGAGTACAGAGAGAGAGAAAAAATTCTTGGCGAGAGCAAGGAGAGTACAGTATAGCAAAGGGTAGGAAAAAGAGAGGGTAAAGCGTAGCCAAGCCAAGACCAGCCCACCAGCTCTGCTGTGACCCAGCCTTATTTTGCGCGGCTTAGTGCAAGCTGCGCTAGCTTTTTTGGTTTACGGCCCCTGCGTTTCGGCCTGTATATAATAATTCAGATTTTCTTCCGCCGAGCAACCAGTCCCTGTAGGTACTGTTCGACTGTATCAATCGCGCTTCGGAGTATGTGTTTTATTGCCCATCACTACCTTCCTTTACCATAGAGTAGTATCATCGGCATATATAGAGTGTGGGTTAAGGACATTAATTTCTTGTAGTTTGGCTCGTAATCCGATTAATGCCAGGTTACACTGCATCGGCGATATCATTGACCCTGTGGTGTGCCTGCGCTGCCATCTCATCTCTTCCGGTGCGAGATCCCCCAAGGTGCCTTTATGCCAGTTAGGAAGTCACGAACATAATTGCGAGTTCTCCTTCGAATCTTAGCTCTTCAAGGCTGCTGAGTATTTCTGTATGTGTCAAAAGCTCTCGTTAAGTTCGACGCTAATGGCTGGCTCTAGTGGATCTGCCTGAGTGTCCATGATTTGGGGCTTAAACTGGAGCATCACACCCTGCGTGGAGAGATTCCTTCTGAAACCCAGCATCGTGGAGGGGAACAGGTCCCTGCCCTCGAGATAGTTGGTTAGTCTCGCTAGAAAATCATGCTCCGTCAGCTTTCCGACGCAAGATGTGGGGATATGGGTCTCAGTACTCCCATCGCCTGGCAATATGACGTGCGCCGTTTACACACTGCCGTGGTATTTTAAACGGTTTTCCAGCATTCCTTAATATATCTGTCAGTTCGTTATAGACTCACCGTCTAGGTTCCTTAATGTCTTATTTGTGATTCTGTCTCGAGCGGGTGCTGATTAGTATTAAGTTTGTGCAAGGCTGCCCTTACTTCTGTTTCGCTAATTTCCTTTCAAAGCTCATTGATGACTACTCCTGCATAATCGGTCTTGCTGAGAGATATATTTCTGTGTAACCTCTCGTAGAAAGTCTTGTCCTCCATAAGCATGAATTACGTTGTGAATATTTGGCTTGTATATCGCCTTGGTTTCCTCTGGTTTAGCAGGTACCTTAGAAGGTTCCATGTCTTTGCTAGTCCTAACTGATTGTCCATATTACTACACGTCTCCTCCAATTGCTGCTTACATGAATGTTGTGCATGCTGCTCTGTGTGTATTTAGTCTGGCCGTCCTCCTGATAGCTCGTGAGACATTTTGAGCAGTTATCATAATGAAGATGCAGCACGAATGTGTAAGTGAACACCTCTCTTTCCTGCGGAAGGATCATTCGTGGAGGCTCTGACAAAAGAAAATAGAGGTACTGATGAATACAAACACCAACTCTTTTGAGCGATCGTGATGCGTTATAAACGGCGTAAACTTGATACTGACTCTCGACTGTTGGAGTTAAACTACGACACAAAATAACGAAAAGGTAAATCTGCTCTGAAGGGTAGAATCGCGGTTCCACGCACATGCGGTAAGATATCCGCAAACGGCAATTATATTGGTTAATTTGCATGCACGCTACACAGTCTTGGCGATGTTACGGAGTTGTAATCCTAAGAGTACAGACTTTTGCGCTAGTTGCTTTGGTACATTCCAGATCTCATAGCGCTGAAAACGGACTTTGTTCAAAGCGCACGTCCTCTCCTCTTCTTTGGCCCCGTGTTTTCAGCGTTATGGCTTCGTTGGTTGTATCCTGCTTACGCAAACTAAATGAATATAAAAATAGCAACGTTACGATAAGAAAGGCACTGATAGCGAATTCCACCAGCCATGCGTATCAAATGAAGAGCTATGCTGCATGAAATTTTTATATAAACACAAGGAAGCATTCCCATCGCTTAGGCTCACGCAATGTATGGGATATGGCGTAGGCGGGTGAAATACCCCGCGCTACGTAAGATGAGCCTCAAATGAGCCAAACCAGTAAAAGCAGTTTAATTTTATTTACTAACGCATGACAGCAGTGAGCGTTGGCTTACTCTGAATGGCAGTACCAAAAATAAAAGCGCGATACCTTTCTGATAAATCTGGATGGACTTTTATCCTCCGTGCATTGGTGTAACGAAATCCGCCATACCCTCTTACCGTCCATAATCATGCTGTGGATTTCTCGACTTGTTATAAGGCCAAAAAGAAAATACAGAGATCGAGAATTAAATTGCTTGACTTGCGCTCAGTCTTACGTAACGCGTTACAAGTAATCGTTTACTAGTATAATTACATTTTCTTGTAATTTTGTAACATAATCATTACTTTTTTTCTAAGATGAGGTTGTAAAAGTCTTCTACCGAAAATATGCGAACACTCTGTAGGACGGGTGGTCCCTTACAGAGCCTATTTTTCGCCTTTTCCTTGGCCTTACCAGCAACGGCTTATGCGAGCGCCAGCAACAGCGAAGCGCAACGCTTTATGGTGGACGTGGACACTATAGCATCGAGCACTACGCAACTACGAGCTGGTGTGCAAAGGTGTTCCTACGCTATAATACCGCCTTTTCCATCCAGCGCATGTAATGAGAGAGTGTGAGTGTAGCAGTTGACCTCTTAACAAGGAAGCGTGAAGAACCAGCGACGACAACATGAAAAACAAATCCCGTTGAAAGTTAACAACGTGTAACACCATATCACAGAAGCCGAAGTAAGCCTACCTGCCTTCACGCAAGCCTCCAGCCTTCTCTCTACCATGCAAGCCACCGTAGTTCGTTGCAGTTTGGGTAAACTTGTGTTATTGCGTTACGGCAATAAATTCTAGAGGAAAGTAGCGCAAGAGTAATCGATTACATTTATGTAATTGTTCAGTTGCTTTTCTAGGCCTGCAACTGACCTCTGTAATCAATTAAATTTTAAACGAGGTAATCATAATTGTAATCGGTTTATTTTTTGTAACGTGTATAAGTCTGCTTGTACTCCACGAAAAAAATGCCCTGGAGGTTCTCACATGCGGCGGCATAACTGGCGGCCAAACGTGGAAGACGTCCCTCTCTCCCCGACAGACGGAGAGGGGAGAGGAGAACAATGTCCGGTTGCTATGACGACCGTGTGAAGAGAAAGAGGAGAAATAGATTTTGCTAGGTTTTGCTAGGCCCAACCTTGGCTGTTCCTTGCTTCTTAACGGCCATCGGACAAACCAGCTCGCTGTCGCTTTGCGCGGAAGTGCAACTTCATTTTTTTATGTATGGTCGTTTTGTCTACGTTAAAGGTCCGTACGCCACGTGGTGAGAAAAACGGTAAGCTAAAAGCGATGTCCCAAATTCCTGAGTACGATGAACGTCAACCACGCGATTTTTCCCTAATTGCAGAACTTTTCATGCAAAATGAGAGAATCTCGAATGTCTCAAGGAGATGAGAAATGAAGCGACTTGCAAAGCGAGAGAACCGAGCGATAGCCAAACATGAATGAAAAAAATGCAAATTAAGAAATTTAACTATTGTTCGCGGAGATATTATGGACCAAAATCATTTTATTTAAAAAGGAAGTAAAGAAAAACACCGCCCCCACTGGAGAATCATTCAGTGTGTTTTGAATTACTTCTACTGTTATCAGCGTAACTGCTCGACGTATAGGCACTTTTCGGCCGTGGTAATGTAGGTGTCTATGTAAGCTTCCGTGGTGGGCGCAGTATGTCTAGAAACGCAGCGCCCGGCCTCCTCAGCACTACGCGCTTGTGCGCGGCTGGCGGCCACGCAAATAACAATGGAAGTCGGTTTTGGCAGCGAGGAACCTAAAAGAACTGATTTTTCAGCAAATATACTTGCACGTATCATCCCGCGTAGAAAGGAGGATTTCGACAACGACCTCTCCCCAAACACTTCGCGGCGCAGGAAAAACAGACACAAAGAAGACGACACCAGACAACGTTGTCTGGTGTCGTCTTCTTTGTGTCTGTTTTTCTGCGCTGCGAAGTGTTTCAGATGATCAACCAACAGGCCCAATTCGCCACTATTCTGAAACTCCCCCAAAGCGCGTGCAGTCACTGTGCCCATGCAGTCAGTGTATGTCGAACACCTGATGAATCGGCGGGGGCTTTTTAACCGCCACGCGTCGTCTGAAGACAGTGCTGCCAGATGCCGTCAAGAAAAGACTGAAGCGCGACCCTCCAAACATCAGCAAATTTTACAAAAGTCAGTAGATAAAAAAAAACATGTTAGTATCAAAGAAAGCACACTGCTTAAATAAGAAGGATGTACCGTCACTTCCAATTTAATAAAAAGAAAATATCGTGAAGCTTTTGGAATTTCTGGAATTATTTCAGCGGTCAGATTACAACTACAGTATATGAATTTATGCGAAGCACCTTGTGTCATTGCAGTACCGCGCGAATTAATTATTACCTTCCGCCAGTCTGTGCTTTTCTCCTCAACTTGATCGCCGAACGGCTTCGATTTTCCAATTATCACCCGCCATGCAGGTCTCCGTGGGAGCGTGCTCTGACTGTTTCGACTGATTAGAGTCCTTGTTACACAAAAGCAGGGGTCTCAAGAGTGCGCTTAACTGGGCTGGTTGGTACATGATTAAGGCGAGAGCAAACAGCGCTAAACACGGGACGGAGAAGAAGAACGACAGCGCTTGTGTCTTCGTTCTTCTTCTCCGTCCGTGTTTAGCGCTGTTTGCTCTCGCCAGGGGTCTCAAACACACAGACCTCTGGCAAGCGGCCCGGCCCTCAACATTGTCTTCGTCCCATATACAGACATTTTTAAATTTCTTAAGTATGTTCGCGAGCTACACACACGTCGCTGGTCTCAAGCATTTTTTTTTTTTTTCGTAAGGCACCCCATCCGGTCAGCAACTGTGGAACTAAATACTATATATCAGAATCGGCGTTCAGATTTCAGTTTTCTCGAAACCTGACGTCGAATCCGCTTCAGAAATGACCTATGAGAAAAGCAGTCTTTCACATCGCAACGTTAGCTGACATTTTGTTCGAACTCTTCTCCGCGGCGCTGCTGCAACCTCCTTCACTGCCGTAGCGGGAGGCAATTTCGTCACTGCGGTCCGCTAGCTGAGTGGGATGGAGACCTCTGTCCTAAAGGGATGACCGATTATAGTCACTGGAAAATCACCGATTAAAGCCACTGTATGTGTTCCCCTTAGGGAGCATATATGTACTTTTATGACCGATGGCTTTGGTGCGCTGTCTACTCTCACCCTGATGAAACTCTACTATGCCCTCCGACATTAATACCTGACAACGCCGCGTCTTCCAGCGCTTCAAATCTCGGAGGCAATGTTTCTCCAACGTGATGTTCCCACTTCCCCTTGGCACAGCAGCTTTTGAAAGCCCATCCTGGCTACCCTTAGTTACGAAGCCGATAAGTACCATGAGATTACTTTGACAAATAATTATCCAGGAATCAGTAAATCACGAAGAAAAAAGATCTGCTGAAATATCAGTAGGTATGGCAACAATGTGGCAATCAATAGGTGTGACAACACCTTGTACAAAATATCTTCAGACTGAAGAACTTTTGTAGAAGGAGCGACCGAGATGGGTGCCAGTAGTGACCAGCTCTTTATGCGTCAGATGACAAATGTGTGCAGGTGCCCACCGGTGGACGCAAAGGTTGCACCGCCGTTGACGGGTTGTTTAGGGCTCGTTCGTTGGCAGGGTGCCCAATGAATAGTCGCGGCTTTCTGCCCGTTTCATGTGCGCAGAGAGAACTTCAATATTTAAACTGGATTGCGCCACCGTGTTTTTTACGACTCTGAGAACACCTTTGTCGGGCGTTCTGCTCTTCTCACTCACGCAGTATTTTGAATGAATGAAGAGAGATGGAGCAAATATCGCAGTAAAAACAAATTCCAGTTGACCAATCCGTGCTGGAATCTTACTGTGAGGAGAGTGGGTTAAAAGCAACAACGCCTTGTTGCTCCACAGGAGCGTTCTGGTCGTACGAGCAGAGACTGTCGGCTTTGCGGCGACAGTTCCGCTGTAAACTGACTATCTATAGGCTACGAATCAAGTCTATTTGATTGTTACCTAAGTCTCCATCCTTGAAATAATGTCCTGGAGTACGTGGCTAGATCGAGGTGACGAGCACGACGGCTCCCTATCACTGTGGGAATCCGGTTCAGAGCGCGAAGAAGTCCGCCGCGACGAGCGGTCGGACTCCACGTAATTCGGCAGCTACTCCAAGAACAACTTCCGAGCCCGGACCCCGAGCAACCCGTAAAACAGCGACAAGACGGCGGCCTTCTGACGACTTTCCGAAGTACGAGGCATCGCGTGTAATTTTACGTGTATGTGGTTTGCACGTCGCGAATGTTTTCTCCATTGCTGTATATTGGTATCGTTCAGGGCTGGGCAGAAGAGGAAAAAAAGTGGTTCATTGCGCTAGGCCCTTCTTCCACGCTTGCGGCCTGAATGTCCAGCGAGACGAATGTCCATAGTGGACATTCAATCTCGTTGTACATTTCGTCTCGGTTGGACATTCCGTCTCGTTGGACATTCGGTCTCGGTTGGAAACTAAAATGATCGCCAGTCGGAGGAACGGAAATTGTACGTAATAGATTACATGTAAGCCGGCAAAGTAGCCACAAGATTGTGGGCAACGATTTGCATACTTTGCTACACCAGCCTTCTGTTGAGCGCTCTATTCTAGCATTTATTTAGTGATGCCACCCTTTTCGTCGGTGGCATCCCACCCACAGCTTTCGAATTACGCGTCTGATGTCTAAAAATTGAGCTACGACAAAGGGCGCTCCCTCGTACACACCGTTGGGTATTTCTGTGCGTTTGATCCCTCGGAGTGTTAGCCAGCGCAACTCGTAGCCGTATTTGTAAGGTTGCGAGTTTGCATCCCACTGACGCAAAGGGTGCTCTTTCGTCGTCCATTTTATTGCTTTCAATTTGGGTTATAGTATCATTACACTAGAGTTACAAACAACAAATAATGTTCCTCTGCTTTCTTTGGCTTAATTGGCTGTTTTTTTTAAAATGCGAAGCATTTCTTAGCGAACCTCTGGCACTTTGAGCGTTTCTATCTATCTATTCTATCTATCTATCATATCTATCTATCTATCTATCTATCTATCTCTCATCTATCTATCTACTACTATCTATCTATCTATCTATCTATCATCTCTATCTTCTATATCTATCGATCTATCTATGATAGCCGCCTACTCTGGTGCTCTCATGATCGCCTCCTTAACTTGGTGTAGACCAAACTTTGCATGGGAGGGTAAGAGGATTCGACGAATATGACTGCCGGGTCATGACATGAATAACCTTAAAATCCTGTCGCGTACGTCGTCAAACCCTTTACACTAGACACGTGTGGCACATACCCGTTTACCACGGGCCGCGGTGTACGGGTATGCGCCACAGGTAATTGACAGTTTATATCTACCCAGGAACGGCGAGAACAGACATTGGTAACTTAAATGTAGAGCGTTAAGGAAAACCAACATCGGCAGCATTGACTCAACGATTGGAAAAAAATGAAAGTTAGGATCCCAGCAGGAATCGAACCCAAGCATTCTGCGCGGCAATCAGGTATTCTACCACTGAGCCACGCCAGGTCTATAAACTGGTTCGGAAAACAGCCTACGCAGGCGTAAATGGCGGCGCAAAACGTCACTTGTGGTTGTGGTGCTGGCTATCTAATTTTACAAGAAGCAATAAACACTACATGATACTCCTACGATGTGTACTCCTACGATGTGTACTCCTACGATGCAGGCGTCATATCAGATTTACGTCTGTATTTCAGTGTTGGCTCCGCTTTTATAGCAGTCTAATGAACATTACGTTTGTATTTCAGTAATTCAGCAAGCTATATTGAAGCATTGCTCGACCCCGGAGGAATACATTACCGAAAGTTAAGTATGATATTCACATCATCGCACCGTAAAGGACACTTAGTCCGCCAGAACGACGCAGTTTCTTCTTCATTTCTTACGAGGCTGCGAGGATGGCCTCATGCTGACCGAGGATGATGCCAGATTGATTGACAGCCCCTTTGTAGACAAGGCTACGTAGGCCACATACTCCTAGGTAGTCTACGAATACGACAAGCGCCATCCACTGATGTTGGTCTACGTAGTACCATCCAGGCCCAACCAGCCTCGACGGCCTATTCCTCACCAACGCGAAGGGTGGCTTCAGGTTCCAACATTTCGCCGGCTCTGTCGACAGACAATTTGTCGGCGAAATGACCGAGGCATCCGCGAATTCCAAACAGCTCTACTATACCACATACTTCACACACATGGACCCCTCGTCACCACGATCACGACCGGATCCTCTAACATGTCATGACCAGCTGTTGGTGCTCACTGATCATGGTGATGATGCCCTTGTTCAAGAACTGTCAAGAACTTCTTGCACACAACAACACGGGTTCGTGAAACGTGCGTGCGTGCCATTGGCAGCGTTACCTAACCGTAAGCAACTTGTTATATAAACACATATGCGTCTCTTCAACATATATATCTGTGCGTATAAAATTTATACAAATCTTTAGCGACATTTTTGTAACGTGTCGCTAAGTAAAAAAGTTACGCCACAGTCACCTAACCGCCGCATGCTTCGCATAACGTCAACTCCCACGGTCCGTGGGATCTGCCTAATTTTTTTTAACAAAGAAAGGAGCCATGGCTACGAGTAGCGCTGGGTGACACTCCCAGGGACTAAACGCGCATAAATACCCCACAAAGTGGACGAGCGCCCTCTTTCGTAATTCGTTAAAGGGGCCATGACACGGTCGGCCCAAAGATTTGTGGTTTTCAGCAAAAACTAGAAGTGAAGAGTCTATTATGCCTGTACAGACTTCAAAAGTGGGCCTAAGAGAATTATCATCATCATCATCATCAGCCTGTCTACGCCCACTGCAGGGCAAAGGCCTCTCCCATGTTCCGCCAATCAACCCGACCTGTGCTTTCTGCTGCCACGTTATACCTACAAACTTCTTAATCTCATCTACCCACCTAATTTTCTGTCTCCCCCTCACGCGGTTTGCCATCTCATGGAATCCAGTCAGTTACCCTTAATGACACCGGTTATCCTGCCGACGTGCTACGTGCCCGGCCCATATCCATTTCTTCTTCTTGATCCTTTACCCCCGTTTGTTCCCTGACCCACTCTGCTGTCTTCCTGTCTCTTAAGGTTAACCTATCATTTTCTTTTCCATCGCTCGCTGTGTCGTCCTCAATTTAAGTTGAACCCTCTTTGTAAGTCTCCAGGTTTCTGCTCCGTCGGTAAGTACCGGTAAGATGCAGCTGTTATATACCTTCCTTCTTGAGAGATATTGGTAGACTTACCATTCATGATTTGATAATGCTTGCCGAATGAGCCCCATCCCATCCTTATTCTTCTAGTTATTTCACTCTCATGGTTCGGCTCCGCGGTTACTACCTGTCCTAAGTAGACGTACTCCTATCGCAAAGCGCTGTTCTCTGCCAAGATTGTTCCACATTACTTTAGTTTTATGCATATTCATTTTCAGACCTGCTCTTCTACTTTCCGTATCCAGTTCAGTAATCATGAGCTGTAATTCGTCTCCCGCGTTACTAAAAGAACATTTCAGTGCAAACAAGCCCTAGAATTCACCGGCTCTAAACCCCGCCCACCGCCGGCGACAGCCATTTTGCCATGGCGCGTGTGAGGTCACGTGCAGCACGGAACGAAGCCGTCGTCTTCTACCAAAATTTCAGCCGCTGCGAATCTTTCAATTTCAGCGCCAAGCTGAAGAAAGTTAAAATATCTCGATATCACGTGCAGCTGACCACGGAACAATATCGTTCGCCGCAATGCAGACGCTTGCACAGCTAGCTGCTTGTTATGTCACGGCTCGCGAGTGCTCCAGTGTTGCCCGACTCTCGGGCCGCTCGCGTGTTCATAAAAACATTCGATTATAAATTAAGCGCTCGACCGAATGCGCTAAAATTTCGCCAGCTGATTCGTGAATGCACAAGGATTAATCCACATCATGCAGATTATGATCAAAAATTGGGTGTCATGGCCCTTTAAGGGGGTGCGATGTCGGATTTCTGACATCCCACAAACTATGCAATCAAACAAAATAACATATGAAATATACATATGAAAACTAAGCATAGAAAAGAAAAACAAAACAAACAAAAGATGAAATTATGATAAATGCAGTAAAGCAAATTAATAAGGGAACGATGCCCGACGCCACAGTGAACATTGACAAAACACAAAGAAAATGCGATCTTCCGTTAGGCTATCTTAACGCAATGAATCAGTTTTCTGACAAATTTCGAACTAGGACAAGTTCTTCTCTTCTAAATTGAACATTCCGTCTCGTTGGACATTCCGTCTCGGTTGGACATTCAGACCTCGTTGGACATTTAGTCTCGTTTTGGGGGGGGGGGGGAGAGGGGGGGGGCATGGTGTATGCTAGGGGTTTGAGACCTTCGCTAGCGGCCCGGCCCGCACACATGACCGTCTTCGTCCATTTGTTTTTATTTTATTAATAAGTATGTTCGTGAGCTACACAGACATGACTGGTCTCAAGAATTCCTTTCTTAAGAACATGTGCTTTCTTAAGAACCATGTGCTGAAACATAAGCGTGGGTCAAAAACTTTTAAGTGTTTGCTCGAACTCAAGCGCTGTTCGAAAACGCAGGAATACGCTAACGAAGTTACGTATACTATTCCCATCATCGCACCGTCGCATGCACTTCGTTTTGATAACACAGACGTCTGTGCTCTAACGTGAGTGCTCAGCTGGGGAAAAACAGCGCAATAAAGGGCGAGGACGCAGGAACACAGTAGACTGGTCAGTGCTCGTCCAGTCTACTGTGTTCCTGCGTCCTCGTCCTTTATTGCGCTGTTTTTCCCCAGCTAAGCATGTACCAACTCGCCCAAATCAAAGTCTTGCGTGAGTGCTGATACTACGTCAGAGCATAAGTCACCATTTAAACGCGAGTCTAGTCGGCGTGCCTGGTAAGCCCACGATACGATGTGCACACAACTCATCCATTTACAAAAACGTCGATCCACCGCGTAACGCTTGGCTCAAGGCCAAAAAAAAATGCAGCATAGAACTACTGGCTGCCTGCATCGCATGCAACCGATTCCCGCAAGGCGTGGGATCTGCCGAATTTTTTTTCAGAATCCGCGTCCAGATTTCACTCGTTGTGTACATCGATATCGATGTTTCTCGAATCCTCACTCCAAATCCCTTTCAGAAACGACCTATATATGAGATATGGGAAAAGCAGCGCCATTTTGTTCATGCTCTCTCAGATCCCCGCTCCCAATCTTCGCTGTCCCGGCCCTTGAAACTAAGTGTTTGACTGCGGCCCGCTGGCTATAAGGTGAGACGGCGCCCTTAATTGCTATGAGCATGAAGTATCGCCCACTTACCTGTTGAGACAATAGAGAGCTCAATGCCTATGGAAAATTGCCTGAAAAGGCTCGTTGGGACGCTCGTGAGTAAAACGGAGCATTCAGTATAACAACGTTTCTCGAATCCCCTTCCTAACATCTTTAAGATGGCTCCTAATAATTTCCGTTATTACAATGCAAACTCAATTTCGCTATTTTCCTAAGCGGTAAGTAGAATATTTTGTACTCTACACTCAATGCACGCCCACATAACTATTTGTTTTCAAAATCTTCTTGGCAACGCGTAATTGTGTAAACAATAGTAGAAATAACGCAGACAAAGAATGAAGCAGAGATCTTATTTTGGGGAGTGCGTTACAAAAGACATACTGCAGTGACCAGACCAGAAAAACCGTACAGAGACCTAGGTAATGAATGGGATGCAAAAGAACAGCTAAGAAAGCACTTGTGCTAATAATCAAAATGATTTCATAAATTCTTCGAATAAATGCAGCAGGAAGTGAAAAATACCGTGCGCCAAGATATTTTCTGTTACGTAAACGCTCGCTCAATTAGATCTAGCATCAGTACCAGTGGTGCTAAAGTTGTTAGAATCTTATTTGCATATAAGTTAATTCATTGCATGCAAGTGAAACTTACATCCACAAGATCCTTGAAATCGCTGATATGTCAAATGCACGAGAGGCAAAGCAACCGCGTTCTTGCACGTATCACATTTCGTTACGAAGCAAGACGCAGGAGAATCTTCAATAACGACCAACATCTGAGTTTGCGCGATAGACGCCGCACGCAGTGGAGTACGCGGCGCAGCAGAGTGGTCAAGAGCAAGTGTCATGGCATTGGCCATGACACTTGCTCGGGAATGTATCGGGAATACAGTTCAAAAGGACCGACTGATGGTTGGGAGGGAATTGCGCTATAGTTAACTGGGACTTAACAAAGCTAGAGGACGGACGAACGGACGGACAGTCCATTCGTTCGTCCGTCCTCTAGCTTTGTTAAGTCCCAGTTAACTGTAGCGCAATTCCCTCCCAACATGCACAACCAACTAGCCCAATTTCTAACTTTGCTGACCGACTGATGGGCTAGTTGGTAGTGCGTAATTCTGAACAGTAGCGCAAAGAAGCACACGGACGGCGACAGATACAGCGCTGTGTCCCGTCTTGATCTGTCACCGTCCTTGTGCTTCTTTGCGCTATACTGTTCAGAATAGGAAATACAGATACTCGTCTTTCGAGACATATCGCGATACAGATACAAGATACCCAAAGAGTATCTAAGATATAGTATCTAAGATACATGTATCTTCGATACTGCCCGGCAATGGTATCGCAGGATTCATAGGCGGAGAGTTTTCATATTCCCGGAGGGGGCCCGACTGGTATTTCTCTCTCGCCCCCCCCCCCCCACCGCCTTTATGGGCGGCACGATGGGCGGTATTGCTCAAATCAAATCCAACTGCGAGGGCATGAGTATCTCAGTAAAAGAAGTCAAGTAGAGCATAGCCACAGCAAATGAAAAACTCGATGATGCTGTAGAAGACATGAACAAGAGGATGCGTAGAAACAACTTGCTTGTCAAGGGCCTTCCTGAATCAGAAAATGAAAGCTATGAAAAGACTGAGAGCATTGTCGAAGAATTCTCTGCTCAACTTAAACTGACTCTCGGAGACATTGAACGTGCCCAAAGGATTGGCCAACACCATGAGCGGTTTATATAGCCCCATTATCATTCGGTTTCTGAATTACAAATAAAAAACTGAGGATCTGCGCAATGCTTTCAAGCTAAAGAATCTAGCATCACCCAGAGCCAGAGCATGGCTGGAAGAAGACTTTTCGCCTAAGGTTCAGCTAGCATGTAAAAGGCTTCGAGATTTTGCCAAGCGAAACCGCAAAGACAGCGAGCGTTTTAGGCCCCGTTTTAACACTCTTAACATGCAAAATGGCATCTATCGGTACGACTCATTGTCTGATTCTGTCGTCATGGTATCTAAAAATAGCCAATCTACGCAAATATGACCAGCCGCCGTGGTTGACTACAGGAACAACTGCGCATAAAGTGCCACCGTTGCTGGCAAACTTACGAAACCTATGTAAGAACGTTGATGCCATGAGGCTGCTGATACAAACGTGCGATGCTGACATCATTATCGGTAATGAAACGTGGCTCACTGAGCATATTACTGATAATGAACTATCGTTGCCGAAGTCATTTGCTGTTTTTCGCAAAGACCGGGAAGCGGCGTGATAATTGCTGTCAAGAAGGAATTCCAACCATCTACTATACCCACTGACACACCGCTTGAAATTATTTGGATTGTTACGCGTCACAGCCACGTGCACTGCGTCATTGTTTCGTGCTACCGACCTCCTGATAGCCAGACCGAATCTGTGAATGTTTTTAGCGACGCCATTCAACAAGTCACAAATAAGTTCCCGAATGCCATACTTCTCTTGGCCGGCGGTTTCCATCCATTGACTGGCTGGCATCTTCTGTTCTGGGTAACAGTAATCGCCAAGAATTGCTTCACTTTCTGCATACGGCACACATTCATCATCTGTCGCAATTGGTAAAGAACCCACACGAGGCGAAAATAATCTTGATCTGATATTTACTAACCATCCCGAATACGGAAGCGCTGTTGTTCTTGAGGAAGTAAGTGACTCCGGAGGTACCACGCCCAAGGAAAACAAAGGAAATCAGAACAATTCACGACTATGCTCGCGCAGCTATTACCAAAATGAACCACTGTTTGCGGAATTTGTGTATGGTTTACCTTCACGATTCCGCTAACCCATCAGTTAACCACAGCTGGTCTTTACTTAGAGACTTCCTTTAGGAACTGGAAGATTGCTGCGTGCCAAAATTAACTCTCTCGTCCAAAGCAGATGATCCCTGGTTGACACGTGACCCCGTGAACAGAGCTATTAACAAAAAAACCGGAAGTTTAGAAAAGCTTCGAGGTCAAGCAGTGATTTATAGTGGGGGAACTACAGAGGGCTGTCAAAATTAGCAATGTCCACAACAAATGATGCTAAAAACAAATACTTAAACTGCACTCCTCCTAATCTAATGAGGACAGACTCTGGGAAATTTTGGCGATTTATAAACCCGAAGGAGAAGAAATCTAGCGTACAACTTAAATGTGAAAATGTTGACTTACAGTAGATAGAAAAATCCGCTGAAAATTTCAGTCAGCATTTTGCTTCGGTTTTCTCTGATGAATTACCGCTATACAAACACTGATGCCTCCACTGCATGCAATTTCACACGAGTTTCAATCTATCACGATAACAGAAACGGGCGGAGCACGCGCTATAGAAAGACTACCGTGCAAAACTTGTCCTGGTCCGGACGGTATCAGCGCAAAGCTTTTAAAGCTGTCGTCAATCAATTCATCCTACCTTATATCACTAATATTCCAGCAGTCGCTGGACTCTTACTGATAACTGGAAGATTGCGAATGTCATTCCTTGCTTTAAGTCTGGAGACAAGCACCTTGCTAACAATTGTCGTCCCATTTCACTTACATCCATTTGCTGTAAGATGCTAGAACATATCTTATACAGTCACACAATGTCTTACCTTCAATCGAATAAGCTGCTTTCTGTAATTCATCGTCACAGGATAGCGCGCACTTACAACGGGGACAAAGGGAGACGAACACGACAACACAAGCGCTAACTTTCAACTAAAGTTTATTCAAGGAAAAACGGAAGAAAATAACACAAAATACTCTGTGAGGCCTTCCAAATCAAAAAAAGAAGGACATAGATGTGTAAGCCAGACGTCATTGGCACTAACAGATAAAGAACTCTTTTCTTGGCCACACTGATTAGCGCCTTGCAACGGTGAACAGATTGGTTATCAACTACCATGTTGTTAGGCTTTGATATTATGTGTGGCTTATAATTTAGTTATGTTTCCTGCGCAGAGACGCATGCGCGGTATTTTGTGTTATTTTCTTCTCTTCCGTTTTTCCTTGAATAAACTTTAGTTGAAAGTTAGCGCTTGTGTTGTCGTGTTCTTCTCCCTTTGTCCCCGTTGTAAGTGCGCGCTATCCTGTGACGATGAATACATACCAACTCGCCCAGTTTTCTGCTTTGTTATGCTCTTTGAAAACCAACACGGAAACACAAATCATGTAACACACAGCTGTTTGAGCTAGTTACCGATTTGCACAGCTTCATCAACAGGTCATTGTTAATTGATGCAATCTTTATTGATTCTTCTAAAGCGTTTCATCACGTCCTCATCGTCTTTTAACAAAAACTACGTAGTCTGCAGCTAGATAAAAAAAAATCATTTCAGTGGACTGAAGGCTTTCTAACTGACAGACTTCAATGTGTCATAATAGATTTCTATATATCCGGACAGACGCGGGTCAAGTCGGGTGTCACAAGGACCAGTTTTGGGGCCGCTGTTACTTTTAATCGATATCAATGATATATTTACTAACATGCAGTGCAACGTTACTAGAACAAACTCAGTTTCAAAGCTCCGTATCTCCGCCAGCGGAGGAGGGTGGTCCGAACGGCGGTCGCGAGAACTAGCGGCGCTGCAGTTCCGTCTTGCTCCACTATCGGCGCGTCGTCTGCTGCCCACGGCATACGCTGCGGTGCACCGCGCAGTTGCTCGCGGCAACTGCGCGGCAACTTTCTTATTGTATTAGTTAGGTGGATGCTTAGGTGGATATGCATAAGGTCGTCTGTATGCATTGGCCCGCGTGCGTTGTTCATTGATTGGCTAAGAATCGATGTTCGGTCTATATTGCCACGCCCACTTCTTGTTTTATTTTGATGTATTCGGGTTTGACCAGCAAGGACGGTTATCAGCGCCCGACGCTGTCCGCGAAGCAGTGTTCGAGAAGCTTCGCGATCGTAGATCGTTTTGGTAAGATTGCGCGCTGCACGCGAATGTTCCAGCTTTGTCGAGAGATAACGCCGCCACCAGCGATATCGCTGGAAAGTTCGATAGCGCCTGTATAAAATCCGACGCCCTTGACCGCTTGTCACTTGATCGACGGTCGACGCTCTGTTCGCCGCTTTCAGTGTATTGCTGTAGTTTGACTTTGAGTTTCTCGGCCACAAGTTCGGCCGAATAAAGAGTTTCAACTCGGACCTGCTGACTGCTGCCTTCGTCGACGTCACGACCCTGTGACAATATTTGAGCTGTCTACATTGCGCTTAACTTCCAGGCATAAGAGTTTCTAAGTGAATGAGGGTTTTCAGCGTAATTTTTATGACAACCACCACAATTTTAGCCGCTGCCGTCTTATCTAGACCAAGAACAACCCAACACGTTTGTAAAAGCCTTTATAGTGTACAAAGAAGCGTACTTACTCGAGATACAAAAACGTTCTAGAAAAACAGTACTCGTGTTTCTACAATTTATTGAAAAAATTGTTTTTGAAAAACATTGCCAATGCTCTGCAATGTTTACAAGACACGTTTTCGCGACGGTTAAAGGGATACTGACCCAAAATCGGAAAATTTTACGAGAACTCCGTAAATGAAATCTCAGTGTGCGATTACATCGAATAGATGTTGTCTCTGAGCAATTTTTTCAGCGATAGTTGTATTTTCGGTGTCTCATCTTTCTACGTCGCATCCTTCTACGGTTGCCTTACACAATTCGAACAGCTCGGCCGTGATGTGAGCACCGAGCAGTTATTCGCGCGTACTCTGTCACAGTCGTCAGTATTCAACTTCAGTTTTTCAACTTCACCGAGCAGATGTTCCATGCCCGCAGCACTTACGACAGCCGTTTGCATTTCGTGCTGTAGCCGTTCACTACGCAGTTAAACTGCTCGTCAACTACAATTATCTTTCGCACAAGTAAGTCTCCGTTCCCGAAGCAAAGTGTGGGATTGGGCTAGTTGGTATTACATTATTAAACTGCTCAGCGCAAAAGATTTGACACGGTACAGCTAGAAAAGACGAGAACCAGCGCTGGTCCTCGTCTTTTCTATGTGTACCGTGTCAAATTTTTGCGCTGAGCAGCCCGTTCCCGAGCCGGCGAGTGTAAAATATTCCGCACATCTTGTTGGATACCTCGTCGTAAAATCTCTCGAAAATCCACTGCTTTGAAGGCATGGCGACAGCTGACAACTGATCGAATGTCAGTGTGATGCAACTCTCAGTCTCGGTAGCGTAGGGAATCGCCTGCCTTTCGTTTTGTTGTTCTATTTCTGGCGTCTCCTCCAAACTGGGCACGGGGCTTTCGCGGGACGCCGTGCGTTTTGGGGAGGATTTGCGCCAAAACCCCGAACATTTTGGCTTTGAAATGTGGGGTGGAAGTGCTGGGAACAAGCGCGGCACGGCACCGGGCGCGAGTTCCCACTTTCCACGTGGGATCAAAACCTCTTGTCTCGCAACGACACGACGATAGTGCTTTACAATGTCGTCACTCTCAAAATGAACGTCACAGACCCTGCATTTCGCAGTAAGCTTTCTATCTTTGCGATGCGAAGCTTGAATGGCGTAGGGTCTTTTGGAGGTCCGAAGAAGTGTCATGAAGCGGAGTCGTCGTTGCGGTAGCCGCTCTTGCAGCCCGGCGCAAAGCAAGTCGGCATACCGCACTGTGAATCTGTTCGCCCTCGTTACGCTTCGTACATCACTTCGTACAAGACGCTAAGCCCGGTCAAGAACAGTCGCAAAAATGACGAGCTAACAAAGCGCAGACGACGCTGTAACCCACGTGCGCTCGTACATCGCCGGCGCCGATCACAACAAGCGCCAGCCGCGGGAGCTAGACGTGACTGCAGCGCCACTAGTTCTCACGACCGCCACGCGGACCGCCTCTCCGGCGGAGCTTTTAAACTGAGTTTGTTCTAGTAACGTTGATGCAGTGTACCGTACGACTTTTTGCAGACGACCCGCGTATATATAACGAAATATCCAACCAGAACGACATTTTAACCTTGATTGCAATCTGACATAACGACAGCCTCTATGGTGCAGCAAATGGCAAATGCAAATTAATGTTAAATTTGGTCACGGTGCCAATTTGTTGCCGAACGAATACCTAATCAACAACTCTCTGGTCGAAACGGTATCGTCCATTAAATACTCCTGAATGACAACCTTAAATTCAATAGTCACGTGGAATTAATCGCAAGCAAAGCATTTAGTAAGCTTGGAGTTTTAAAACGCCGCCTACGTCTTGCTATTTGAGCACTAAACTTCAAGCATTTAATTCACTCATTAAACCATCCCTAGACTTGAAACATATGGCTTCCGCATCAAGCTTACCTTATCGACATGCTCCATTCAAAGTAAAGCTGCTAGACTGATCTCGTCTTCCTATTCACATTTTCACAGTGTGTCATTCATCAAAAGAACTCTTGGTATTTTTCCGCTCGTAAAACGCAGAAAGCATTCGAGATTATTCTTCTTTCACTGTATTAACTTCAGCGACAGTCTTTTTTCACGCAAGTTCATTCATCCAGAAGTAAACATTCCCGGCCAAATTCGATCAGAAGGCACGGCCGCTATTTGCTCGAACTAAAAAATATTTACACTCACCTTTGGTGTTATCGATAAACGAGTGGAACGCCCTTCCGTGTACTATTGCAAACATTAAAGAACTAACTTCGTTCCTATCAGCTCTACTATCTTACCTTAGTGAGCAATCCTGCCACTATAGCTGAATTCTGCCTCATTCTAAATTTTCGTTCATTCTATGTATTTATTTCTTGTCTTTACCTGCTACCTTTGTGCTCTTCAATGAAGTTATTAATCCCACCTATACTCCTGTACTTTATCTTCTATTATAGCACTGTGTTTGCATTATATTGCATTTTTCCATACTTGTTAACTTCCTTAGAATAGAAAATTGAGCGAGTTAGTATTGATTCATGCTTAGGACTGTGCAGCGCTCACAAAAGGGACAAGGGACAGAAGAACTACACAGGACAAGCGCTGACTCTCAACTGGATTTTTATTCCGGAAAACACAAAAAAAGAAAACAAGAAGAAATAACCGTGACTCGATTATTTCTATGTTTATGTGTAGTTATTGTTCAGCATATTAATGCGCTGTTCAGTTTGCACACGTCATTTCAACGCCATGAGATTTCACTTATTTGTGAGGTCGCGCAACAAGCAGGTGATCTTATGGCACACCAAAAATTTTTGACCAATGCCGAAGAACTAATGGCCAACAATATGCCGTACGGAAAATTTTGTCATTTTTTGACATAGTCGCGCATAACTGGTCATTACGCAAGGACCATGTTCGCGCCATTTGTTGCATCGCATAACAAGCAAGCAGGTGCTGTGTACATGACCCAGAACAGCTAACGACCAATGCGAAAGGAAACAATGCGAGGTAGCTTAACGTTACAATCGACCAAGTTTTATTTTCAACGAAAATTTATGGTTACACCGTTCGCATTGGTGTATCCACTCGGAGATGCCGGAGGGCGCTCCAGAAAATGTTGCAAATACAAATACAATGCGTATAGACAATGCATGTGCAACTCCGTTAATACCACAAATTCTTCATTTTTTAAACAATACTTGTGGTTTACAAGTTAACAATAGTAATGCAATAATAATAATAATAATAATAATAATAATAATAATAATAATAATAATAATAATAATAATAATAATAATCATAATGATAATAACCACGCGCTAAAAACACTATTTTGACTAGGAAGAAACAAGGCAAAATATAGGCAATATACGCAAGCCTGAGTTATGCAAGAAAGTGCAGTACTTTTTAGTAAAAATAAAAGGTGCAGCTTTTAGAAATTTACGAAATTTTGTTTAATGATACAGATCTATATTACTGGGAAGGCTTCCATCGACATAACTGTATTCATGCATAAAGTTGTGTGGTTAATGCAGGCCTGTAGCCAGGGTGGCGGGGGACTAGGCCTCCCCCCCCCCCCCCCCCCCCCCGAAATTTTGGTGAAGTATGTGTTTTTACCAAAAGAATAGGTGTTTTTCTCAAAAAGTCAAGGTTTTCAGCAGGTGACCCCCCCCCCCCCCCCCCCCCCCCACGAAAGAAATTCCTGGCCATGGCTTGGGTTAATGTATAAGAAGTGTTGCTCGTAATACCATTACCTCGCATAACACACATATGCATGGTTGTTGCAGTACGTGCTATGTAAAAAAATGTACTATTTCTATAATATTATTAAGCAGCGCTAAGCAAATTCTATCTGTGTATACTACGAACAATTGAGTGCTAATGAAGTTTCTCTCTCTCTCTCTATCTGTCTGTCTCTCTGTCTATATATATATATATATATATATATATATATATATATATATATATATATATATATATATATATATATATATATATATATATATATATATATATATATATATATATATATATATATATATATATATATATACGAAGCGATTTATTTTGACGTTTCGGCCGCGGGACATCTCACTACAAACATTTACGATGTCGCACCTCTTGCACATTTACGCAATTTTTTTTCTCCCATTTGCGCAAACAAAATGTATTACTGAGCTTGGAACAAATTGTGCGAAGCCACCCGTCCGCGACGGCACAGAACGGCACGATACACGTGAGTCCATCTCGTCGAGTGGGCCACAGCTGCTCGACATACCTGTGTCATATGAAATGACATGCGCTTCTTTCTTTTATTCTCTGGCCGGGACGGAGGCTAGGTTAACCTACCTAATACAATGAGAATGCGATTCAGATATCGCCGCACAAGCTTTGAAAGCTGTATACATGCACTGCCACAATTCGAACACTTCGGTGCAACCAATGGTAGTGTGTTGCGCGATACATCCAATGCAGTCGCCCTCTTCACAGCGCCTTTGATCCTGCGTCATAACTAATATAACCCATTCAAAGCCTTATTATGCCTGAAATGCGACAGAGAAGGCTCGATTGGGCGATTGTCGCCGCTGTATATTCATTCTAAAGTTCGTGCCCTAAACGGCTCATAGATACTCGGACCTAGCGGTTGAAACGCACGAGTACGCCCAATGGCAAAAACCAGTGGGCTTTGTCGTCTCAGCAAAAAAGCATCGCCCCAGCACTTCTGCTCGCCGTTCCCAAAAGGGCGCAGGACGTCTAGGAAAAAAAAAAGGAAAGAAAGAAAAGAAGGAGAGCATCATCTCCGCCATTGCGAAGAAGCACGCCCCTCCTCCGGGATGCGGCAGATCCTCGTGATAAGCGTAGCGGAACAACACGTACAACAACACCGCCTCACATTGGCGACGACAGAAAAGCGGGGAGACGCCCCGAATGCCACTCACCGATTTCAGAAGGTCGTCGTTATTTGGGTGCCTCCGTAGGCTTGCGTGTCGGCGCCGTGCGTCGTCGCGTTTTCTTCCCGGCGTCGCGCGAGGCTGCCTTTGCTGTTGCGAGCGACGCCGCGGGGCGGTTTCGTTTTTCTTTCGGGCTGTGTTGGGGACGGCCGCAGGTGATGGGAGTGGTACGCGCTGAGAAGGGCTTTACTAGCTTCGTAGTGGTCGGCTGGTCGCAGCGGCCGCCATATCCCTTCGCACTGCCACCCTGCCGCCTGCGACCGAGCGCGCCGCGTTCGGAAACTGCCGCGCCGCTGGCGAGGCGGCAACTTCCTTTCCCCTTTCTCTCCACGCGCTCGCCAGCCTTCTTTGTGCTGTTGCTCGGATTTTCGTTTTGCGCAACGCCAACGAAACTACTGCGCTAGGCGGGCGGGCGTCCCCACGGCGCGCTGACGCAGCCGACATTCCGACTGCGCTCCGCGTGGCGCCCTCCAACGACGGTTACCGCTACCTGGAACAAGTCACCTAATCAAGCGGTAGGCGACGCTAGTTGAATATCTAATTCCAAGTTACGAACATACTGTGTTTTTGTTCTTTCGCGCGCCACAGCATTAAGATTATGAACATATATGATGGAGGACCTAAACTTGGTGCACATTGTAATGCTGTAACCGGATAGCACGAGTGACAACCAGCCAAATCGCTGCATTGACCTATAGCTATGATGTCACGTCCAGAGTGTCCAAAGCGCTTGCTCCCACGTGGATATTTTGCCATGCTTTTGCGGTGAACTCCAGCACCGCTGCTGTGTTGGACCGGTAGCCACCCGTGGACACGGAGAAAGAACAGACAGGAGGGGAAACTCAGAATCAGATGCTACTGAATGCCTTGATGTCCTCCTCCCCCGCCGCTCCATACGGAGTGGAGACAACCGTGTCGTCTGCTACGGTGTCCGTCATTTTCATGCCTGCTCCGCGTGTGAGCAGTTCGTAGGCCGTACAGGGCCTTTGTGGAGACCATAATACTGCGGAAAAGCATTAATGCGTGATGGTGTTTAAACAAATAATATTTTCGATGGCTTACAGTCCAACAACACTATGAAATTCGCCGCTTCACGCTGTCATCCTATGCTGCTGCCTGAAACCGCTTTTAAACGCGCTGCGACCGCTTTTTGGCGTGATAGCTTATTTGCAAACTGGGTCGTTTGACGCAATTGACAAGCAACGGTCGAATGAACATATTACTTGGCATTGCTGCTCTGGGAAGACTTGCCTGGCAAAGCTGTGCTGCTTCGAAACAGTCATTATGCAGCAATAATAATGAAATTTCTTGAGGACATATGTGGACAGTAAACATAACCAGTTAATAAATGACGAGTAAATACGTAACTGTTTGATTAAAATGCATGATTTTACTATCACCGCAGGTGTCTCGAACTCACGTCAGCTAGCGGGTGCGCCGCAGTCATGAAACAGCTTCACAAGGGCCGGGCCGTGCAGAAGGTTCAAATGGCGAGGGGGGGGAGGGGGGGGGATGAAGGAAAATGTCACCTATCGTTGCCATTTGTAAAAAGGCCTTTCTCTTATGTCATATATGGGTCATTCATTTCTCAAGGGTAGCGTCATGATTCTAGAACATATCGATACCGATGTTTAGAATGATTAATTCTAAAGGTGTGCGAAAATAGTGAAATTTGATCTCGAATCGAATAGTGCCGCATAATAGCCAAAAACATCGAATAGAATACTAAAGATTTTTTTTTAAATTGAAAGAAAGAACGAAGAAATGAAGGCATGCATATCTCCTCGAGCATATAACGCAGTGAGCGACTGCTACCGAAAGGTACAAACTGTCATGCAGAAACACAATTTGTTCCACATCACATGGCTTCAGGCTCTCTCGCCGTGATGTTACGGCGTTTCCTGCAGTTAAAAACATGCGCTCACTGGGCACCTCTGCAGTAGCAGGGGCGGGAAGGTATAGCAAAGAAACTTTGGCGATAAAGTGCAGCTCCATCCTCTTTTACAGTATTTCAAAGGATCGTTCTTTCTTGATATCAGGGGCTCATTGAAGCATTTTTGTCTCACTTTACGTGCGGAAATGACGTAATCTCCTTTAAAATAAACGAGCGCTCGCTTTTGAACTAGGATATCGGTGCAAGTTTTAACGGAAGGCCGGCCTATACTGTAACGACGTTAGCGTTAGTTCTAGCCATCCACCCTAACCAAGTTGAACCATTGGCCTTTGTCGGGTTTTAGATATTCGTCCTGTCGACTTATTCGAAACTTGGAATACTAGGTATTCGAAAGTCTAATCGAATTATTCGATTAGCCATTATTCGATTCGAATTCGAAACTCGATAATTCGCACACCCCTGATTAATTCTGGACGCCCATTTGTTCCACGGGTATGCTTCAAGACATTGTGACAGCTGCCGGCGCTTTTAGGGAAAAAATGCTTTAGGCTAGTCACGTTCGTGGTGCTTACCCCAACAAAGCGTTACTAATCGCAATGCTCGAGAAAATAATACGAGTACGTCACAATACTCTATTTTCTGTGAAGAACAAAATATCTGATAAAGGTCTAAACACGCTTGATGCCCGGCAACACATAGCATGCGACGAAAGAAGAAATGTCCGGATTAACTTGTGTGGGCCCACCGCAGGTATTCATCCGTGATCCTCGACTGGAGAGCTAAGTTGTTCACCTTCAACAAGGAGAAAAGGTGTTCGCACAAATAGGCATTTCCGAACATCGCGATGATACAGAAGCCTGTCGGCGTTGCGCCGGGAAACATGCATCGTCAAAAAACTCGTAGAAGTCTGGCACACCCAGAAAATGTGTGCGGTGCGAGCCGCGCGTTTGAGACCCCTCATCTACCCTTATTTGTCACACGTCTTTGGCAGACCTCCTGGGTCGGAAGAGCATAAACTAGGAAAATTATCATTTAATACGTTTAAACAAAGCAAATGAAGATATCGCTCTTTCGCTCAACTCGACAAGTGAGGCGTGGAGCCCGCTCTTGTCGTCTGCTTGCGCACCGCTGCTCGGTGCTTGAGCGTCGCCCTTGCACGGGTAAGTATGAAATCGATAGTTGGACGGAAACCCGTCTGTGCTTTTATTTGCTTTTAATCGTGGTCAGAGTGTTGTTTTAATTGTCTTCATTAGGTAAGTATATAAGTGCTCAAGTACACTGTCTGAACACAAAGCCCGTCGCTAAGCGAGACGGCAAACGTTGCGGCGTCTTTTCGCTAAGCTCGCCGGAGCGCCTCGGGAGAGAGACCAACCAACCAAAACAATTTTATGAAGCTGTCCACAACTGCTAGAGCGATTCGCTTTAATTCTTTCACCTTCGCATGCTTTAGCAAACATATAAGATGTGTGAAAATGGCGCAAATGTGAACTAATGAAAAAAAAAATGCTGTGGAGCCTGCCTGCGGAAACGTGATTAATGGAGTTTCTTACATACTTGAACAAAAAAAGCAATTCTCATGTGTTCACGCTGTTCCAGCAAGCGTGTTGTTTAGGAACTTCGTGATAACGGTTCTTCAATGTCGAGCTACAACAAAGCAATATGAAAAACTGTGAGCCACACTTCATTCTCGACGGAGCTTACCTGGAAGTTTGAAGCCATTTGGAGGTTGTGGCTATGTTTGCCCAGGACTTCTGGCTCGTAACGAGCACTGTCCGCCTTCGCTCGTTTGGCGCTGCTTTTATGGGTCGAGTCAAATCTGTAGTCTGTCTTTTCGATTGTCGTCCTCGTTTTTGTTGCGCTAATATTCGTTCAAGATGGAAGCACACCAACTCGCCCAAATGACAGTTCTGATGGTATATTTATATGTATAGATATGTACGGTATATACCTTGTAGATAGGTGTCTTGGTGGGGGAGTGTGCGTTCGTTACGCGGTCATGACTGTTATTGCGCACGCGCATTGTTCCAGCAGTTGTTAGTCTAAGTTCGTCCTGTCTACTTCTAGTCTCGTGTCTCGTTCTAAGCGCAGTTTAATCTTTCATAATTACATGCAATTCTTACTGTGAACTGAGCTTTAAACAAGCGAGAAAATAACGAAAAACTGAAGGATATTTACTAACGCTCCAGCAGACGCAGTCCGGTCGAGAGCTATTCATCACGATATCCCCCTCATTCGTTTTCACTGCTTCTGCCTGTGAGCGCGGTGGTAATAATTCAGGAGCCAGGTGTAGTCTTACCCCAGTGATGTTGACGTCGTTTATACGAGCGCGTTTCGCAGCGATTCTGCGTCGAATTTCACGCGTGTTCTGATGCTGTGCCGCAGATAACTATGGGGTTTCGATGGTTTTCATCACATGGCACATTTCTCCTCACTGGCACCCTCCCACCTGCTCTTCGGATGCGTGCCGCATTCCACGAGCGGATTCAGTGGCCCTGCAGGGCCCTGTTCTCACTGGTCCGCCGCGTCTCTCTTCACTGCGTGGCGCCTCTGCTCGAGTTCTCCAAAAGGAAATCGCCATTAATGAAAACGCACAATGAAATACGCGTGTACATAAACAGCATTTGGCAACTGGACGCCTCGTATGCCGTTGATGAAAGCGAGGCTTCGCTTTCCGTCGGTTGGAGCCAGGCTTCGTACGCAGAAAGAGCTGCCGCCGCTGCAAGAGCACGGAGATCATTGCAGGCTCACTGAAATGCCCATCCTGATTTCACGGAGAGATCTTCGCTGTGAGGTTCAAAGTCTGCACATCCATCGCGGCAATCGCGAAAGCCGCGGCCAACCAGCGGCCATTTGCACGCGTGGTGTCGTATGGTGGCGTTTTCTAATTCGCTGAGAGCGATCAGATTCGTGACGACACCGCTTGAGCACCGAGACTGGGGCGAGAGAAATTGTGCCTGCTTGTGTTTTCAGGAATACCTGGGAGTTTATAGTGAGAGTGTGCATCAGGTGATTGTGTGCAAACTTTTGGTTGTTGTTGAGGTGGCCATAGCCCTAGCTGTGTTTGGTACATGCCCTTGGAGGCGTGGTCTTTGTGTAATCAAACTAAAGTGTTTGGTGTTCTAAGGGGTCGATCTAGAGAAGCTAGAAACGAGGGTCAGTCGACCAAAAGAGAGCGGTCGAGGAGACATTCGTAACTTAAATGTTTAGCTAAGTGCATTTAGGTATTTCTTTGTTAACCCCAGAAGCTCCACAGGCATTGAGTTTTGCGTCTCTGGATCGAACATGATATCCAAGCGGCAGGCCAGAACCAGCCGCTACACAAGACTCCATTCCTGCAAACCCTGAGTCCAAATCACTGCTCGCTCTTCCATATATAGCTTGTCACCACGACGAGGGACGTCTTGGCAACAGAATTCCTACAAAACTGTGAGTATTTTACAGCGAAAGCTGTTATGAGATCATTTCACCGGCCGTTTTTGGCGCCGTAGTTGTCCGCCGCCGCCGCCGCCGCCGCCGGTGTCCGTAACCAGTATCGCTCGAAATAAGAAGAAAAACTAAATAAGAAAAAAATTCCAGGATGGAACGAGGTTCGAACCTGGGCCCTCTGCGTGGGAGCCCAGTATTCAACCTCTGAGCCATGCCGGTGCTTGAAACTGCTTTGCAAGAAGGTCCTATACAGGCTTCATGTCGGGAAGGAACCACATTAGCATATGCAATATAGCGTGGTAGAAGAGTAAAATAAGCACCAAGCGTCGCACAACGCGAATTCTGTAACCAGGCGTCACACAATGCGAATTGCGCAACGAGTAGGTTGTTGAATGCATCCAACCCATTACAAATGACTCTGCCATAATTCTTCTTCGTCATCAAGCACAGCATCAACAAAGTGCGCATAATGCGTTTAGCAGGTAACAACCAACGCTCTCCGTAGAATGACGAAAAATGGCACAGTGCCTGCTGCCCTACTTCTCAAAAATTACAATGATTTATAGCGTAGCGGGTTCCTCGCAAGTGTACTTGTATTGGCTGCCAAGGAAGCCCATAAGCGCATGATCCATTTCCTCGGGGTCTCAGTAAAGTTCTTCGCCCCCCCCCCCCCGTCTCTCTCCCACGTCAACGCATGTTATACAGCATGACGGGAGAGGGAAATAGCGACCGGGTGTCACCCAATGCAAATTACATAACTGGTGGGCCGTCTAAAGATTCCAACCCATTACAAAGGGCTGAGCAATAATTCTTCATCGTCATCAGTCGTCGCGTCAACAAAGTGCACATAATGCCTTACAGACGTGTAGCTGGTGCCTCGCTTCTCCGCAGAATGACGAATAATGGCTTAGTAGGTGCTTCCCAACTTCACAAAAATTGTGATTTATGGCGTAGTGGGTACCTTTCTAGTGTACTTGTATTGTAGCCCCAAGAGAGCTTAACGGGCTCTAGAAATGCCGCTCTTCCAGCTTTCGCTGTGACTGTGCTGCGGTTTCAGCGCAGGCCTGGCGTTTTTTACGTACGTTATTGTTTTGCGCACGGAGTACTGTCACTACGCTGACACCAACTGCTGAGTGTATAGGCGCCGGGCGCGGGGCGAGTTTGGACTGGTGGCGCCTCTATCGGTGGAAGCGCCGAACTAATGGCATGTGGGTGCCAGAAAGGGGCAGGCGCTTGCTGCGGGGACGCGGGGCTGGATGTTGGCTGAGCTTCACTGTGCTCTCGTCGCTTGTGCTCTGCGCTGCCGAAATGTAGGGGAGTGAGAATAACGAATTTTAGAACCGAATCGAATAGGAATCGAATAGTGATGTCCACGAATCGGATACGAATAATACAAATCGAATAGTAAGAAAACCATCTTCAAAGCAGCTCTAGGCTGGTAAGGTAACAATTTTTAGAACAGCCCAAGAATTCCACAACCTTTTGTTCGAAACAAATATTCACAGGTTTTAACAAAAGAACATTACGATTACTTTAACTGAGAAAAAATACCGCAAGTATTTAAACTGAGCCTATAGGCAAGTGCGTATACAGCAGGAACTAAATATTTTGCAACTGCCGGCTGAAATATAGCAGTGACTAGTTTTCAAGGTGCTACTTTGTCAACAGCTTTTAAATAAAACTGAATAATAAATATTAAGCAAGTCTCATGAGTTAACATTATCATGAATGTGCATGCATTGACGTCATGTCATGTAATGGATTGATGACACTGTCGCATCGGTGACACTGGAGTTTTAAAGCACCTTCATCCTGTGATCAATGTAGCGTCGATAGTCCCGTAACTACACGGGCTGCATGCATCTCGGTAATTCGGTGATGAAAACAAGAAAAGTTACCCCTCGCTGTTCCAACGTCTCGTTCATTCAAGCATTTTTCGTCATTGCTGATTATGCGAAAAATATACGAAAAATGTTCGGTATATCGAATATGCACTATTCGATTTCAGTACCGAATCGAATAGAACGCTATTCGATTCGTTATTCGAAATTTTCGAATATTCGCGCACCCTTACCGAAATGCCTCGGGGAACCAAGTCCAAGCAGACATGTTGCGCTGTAGGCTGCACAAACAGCTATGCAAACATGAATAAATCTGAAGAGTACATCCAGTTCCATCGGTTCCCGTGTGCAATCACCGTCGACGCCTGCGATCGTGCACTGCAGGCCGCCAATGACGGCCTTCGTTGCGTCGGGCTACGTGAAATACACAGACTGAAGATTACCACAGCTGTTAAAATATGAGGAACGGCGAAGCATCGAAAAGAAAACAAAACGGCAAAAGGAGTGCGCAAGTACAACTAAGCATTGGCGTAAATCATGGGAGGGGTTCAGTCTTACGTTCAGTCTTATGTTCAGCCTTATGTTCAGTCTGGGGGGGGGGGGGGACACCCCTTGCAAGTGGCCCCCCTTGAGATTTAGCTTTAGAACATCATATATTTGAATTACTCTACAGTTAAGTATAGCGCATTCAACTTTTTTATAGGCTGCTTATTTTTTAGTGTGTACCTGTGTTCAATACCCCTCAGCTGTGTCAGCTAGACTACAAAAATCGCAAAAGCCGCTAGACCGGTTCAAAGAAGACTGAATAGAACAATGCATTTGCTCGAGCTGGGACCCCATGCTCGTTTTTTAAATTTCATTTCAAAGCATGGCTTAATTCTTATGCAAATAAAAATACGACCCTTGTGTATAAAAACAAAATGACCGCCGTGGTCTGATGTGCGTCCTCCCTTGTGATTTTTCTGGATTTACGCAACTGCAACTAAGGAACGTATGCAATCGGCGAAGCATAGCTTAAAAAAGACGAAACGCGTATGGGAGACGTACGCTCTCCTTTTTTAAATGTTAGGAGATAATGTTAAAGGCACTGCCTACCGTCCTTCATCGCTTTTCTGTTTTGTACCGCAATAGAAAGAGTACCGTCTGAAGTGTCAACCCTTGCCGCAGTTTCTCTGGAAAGTGAGTAGAAAGTTTAAAAACAGAATTTTCGATCTGCGTTCGGTCTTCTTCCATTGGCGTGAAACGTGCCAACACTGGTTGGTGAATGCGATGACGATTGTGGTGCCGGTAAAAATTAAAACCGAAAGCACATGTGATTTCTGTAGGATTACTTTATTTCGCTGAACACTATTCTAACGAACGTAACAGTCATTTTCATCGCGCTAGCGGTTAAATGAAGCCTTATACGATTACAGAGCACTTGTTTTGCTGTAATCGCAGTCTATGCGTTTATTTTAGCACTGCTGCTGCAATCCAAGCTAAGTCGATTCATCAAAAAGAGACAATATATGCGCGCCTTCACAGCGCAGCACATGTGAGACATCCTAACAGCAATACAGCGGCACAGTACGACCAGCGCGGAGAGCCGCATGGCATACCGCATGAGTTGAATGAGAAGAAATTGAAGATGGATGGATAGATGGATGCTATGAGCGTCCCCTTTATAACGGGGCGGTGACAAGTGTGCCACCAGGCTCGGCAAAAAAAAACCCAAAATCTCTACTCTTTTTTTTACTCTTTTTTTTCTTAGCGTTGGCTATGGTGTCTTTACTTCAATTAAAACTATTTTACTCCAGAAGAAAAAAGAAACTTAAGTTTTCAGCTCCGTTCTCTGCCCTTTACGGCAGAGTGTCCTTATTTTTTTTTCCAATATTTATGTTTGTCCTTTCTCTCTAGTTTTCTGCCGCCAATACTCTAACCGTCTCTTACTTATTTCAATCGCGGGTGTGTTCAGCTTTCCATTGTCTCCAACATCCAAGGCGTCATGTAGGCTCGTGCCCAAACGTACACCTGGGTGGATGTCTCCACATTCAATCAGAACATGCTCCGCCGTTTCCTGATCTTTCCCGTAGCACGTGCATTGTTCTTCTTTACTGAATCTCGCTTTATAACTACCCGTTCTAAGGCAACCCGATCTCGCTTCAAACAGTAAAGCACTTCCCATTGAATTGTCGTAAAATGCTTCCCTCCTTATTTCATTTTTGCCCTTTCGGTAGTTACTCAAAGCCGGTTTTTTCTCCATAGCTGCCATCCAGTAAATCCTCTCCGCCTCTCTGACTTTTCGCTTAACGCTCTTTGTTGACATATTGCTTACACTACCAGCCGTATATTTACTAGTGAGCCTCCTAGTTCTTTTTTTCCACTGTGTGTCCACGCTCTTCCTATACAAGTAACGGAACACCTTCTCTGCCCATCTACTCTTCTTCATATTCCTTAGCCTTTCTTCGAACCTTATTTTGCTCTAGGACTCCCTCGCCTCAAAACCTGCCCATCCCATATCGCCCTTTACAGCCTCATTTGTCGTCTTCCCGTGAGCACCCAACGCGAGGCGTCCCATAGTCATTTGATTTACATCCATTACCGATTGCACCTCTGCCCTCATGCACACCACTGAGTTCCCAAAAGTAAGCCCCGGAACCATTACACCTTTCCACAGACCTCGAAGCACCTCGTACCTATTGTATCCCCACAATGCTCTGTGTTTCATTATTGCAGCATTCCTCTTTCCTTTTGCTGCCGAGGCTTTTTCCTGTACCTCCATGTACCTGTCACCCTCATTTATAACTCCGAGGTACTTGTATTCGCTCACCCTCGGTATTTCTTGGCCCTGTATTGACACCGCCTGATCACAAGGGTCATTGGATACCATCAATCCACATTTTGTTACACTAAATCCTAGTCCTAGAGCTTCACCTTCCCTTCCGCATATATCCGCCAGCTGCTGTATATCCTCTCGACTGTCAGCAAATAAGACAATACCGTCAGCATAAAATAATCCTGGAAGCTTCTGCTCAATCATCACGCCGCCCTGTTTGTGTGACAGATTAAAACCAAAGTTGCTACCTTCTACCGTTTCTTCCATATTCACCATGTACAGCATGAATAACAGCGGGGACAAAGGACATCCCTGTCTCAGCCCCTTGCTAATCCCAACGTTCTCCCAACCAAAGCTGCAGCCAGAGCCACAGCCAGAACCACAGCAACAGCCAAAGCCACAGCACAATCCACAGCGACTCCAATGGTCGCAGCAGACATTGACCGAGTCAACGACAGCGCTGGTTCGCGACGACATGCCCGAGAAAGACCAGGACATTGTTGCGATGCTTCGCTCTCTTCTGGACACCATACTCATGCTTTTGAACAAGCTAAACACTCCGACAGCCCGAACTGCCCTGCAACTGCTGGAGATTGTCGATCCAGTGTTTTCAGCGCTTCAGTAATCACCACAGCTCGCCCATGGCCCTTTCAAATGCTGCGATTCCCCAATGGAATGTCAGAGCGCTGATGTCACGTAGGTCAGAGAAGCTCCAGCCTCAGTGACTGATTGTACTCCTTTGCACGTGCAGTGCTCTCCTTCTCTCTCTCTTCCTCTTTCTATTCCCCATTCCCTTATCCCCAGCGCAGGGTAGCAAACCGGACTTTCGTCTGGTTAACCTCCCTGCCTTTCCTCTTCTCGCTTTCTCTCTCTTTTTCTCTCTCCTTGCTACTCATTCCTTCCCATTCTATGCAAACTGTATTTTCTCGGTATATCTCCCTCAAAAGCTGTATACAGTGTTATGATCGGCCTGCCTGGCTTGGCGCCGCTTTGACGCATGAGACGTTGCGGCTAAGACTACCCTGATTTCTTCCGGGTCAGCTGTTCCAGAGATGCCCCAAGAGCGGCGACAACACGAAGGTCGTTCGTGTAATATTCTCAGGTTGTCTGCGCCCCTCGTAAAACCCTTTGGGCACGCCTGACCGACTGACAGTTTAGGAAGAGTTGTTGGCCGTCGAGGCGGCTTGCTTTGTCAAGGTGCCCCGGACAAAGGACCCAGCGACTGGGAACCGTCTGCGGATGCATTTCCCACGTTCTCCGTGGCGCCTTGTTGCCGCTGTTTCCACAATTCGTGGTCTGCCTCGCGCATAACCATCATTGCAACAGACTACGAAATTGACTTCCACGAAAGACTCAACGTCTTCGTGCTGTGCCGTGTGTGCGCGGTGGGCAGTGTTTTTCCCTCGCCATGGGACGAACTGGATGTGCCTCTTTCTCCTTTCGTGGGTTGGGAGGGAGGCGGCGTTTCACCTTCCCCTTTTGGGGGCGGAAGTGAAGATGGAAATTTTCATTGGACTATCCTGGCCTCCATTGTTTTTCCTACAGGGAACTCTGGGAAGACCAGGACATAAAATGCGAGCGCCGATGCGCTCCCGACAAGCTCTCACAAGTTCTCTCAAGCTCTCACGAGCTCCGAGAGCTTCCATGATGCTAACCCCATCATGTAGCAACACGCTACCTGTAAATAAACGTTACTGTTAACAGCTCCGGGCTCCTCTCCTCGACATCTCCCCGGGACTCTGGCTGGCTCCGGTCATCTGGGCAGACCCCCGATCACATCAACTGGATGGCAGCGGTGTGATGCTGCTGACAACTGGAACTCATCAACTGGTTAGCAGCAACGGGATGACCCATGCTTGACTCGGGCCTCAACGATATGGTGAGTGCTTGACTTTCTTTGAGTTTTGCCAGGTTTTAGCTTTTGAAGTTTTCTAAATCTGTGTGTAATCTTCTGTGCGTATAGGCTTCGTTGTACCGCTACCATACGTCACAGCTATTCACCATTTTAGCTTTCATGTTCTAAAACTGGCAGTGTTTTACCGTGCGTCTAGGCTTCGCTTGTTCGCTACCTAACGTCACGGCGGGTAGAAAGTCCTCACTCGTGAAGACCATGGAGTTGGTAAAGAAGCTAGAGAGACCAGACCTCTTACTACTGTGTGAAGAGCTGGGAATTAAGGTTGGGAGAGAAGAGAGAGAGTCACAGCTGATTAGGGCTATTCAGGAATGCGGTGCGGAGGATGACGAAATTGAGGAGTGCTGGGAAGAAGTAGAAAAAAAGCAAAAAGAGGCCGAGAGAATCAAAAGATGGGCTGAAGAAGACAGGATAAATGAGAAAAGGCGATTGGCTTTAGCACTTTATCAGGCATCAAGTAACCCGAATAACGAGAAAGCAGCCTCAGATAAGAAAAAGAAAGGCAGTCCTGCTAAGTCCACGTCTACAGTGAGCCACTCAGAAGATCGAAAGAAAGAAAAGGCGTTTAAGGCTAGGAAGCCGGTTGTATGCCACCGTTGCAAAGAGCTAGGTCACATCGCAATCGGCTGCCGCAAGCCTAGGAATGTTCTCTGTTTTCGGGACAGCAGCGACAATAATCTGGAACAATTGAAACCCCCCATTCAGGAATTAATTGAGGAAAACGTACCGCGGGAATCTGCCGCAACGTTTGATAGTGTACATCCGTACTCTTTGACAAATGAGGTGACCACAGGGGAACGCCCGGGTGCATGGCAAGTAGTTGAAAATGAAAGTGTGTGTTTGCCATTAGCCCGCGTTGAGAGTGAGGGACCGTTCAGACTGCTCGCCACGGAAACTTTGGTGTCCCAAAACCTGCCCGAGCATTATCCCTCTCAGAATGATGTGGATATGCTTTCGAAAGGCCTTTGTTTTGGTGACGAATCGGCGGCAGCTATGACGGATCCGATGGCCTGTGAGTCTGCTCATGAGGTTCCGGAAGCAGAAAGCGCTAACGAAGCAGAATGTAAAAGTTCAGATGATGAGGCGCTTAGCTTACCACGAGAGGAAGAGGCGCTCAACATAGTGCGAGGTGATGAAGCGCTTAGATTAGCGCGAGGTGATGACTCTCATCAAGGAGAGACATCTGATGGCGAGCCGGCTGGTTTAGCAAGTGTCGATTGTAGCGTTGTTTCTGAAGAGCAGACAGCTAGAAATAACGCCGAGGATAAGCCAGTTGAGCCGCCTGGAGTTTTGAGCAATGTACTTCCGAGTATTATTGCCGAGTCGGGGAGCGTTCCGTGCCGCCCTGAAAGAAAAAGGCGCCAGCGAAAACTTCGGAAAAAGGGGAAAGGTCCAAGTTGCCTTGAGCGGAGGCTGGAAACCCCTAATAAGTTCTCTAAAAGCCAAAAGTTGCGGGTCTCGCACAAATCGAGATTATGCATGAAGCGTGTCGCGAGGGCCAGGAAAAAGAGACGCCGAAGTGGTCGCCTGGTTTCTTCATCTTTGGTGAAGGCTAAACGGTGGAGCACAGCGAGGTGGTGCGTACGCGACTGTAACGACAAAGGTCCTCCCCCAGGTTTGCGAGAGGGTGACCGCTGCTCTGGAAGGCTCACAATGAGGGAGCTTAGGCGTCCGGGTGCGTCTTTGTCGGAGTTCGGGGTCCGCGAAACAAAGGTCACCGCTACTGAGTGCTTCGGACAGGTTGGCTTTTTGTCCCTCCGTCGCGATCTGGCCCATCGACAACTGTGGTATGCGCGTCCCCCCAGAGCACGTCTGAAAGGGTGCCGCATTAAATTACGCAGTGTCACGAAGGATACTAAGAATTTGTCTTGTATCCAGTTTTATTATTGTTTTGTTTAGCTGTCTAACGTTTGCATGTCTGCCGATGAGCAAGGACGGTGTCGATTTTTGAGTTTTATTTTCCTCCTCATCTTAACTGCAGACATTGAGATATTTGCTAAACTGCTTGTTTGCTTACATTTTGCAAAAGCTAGCACCCGAGTAGAGGGTTTTGCGCTGATTTTAACAGAAAAGTAGGCTGAAGGTAAAAAGCCTCTGTTTAAACCTACCGTTCTTGCAGTGTAGTGTAGGTTTTGCTTTTGTTGATTTATTTCATCCGCATAATGTTCGGACAGTGTAAGGCTACCAAGAATTTCTCTTGTATCCAGTTTTGAATTGTTTTGCTTTTAATGTTCGCGTGTCTGCAGATGAGCAAGGAATATGTCGATTTTTGTAACTTTTATTTTCTTCCTCATGATAACTGCAGACATTAAGATACTTGTTGAACTGAGTGTTTGCTTACATTCAGCGAAACCTAACACCCGAGTGGAGGGTTTTGCGCAAGTTGATTTTTAACAGAGAAGTAGGTTGAGGGTAAAAGCCTCTGTATAAACCTTGTGTAAATTGCAGCACACTTGTTAGTATGCGCATCAGTGTAGTGTAGGTTTTTCGTTTCTCTGTTTGTTTTATTTTCATACGCGCGAGTTTGATTTTGAGTTTTACTTATACTGTGAGAGGCGTAATTCATTAACTACATCCTTTCGTTTTGTTTCGCCCGTAGCACCTGCGTGCCTTGAACGCTGTGAATCTCTCTGGGAAATGATACAAAACGTTAGGCTGTTGATTTGCTTCGCACGTAGTAGGTCTGAGTTTGTTATGGCTTCGTTATCTGATTCTTGATTTTCACGAGTGAGCGCACCAATTGTAAATTTCTAGGGAGTTTTACCAAAACTGTAACCTGGCATTTCTCGAGGTCAGTTGAGTGCCCTATGTTTGTTGTGCCTCGGGTCTTGCGTGGTTCGTTTCTGGCGTTTGCTGGCCATGGCTCAGGTCCAGAGATTGGTGCAGCCTGCGTCAACGTCTACAAGGGAGCAGATCTACGGTCTCTGCGGAGTGCTTTGGTGCTGCAACCCCTTCGAGACCTCCTGTGACGGTGGACGGGCTGTTATGATCGGCCTGCCTGGCTTGGCGCCGCTTTGACGCATGAGACGTTGCGGCTAAGACTACCCTGATTTCTTCCGGGTCAGCTGTTCCAGAGATGCCCCAAGAGCGGCGACAACACGAAGGTCGTTCGTGTAATATTCTCAGGTTGTCTGCGCCCCTCGTAAAACCCTTTGGGCACGCCTGACCGACTGACAGTTAGGAAGAGTTGTTGGCCGTCGAGGCGGCTTGCTTTGTCAAGGTGCCCCGGACAAAGGACCCAGCGACTGGGAACCGTCTGCGGATGCATTTCCCACGTTCTCCGTGGCGCCTTGTTGCCGCTGTTTCCACAATTCGTGGTCTGCCTCGCGCATAACCATCATTGCAACAGACTACGAAATTGACTTCCACGAAAGACTCAACGTCTTCGTGCTGTGCCGTGTGTGCGCGGTGGGCAGTGTTTTTCCCTCGCCATGGGACGAACTGGATGTGCCTCTTTCTCCTTTCGTGGGTTGGGAGGGAGGCGGCGTTTCACCTTCCCCTTTTGGGGGCGGAAGTGAAGATGGAAATTTTCATTGGACTATCCTGGCCTCCATTGTTTTTCCTACAGGGAACTCTGGGAAGACCAGGACATAAAATGCGAGCGCCGATGCGCTCCCGACAAGCTCTCACAAGTTCTCTCAAGCTCTCACGAGCTCCGAGAGCTTCCATGATGCTAACCCCATCATGTAGCAACACGCTACCTGTAAATAAACGTTACTGTTAACAGCTCCGGGCTCCTCTCCTCGACATCTCCCCGGGACTCTGGCTGGCTCCGGTCCTCTGGGCAGAACCCCGATTACATCAACAGTAGTCGCCTATGCCCGTTCCTTTCAATATATCCCACAAAATTTCCTGATTAATGTTGCCGTGCGCCCCAGTGATGTCTAGAAAAGCCATGTACAAGGGCCTATTTTCTATTTTAGATATTTCTATACACTGAGTGAGAACAAACAGGTTATCGTCTAACCGCCTGTCAACTCGAAATCCATTCTGGAGTTGTCCCAAAATATCGTTGTGTTCTGCCCACTTTTATATTTTCATTTTTACTGCTTGCATCGCCAACCTGTATAGTACCCATGTAATGGTTAGTGATCTATACGAGCGAATGTTATCCTTTTCTCCCTTGCCTTTATAGATTAAGTTCATTCTACCTTACAGACAGCGCCGCAAGCAGCACCACCGGGCGCCTTTTTCCATGCGTGAAAAAAAAAAGGCAAAAAAATTACTCTCTGACGCAACCGAAAGATGCCTCAAGTGTGTAAAAAAAATTTCACCATCTCCCACTAAAGGGAAGCATGTGGGGATGCAAAGGAGCGCATGGGTAGACTTAAAGTTCCGTTCATGACGGGCACCTTGCCCGATGTTAACGCGTCCTTACATGTGGAGCACACCATGAATTCACTATAGTTGCTGTTGGTGTTACTCGTCCCGAACTCTTGTTGGAGCACGCCACGCGGGTTCGTCGCGCGTCTGCAGAATCTTGTTCCCTGACGCCATCCCGTGATTGCTGAGACAGTGTGAGGGGGAGAGGCCACAGCGTCTTACCCAGCCCCTTACACAGGCCCGAACGCGCTAGCGCGTGCCAGCACACGTCCGCGTTACGCCAAGCTAGGACAGCATACGGCAGCCCGGGCCCCTAAAGTGCTCTGCATGTATCATGATCAAGGCGGTCGAAGATCAAGACGAACAATACTTCTCCTTGGCGCGAGCGCGCGCTCTGCGCGTATCATCATCCAGTATGTCGGAGAACAAGACGAAGACTTCTCCTTGGCGCGAGCGCGCGTCCAACATGTTACAGATGGCTATGGTAGGTTTTGGAAAGCGGATGGTCGCCAATGGAACTGCGGACAAAGCCCAGCGCAAAAGCTGCTTCGCATCTAATACAATTTCAAGTTATACATGATTGTTTTTAAGCAAAATGAGTCTACCTGCGAGAATTTCTTGTCCTACCAGTAGAGTGAATCACATCGCCGTTGGGTGACGCTGGCGGTCATTCTTTCACGATTTTCAACATCAAATTAAAAATATAATTCCTTTTTTTATGGGGCAAAAGCATGCTTGTTGCCGCCGATGTGACGAACGATCTTCTCATTTTCACCACAATCAGAAAAATTTTTCCGAGCGGTAGACAGTCCCTTTAACATGCAGACAGAATAACAAAGTATTGGAAAAAAAATTTTACATCAACGATGTGAATGAGGTTAGAGGAGCTTGCTCGGAGATAATCAGGTAAGCCATGAATGCTCCATACAATTCCTCTGCTGTCATACAAAGACGTGACACGTTGTTATAGTAGCGATTGTGGTCAAGTTGTTGGACCACAAGCGGTCGCAGACCAGCTGTGGCCGAACGTGTCGTCGAGGAAATCGCGCTTGAAGCGCGCGTCGGCGCCACCAACTTCAGGGGTGCTATGCAGGATAGCCCGAGCTTCTCGGGCACACGAGTTTGCTCCGAGCCCGCCCTATCGGTCATGATAGGAAGACAGTGCGGAGCGCGCGATAGCAGCGTTGATAAAAACGGCTACAAGAACGAGCGTGGCGTCACAAACGCATGTGCGGCATTTGCGGCGGTTTTCAAAGGAACACCGCGTGCGAAAACGCGTCAACGCCGCCAGTCAGTCATCATTTCAACATTGCAGCGACGTCAGCGTGATTGTTGCGCTCTCTTTTTGCGAACTGAACATCGCGCCTCCCATAGGCGTGTTCGTGGGTGTTTGTCCTCTTTTGGGCGACTTCTTTCGTTTCACCTGCAGCATGGAAATTTCCACTCTCGAAGGCAACAAGAGCGCACACACAGCACTCTCGTGCAGCTCGTTTCGTTTCTCTCGGATATTACAGATAAATAAGTATACAGGTTACTGCAACTTACATTACACTACTGAAAATGTTTCTGCAGTAACGAATCAGTAGAAGCAATGCATCCACAAAGAAGTAAACAGTAACTTTTCTCGCCGCAGATGCCACCAGGGGCGCTTGCTTCATTGCTTTGAGTGGTACGTCGTGAGCGCGGTGAAATTGAATACGAGACATCGTAGCCACGTGATGATATAACCTTTAGTTCTTCGTGCGTGTGTGCATAGTCTGTGCGAATATGCTCATAGAGGACTCGTGCCGCTCGCTGGCGTTGTGGCGTGAGCACTGCTCCTCGGCAAGTGCAAACGCGGTGGGCGGACCCTATCTTCGCCGCGGGCGTCTGTCAATCAAACCGATTGACGCGCGAACTCGGGCACAAACTCGTTGATTCTGAAAAGGCCCCAGTTCAACTCGTGACTGTCATCGTACGTACCGGTGTGCCTGTCAAGCGGTTCATACGGTGGACGCTAAGCAGAGCTTCTTTGCATACAAAACAATTTGGTCAGCTTGCAGCACTCGTCCAAGGCTGGAGCCATCGTATAGGAGCTTGTGATCACCTAGCTTCTTTGAGCTTTTTACGTGGCTCGTCTACTCAGTCTGCTTCAGAGTGAAGACCACGTCAGTTCGGTCTGTTTTGATGGTAATAATTAGCTAGGTCTTAATTAAACTGATATATTTCTGTCTTAATTGGTAGTGTTCTGATCAACACGCCAATAACTTCTCAGGTTTAATTGGCAAGGTTTAATTGGTAAGTGGCAAGGGAAGCCGGCTTTTGATAGCCGATCCAGTTGGTGAAGAAAGCTGTCCTGCATCTTGTGCTCACAAGACTTTTTGAGCGAGGATCCCAGACACAGTGTGGCAATGGCCCTCTTCACCAGCTTGGAGTGGGCAGACTCGTACGTCAACAGATCAAAAGCCGGCTACCCTCATTCGGTCATTGCATCTGTGGCAGGATCTCTGCACCGCAAGCAAAAAGCAGGGGCGCGGGAAAACGCGGCTACAACTGGTGAGCGGAGCGGCCAACGGCCGGTTGTTGTGCCTTACTTGCATAAGGTGAGCCACAATTTGAAAAAGGTGGCTCACGGGTACGATGTACCTGTGGTTTTTTCCGCACACAACAAGCTGGCCCAACTGTGCCCCCGCATCATGGGCGCCTCAAAGACGGGCTGCCAAGTCAAGCATGCCACCCCATACACTCGGTGTGCGACGGGGGTGGTATATGAAATACCACTAACTTGTGGGAAGTCCTATGTGGGACAAACGGGCAGATGTGTTAATGACCGCATGAGGGAACACGCAAACAATCTAAAGAAGGATTTCACTGCGCACCTTTCGGCACATTCTGCTCTTGTGTGCCAAGATTTAATGATGTGAGGATTCTGGGCAGAAGCCATGATGAAACGGCGCATGAACTTCTCGAGGCTTTCTACATCAAAGAGAAGAATGATGATTGCGTCAGTCAGACGTCAGTCTTCCTGTACAATGCGGAACACAATTTTTTCAAATCTTTGATATGATACGCCCCCTATGGTTTGTGACGTTGCGTTTGCGCATTGGGATGTGTATATATGTGCCACAATCTTGCAGTCTTCATTAAAGTTGTGAGTAGCGCCTGTCCCGTCGGTTTGTGTTCCTTACTTTGTGGTGTGTGTGTTTTTAGCGCTGCATTATGTCATTCAGCAAGCACCAACTCGCCCAACAACACGTTCTTCTGCACACGCCGGAGTCGAGCGAGCACCGCATGCTACAGTTGGCTATGCTATATGTGGTTTTGCCTGCTTTAATATCATCATCAAGGCACTCGAAGAACAAGAGGAAGAAGCATTCTCTTTCGCGCGAGCATCCGCGTGATCCGCGTGAGATCGAACAAACGATGGCTGGTCAACCTCTTAAATTTATTTCGCAGATTTATATATTATTGCCTGATGAGCGGCAAGAAGAGATCCGCAATTTGTTTTGCCGAAAAATTTTTTTTCGAAGCACAGGGAATCAATAATGACGCAGAGGTACACAGGAGCGCTCATCCACTCTGCTGTTTTGGCCAACTTTCGTTAGGAATTCTACAAAATATATTAGGTTAGGTAGCTGAAAGTTCTATAAAGGGACCGACAACTGATTTTTCTCGACCCATATTTTTACGGCGCGAGAGAAAGCTCACCCTTCACAGTGTTTGTAGCTGCATGTAGTTAATCCCAAAAGCACGTAGTGCACCTTTCCTCCAGCAACGCTGAGAATTGAGCGCTGCCGCCAGCCCTTCTCACGATTTGTGAAAGATATCGTCGTTCTGCTTTCGCAGGAGTTCCTATAGCTTTCCAACTATTTTTGAAAATAACAAGCTGTTACAATGAGATGATGGGGCATTATACACCTTCCCTCTATTTGCACCACGTTGTGCGCGCATGCGTCCAAGGTTGCCTTCGCCTGTGTCATGGGTTGCTGTCCCGGCTACTGTGTCTCTCTCGATGCACGAGCCAAGCCAAGTCATCGAAAACGTCACAGCGCATACGCGCGGCCGCGCCGGGTAGCAGCGCGCGTCATTTCTGAGACGAAGTGTAAGTAGCAAAACTATGTCGCCCCAAAATCTTAGCGACCTGAAAACTGCGTGCTCGGTTGCATGAGCACGCTGAAAAGTTGCTCAAGACGCGCTGACGAGCATGGGATCATTACGTCACGCGAAGGCAGTGCCCCTTTAATGCATACTACTAACACAGGCCAATATGTACATTTTAATGGAGTAATACCTTTTAATATAAAGAAACGAACAATAATTCAATACTAACAAAAAAATCGCTGACCGGGTACAGCAATCAACGGTCACGTGGCCGGGTTCATCGGATCGTTCATGTTTTTGCCGCCAGAGGCGCCACATGTCATTTTCGCGACTTTCAATTAAGAAATAAAAATATAAATCCATCTCTCACGAAAAAACAGGGTTGGTTCGAGTCAATGCGACGCACAATCTTTTCATCAGTGGAGTAATCTCATTTCATGTTCTGGGCAGTTGTCGGTCCCTTTAGCTAAATATATGCATGTTTTTGCTTCTGCTCCGTTATCTGTAGTTTTTATGTGTTGCATAGATGTGTTTATTAAGAACCTCAAAATTGGCCCAGGAAACGTTCTTTTCTTTACTTTGAAGGTCCTTACCTCAAAAAAGCCTTGTGGCAGAGCGACAAAAATTCCGCATTACGTTCATCGCATAATTATCTACCAAACTGCCGAATCGTATATCTATATAACTTTTCAGTAAAGAGATACGATCGGGCTAAATTCACGGAAACACCGAACAACGAAAATTTCTGACGACAATTTAAGAAAAAGCCCATTGTTTATCTCTTAAACTTTGTCCACTTACTCTCCTCCACATCAGCTTTCACAATCATTAAAAACATATTGCATGATTTTGTTGCACTTATAGTTACGGCCACTGGAACGAGCCCTCACGCAAGGCTTAGCGCACCATGCAGTCTAAAGATGCGATGCTTTGTGGGGATTGAGGCTTGCCCGTCGCAACTGCGCGGGTTTTTCGCCTAATTCTGCCGTCCGCATGTCCGATCAATGTCCGATCATGATCTCCCCTCCTCCGCGGTTCCGGCGCTGGGCGAGCGGGGGTGACGTTAACCTCCCTCACCCCGGCGCCGGTTCTCGACTGCGGCGCCACGCTCGAGTCTCGCGTCTCGCGAGACGTTTCGCGCGGCGGGGAAGTCAGAATCTCTATGGACAGCGAGGGGTAAGCACTTCTTTTTTTTCCCGTCCGTCGGCTCCTTTGTTCTTGGGGCTCGCTTGGACGGAGTTCGCCAACGGTGTCTTACCTTTCGTTGCCCTTTCCGAACGCTACGCCGAAGAGCGGTGCGGTGTGTTCGCGCGTGGTCATACTACGCCGAAGCCGTACCTATCGAAGCCCCAATGCGAGCGGAGTTTGCCCTCGCTCGAGCGAACGGGCCCTGTGGTCACTGATCGTGAGAGCACGCAGCGTAGTCGCGAGGGTCCGTTTCCCTCAGCGGCGTGTCGCCGTGAGCCCTTTTGCCCGCGGAGACGTGCTAGCGGCACCCTTTGTGTTGCATTTTCGCCCGTGGCGTGGTTAAGACTGTTTCGCTTCTCCCGCCGCCTTTAGGAGCGGGCGTTGTACTGCGTTTGTGGTGTCACCGCAGGCAATAAAGTGTTGCGGATCTCGAGAGCAGGGGTGCTATGCAGGATGGCCCGAGCTTCTCGGACACACGAGTTTGCTCCGAGCATTACGGCGGACAGGATGACAGTGCGGAGCACGCGATAGCAGCGTTGATAAAAATGGCTACAAATACGAGCATGGCGTCACGTACGCATGTGCGGCATTTGCGGCGGTTTTCAAAGGAACACCGCGAGCGAACGCGTCAGCGCCGCCACTCAGTCAACATTTTGACAGTGCAGCGACGTCATCGTGATTGTCGCGCTATCTTTTTGCCAACTGATCATCGCGCCTCCCACGGGCATGTTCGTGGGCGTTTGTCCTCTTTCGGAAAATTCTTTCGTTCCACCTGCAGCATGGAAATTTCCACTCCCGGACTCAACAAGGACGCACGCGCAGCACTCTGGTGCAGCTCGTTTCGCTTCTCTGGAATATTACAGATAAATAAACGGACAGGTTACTGCTATACTTACATTACACGTCTGAAGATTCTTCTGTATTAGCGAATCGGTAGAAACAATGCCTCCACAAAACAAGTAAATAGTAAACAAGTAAATAGTTCTCGCCGAAGATCCCACCAGGGGCGCTTTCTTCATAGCTGTGAGTACAGAGCTTTATGGGGATACAATAGGTACGAGGTGCTTCGAGGGCTGTGGAAGGGTGTGATGGTCCCGGGGCTTACATTTGGGAACTCAGTGGTGTGCATGAAGTCAGAGGTACAATCAGGAATGGATGTAAATCAAAGGACGGTGGGCCGTCTCGCGTTGGGCGCTCACGGGAAGACGACAAATGAGGCTGTAAAGGGTGATATGGGATGGACAGGCTTTGAAGTGAGGGAAGCTCAGAGCAAAATGAGATTCGAAGAGAGGCTGAGGAAAATGAAGAACAATAGATGGGCAGAGAAGGTTTTCAGGTATTTGTATAGAAAAAGCGTTGACACGCAGTGGAGAAAAAGAACTAGGAGGCTCATCAGTAAATATATGCTAGCAGTGCGGGCGATATGGCAACAAGGAGCATTAAGCGGAAGGTCAGAGAGGCGGAGAGGACTTATTGGATGGCAGCGATGGAAAAGAAGCCGGCTCTGAGTAACTACCGAAAGGGAAAAAACGAAATAAGGAGGGAAAGGTTTTATGATAATTCAAGGGGAAGCGCTTTACTGTTTGAAGCAAGGTCGGGCTGCCTTAGAACGCGTAGTTATAAAGCGAGATTCAGTAACGAAGAAGAACAATGTACATGCTGCGGGGGAACTAAGGAAACGATGGAACATGTACTGATTGAATGTGGCGATATTCACCCAGGTATACGTGTGGGCACGAGTCTACATGAAGCCTTGGGTTTTAGGGACAACAATGGAAAGCTGCACACGTCCGCGATAGAAATAAGTAAGAGACGGTTAGAGTATTGGTGGCAGAAAAGTAGAGATAAAGAACAAAAATAAATAATGGGGGAAAAATAAGGTCATTCTGCCTTAAGAGGCAGAGAGATGGACCGTGAATTTATATTTTTTGGTATAATAACATAGATTTAATCAATGTAGATAAGGTATTAGGCCAACATGAAACAAGGAAGCTTTTTTTTTTCTTCGAGCCTGGTGGCAGACATGTCACCGCCCCGTTTTAAAGGGGACGCTCATAGCATCCATCCATCCATGAGTGGTACGTACGTCATGAGAGCGGTGAAAGTGAATGCGAAACATCGTAGCCACGTGATATAACCTTTGGTTCTTCGTGCGTGTGTGCATATAGTCTGTGCGATTATAGACTCACACATGAATCGTGCCGCTCGCTGGCGTTGCGTCGTGAGCACTGTTTCTCTGCAAGAGGAAACGCTGTGGGCGGACCCGCTCTTCGCCGCGGGCGTCTGTCAATCAAATTGATTGACGCGCGAACTCGGGCACAAACTCGTTGATTCTGAAAAGGCCCCAGGTAAACTCGTAACTGTCATAGTGCCGGTGTGCTTGTCAAGTGTTTTATGCGGTGGACGCTACTCAGCAGCTTCTTTGCTTATAAAATAATTTGGTCAGCCTGCACTACTTGTGCATCGGAGGAGCTTGTTCTCACCTAGCTTCTTCCAGCTTTTTACGTGGCTCGTCTACTCAGTATGCTTGGTCTGCTTCGGAGTAATGACCGTGTCAGCTCGGTCTCAATATTGGTGCTATTGATTAGGAAGGTCTTAACTAACATGATATTGAATGTTCTTTCTTAATTGTTAATGTTTTAATTACCACGACATTAACTACCCACGTTTAATTCGCAAGGTCCTGAATAGCACACAGGAAATTAGCATAATACTAATTATCACAATCCTAATTAACACTTCAGTGAGTAAGGTCTTCATTATATTGGTTTTAAGTACACGCTCCTAATTAGCGTCGTGGTAATTAGCACTAACTGTTGACGTTTTAATTACAGCGGCATTAATGGCTCAGGTTTATTTCGCAAGGTCCTGAATAGTACAGAGTAATTAGCATAATTCCAATGAGCACGATTTAATTAACACGCTCCTAATTAGCGTCGTGTTAGTTAACAATAATTTATAGTGTCTTAATTGCCACGGCATTAATTACTCAGGTTTAATACGCAAGGTCCTGAATAGTACAGATGTAATTAGCATAATCCTAATTAGAACGACCCTAATTAACACGATCTCGGTGAGTAAGCTTTTGATTATCTTGGTTTTAATTACATGCTCCTAATTAGTGTCGTGTTAGCATGATCTTAATTACCTTGTTCCTAGCTTTACACGATTTTATTAGCTTGGTCTTAGCAAGACGTGGCTTAGTTAGCTCGGCCTTCGCATGATTTGGCCTAATCAGCTTCGTCATAGCACGTCCTGACTTAGCTAGGTATACCGCCCAGCCAATTATCTAATCAGCCGGGCGCACGTGCTTTGGGAGCGAGCAGAAGATGAAGAGAACGACGAGGGCGCGCGCCGGCCGAGCAACGCGCTAGAATGTACAGGCCGACCATGGTGTTTATACACGTGGCCTCAGCGATTAGCTCTAGCCGCCGTGTTATAAGGCGCTCGGTCGGAACTTATCTCAGAGGACACGGTGCTGATTATCCTAAAGGATGCATAGTGCAGACATTAAACGCTTGAAAATGAATTCAAACAGCCCGCGCACATAAAAAATATAGTTAGTAGAGCTTTCTGCGACTTTTCTTGCATGGGTGCACCTCTGCACTCACTGGAACGACAAACAAATGAAAGAAGTTTGACGACACCACCCAACCTTCCCGACCGCCCTTGACGTGACGCCGCGTTCCATCGTAACCAATGGAACGGAGCGCGCGCTGAGGGTTGGATTTCACCTTCTCCTACTATTAGCTCGTTCAAAAGGGGGTGTCGCCAGAGCTCGGAAAGATCCCGAGTTTCGCCAAACTCGGGCCATCCTGCATAGCACCCCAGTACTGTGTACTTGCCGCGCTTCGCTCGGCGCCTTTGTTGCGCCCGAACGCACGTGTGCAGCGGCGTGCTAGTTCACGCGAGGCGACGGCAAACGCAGCCCTGTGGCTCTACTGGCCGTACTCCTGTGAGATACGTGGACACAACAGCTTCCATGCTTAAAAATAAGCTTCTGAATCTAATATTTCGCTAGTGTGGTTGGAGGGGGTGAGGAGTTGCTGCATGAACTTGCCGAAAGTTTTAGGTCCAATGCGCGCAGAACTAGCACATTCCTTCGGCTGAATTAATTTCCCGAGGCGTCTCCTTCAATTTACGCCCGGCGTACATTGCAGCTGTAATATTAATGAGAACTAACAGACAATAATGCCAAGGAAAGTATAGGGGTTGTTATCTGTAGTATTTAGAATATAAATGTGAAGAAAGTAAAGTGGACGAAAAGATAACTTGCCGCCGGCAGGGACCCTCCGGCGGCAAGTCCCTGCCGGCGGCAAGTTATCTTTTCGTCCACTTTACTTTCTTCACATTTATATTCTAATTACTACAGATAACAGCCCCTATACTTTCCTTGGCATTATTGTCTGTTAGTTCTCATTAATATTGTGTCTAACAAAGAAAAACGAGCCCTTAAGAGTCATCTTCTTTCCTTCATTCATAGCAAGTGTCTCGTTCTGGCAGACTTGATGCCTTCAGGTAGTATGCGAGGAATTATTGGTCAGCTGCCAGCTCGTAAAAAGATCACGTGCTACGTGACGCCAGAAAGGCAGAAAAAGAGTGTTCCACACTCGCCGCCATGGCTGCGATTGGCGCTGACTAACACTCCAAGGTTTAAATGCACATATATACCCCATAAAGTGGACGGGAGGATGACCGCCGCGGTAGCTCAGTGGTAGAGCATCGGACGCGTTATTCGAAGGTCGCAGGATCGGTCCCTGCCGGCGGCAAGTTATCTTTTCGTCCACTTTACTTTCTTCACATTTATATTCTAAATACTACAGATAACAACCCCTATACTTTCCTTGGCACTATTGTCTGTTAGTTCACATTAATATTGTGTCTAACAAAGAAAAACGAGCCCTTAAGAGTCATCTTCTTTCCTTCATTGCAGCTGTAAAGGCGTTTATTGACGGCGGTATTGACGGCGACGGTGCACAACGACGACAGTCACACTCACGACGGAGCGCAGACTCGCAGACTCTCACGAGCACGAGCACGAGGGGCGTGCTCTCCGAGAAGAGGCGAAGAGGGCGACCCACTAGAAGATGCTCGAGAGGATGACCGATTACAGCGTTCCAATGCTTCTCTACAATTACCCCGGGTGCGAAAAGGGAGCCGCTCGGCGACCTAACAGCTTGTCATTATGAGCGGGTCGTAGTATCCTTGAGACGCTCCACGTTGACAATGTCGCGCCCTCGACGGCGCTTGTCTGAAGATGGTTCGACGGGCTCGACGACACGGTAGGGGCCTTCGTTTTTTGGCAGCAGTTTTGAAGAGAGGCCACTTGCAGTGGTAGGGACCGAAAGCCATACGAGCGCTCCAGGGAGGAACGTGGGCTCAGAAGTGGTGGTGCCCGAATGCTCTTCTGCAGCTCTTGTTCATGCGTCGTAAATGTCTTGGCAAGCTCGCGACACTCTTCAGCAAGCCTGGCTGTGTCAGAAATAGGCGCACACTCCGATGGATCCGGCTTGTATGGACGTATCGTGTCGATGGTGTGCGACGGGTGCCCGTACAGTAAGAAGAAGGGTGAGAAACCAGTAGTGCTGTGAGGGGCTGTGTTATAGACCTTCCCTGTCTATTCGGTGCCCCAGGTAGTTCACTCCTTCTTCACCAAAAATGCATTTCTCCTCCCTGATCTTAATACCACTGTCACGGAGAGCTGACAACACCTTCCGTAGGGTTGTGCCAAACTCATGCTGGCGTTCAGCCACCAAAAAGTCATCCAGGAACACCTGAGTGCCTGGAATGTCTTTGAGCACTGCCTCCATTTTCCTCTGAAAAATTGCAGGTGCTGATGCTGTTCCATAAGGCAAACGGTTGTACGAAAACAGTCCCTTGTGAGTATTTAGCACTGCTGCCTTCTTCGACTCATCTAAAGGCACATGGCAGTATGCTTTCCGTAAGTCCAGTTTCGTAAACCAATAGCCATCTTTCAAATTGGCGAACATGTCCTCCACCTTAGGCAGTGGGTACTAGTCTACTTCGCATGCTGTGTTCAAAGTGACCTTGGCCCACTCACTGTGGGTGACCGGTGATAGGATACCTTCTTCACACAGCCGGTCCAACTCCCTAGCCACTTTCTCACGTATGGCATAAGGTAGAGAGCGTGCTTTGAAGAATTTTGGGTTTACCTCCTTCTTCAAGTTGATGTGTGCTGGTGGCCCCTTCATCAACCCCGTACCAGGTTGTAACAAGTCGCTGAATTCCCTCTTCAGCTTTGTCACTGTTTCCCGAACGGAACCGTCCACCTTCACAAAGGTGACGCTGTTTGGTCCAAGAATGTTCAGTTTCTGGATGATGTCGCGACCACAGAGGGATGGGCCGGAACACTTTGTCACATACAGCTCCCCTTCCGTTTCACCGGTTGGGTTGTTCACCACCAGCTTCAAAACTCCCAGTAGAGGCAGTTTCCCAGTGTAACAATATAATTTTGTCTGTTGGCTCCAACTTCGGCCAAAAATGTGCCTTACGCCTACAGGTCTCTTCTGCAATCACGCACACAGGGGATCCGGTGTCCATAGGCGTGCGCAGGGTTCCCCACCCATTAGGGGGGGGGGGGCAAAGATTAATCGCAGCGCCCCCCCCAGCCTACTAAGTCAATGTACGGCGAAGATTTGCCCCCCCCCCCCCTTCTTAGGTGACTAGAAGGGTCTGTACGGGTCGGATTTAACGGCCCCCCTCTTAGATGATTAGGGAGGGGGGCGGCCGCCCCCCCTGCCCCCCCTGTGCGCACGCCTATGCCGGTGTCCACTTGCATCTGGAGCTCTACTGCACCCCAGTTGAGTGTGGTAGTGTATGCGGTGCTACGCACGTCCTTCTGACTCTGAACTGTGCAGGGGCTCCGGAAGTATATCTGATGTGTGGGGGCGACGACGACGACGTCTGTAGGCTGATTATATATATATATATATATATATATATATATAATATATATATATATATATAATATATATATATATATATATATATATATATATATATATATATTGTTAAGCGGTTTATTGGATGGGACTCGGCGACAATTCGCTATGGCGACAGTCAAGGCCAAAAGCACGGGCTCCGAGAGCGAGCGGTGTTTATAAGAGGACGACCCACTAGGAGCCGCTGGAGAACGTAACCGTAAAACAGTACCAATTGCTCCGCCACATTTTGCTTGTTGCCGCAGTGGTGGTTGGGCGCCGGTGTCGATGCGATGCGTAACAGCGGAAGTGCGGCCGAGAGAAGTTTGCCCGACATCGAAAGAAGAACGAAATTCTTCCAGCAGGCACTGAAGTTGGGAACGCTGGACCGATGTGAGGTCGTCAGCAGTGGAGGACCTAAACACATCAACAGGTGACGAATCGGACGCGGAAACAGCACTGAGCGTACCAGAACTGGGACAGTGCGTGTCATCGGGTGCGTCCATAACTTGTGCGTCTTCGAGGGGTTTCACTCTGCCGAGACATTCCCCTCGCACCATCGTAACAATGTATGGAGATGGGTTGTTAACAAAAATAGCGGTGTTGCCCTGAGTGACTTGGACGGTCGCGAAAGGTACCAGCAAGCCTCTCCTTGTGCAAACGTGGTCAGATGGCGAAATGAGTGCAATGGTGTCGGAGAGACCGGCGCAGTCGACTGACACAGCCGTCGACGAGTTTGGAGGCACTTTGGTATCGTCTTTGACGAGGATCTTGCTCGATACCGATGAAGTGTCTGCCGGCGTCAGATCTGAGAACGGGGAGAGTTCGATGTCGGCTTGTGCGCAATGAATTACGGCGTCGTGGCGGGAGAGAAAATCCCATCCCAGGATGACCTCGTGAGAGCATGCAGCAATTATAATGAACTCGACGTCGTACAGAACGTCCTGAATGACGACACGAGCTGTGCATATTGCTGTAGGATGAATACTCTGGGAGCTGGCTGTACGGAGAGACATCCCAGAAAGTGGCGTCCTCACTTTTCGTAGTAATCGGCTCAATTTTTGGTCCATAACGGATACGGCGGCTCCAGTGTCGACAAGGGCAGATGCGGGAACACCGTCGACAAACACGTCTATCACGTTCGATGGGCTTCGCTGTGGGCTTTCGCAGTTCGATAGCGTCGCAGCCCTTGCCTCCTGCACTGCGACGACTAGTTTTCCTGGTCGCGTGCGACCAAACGTGGGCGCATTGGCGACAGTGAGCGACGTCGTGGAGACGGAGAGCGCCGAGTAGATGGAGCTTGGCGTGACGTCGGCGACAGAGGCGTAGGTGGGGCGTAAAATGTGCGGTTTGACTGGCTGGTGACGGGCGACACGACTTGAGGCGGCTAGACGCGATTGCAATAAAGCGCCACGTGGCCGGCGTAACCGCATGCGAAGCATATGGGGCGGTTGTCAGGTGTGCGCCATCGGTTTGCTGGAGCAGGGCCCGCCCATGGCGCAGGACGTGATTGACGGGATGGCGACTGATATGACTGCATCGTGGGCTGCAGTCGTGGCCTCTGCATGACGTCAGCGTAGGTAGCCGGCACAGCCGCTTCGAAGGACTGATGTCTAGCGGCGGCTTCGGCGTAACTGTGTGGGGCTGCCGTAGGTATTACTGGGGACGTCCTGGCGACAACTTGGGCGTAATTGAGTGGTGCAGGAGCCGGGTGGTGCTGGTGGTACTCAGGCATGACCTCCGCGATTTCCTGCTCAATCGCTCGACGGAGGGGAGGGAGAAGAGTGGTTGACGGCTGTTGAACGTACCGAGGTTGAGCAAAGTCCAGCAGAGAGAACTGGCGCGCAATTTCCTCACGCACGAATGACTTCACCTCTGCCAGCAAGGCGGAGTGGTCGGATATGGTCGACAAGCCAGCGAGCTCGGCGTCGCGGGATGGAGAGCGACGGGTCATCGACCGCTGCCGGCGCAGCTCCTCGTAGCTCTGGCAGAGCGTGATGACCTCGGCGACTGTGCTGGGGTTTTTGGCGAGCAGCATCGTGAAGGCATCGTCGTCGATGCCTTTCATAATGTGCCTCATCTTGTCAGATTCCGACATGGTGGCGTCGGCTTTCTTACACAAATCGAGGATGTCTTCAATGTAGCTGGTAAAGGTTTCGCCGGCCTGCTGAGCCCGTTCTCGCAAACGCTGTTCGGCCTGCAGCTTACGAACGGCAGGGCGGCCAAACACGTTGATGATGGCGGTCTTGAAATCGGACCACGTCGTAAAATTGGATGCGTGGTTGTTGTACCACAGGCCGGCCACACCCGCGAGGTAGAAAACCAAGTTGGTCAATTTTCCTGTCTCGTCCCATTTATTGGGGACACTCACGCGTTCATAGATCGCGAGCCAGTCCTCCACGTCGGTCCCATCTGCGCCAGTGAAGACAGGGGGGTCGCGGATACGAGGGACACCGGGACATGAGGTCGGTGTAGGCGGAGGCGTCTGCTGGGCGGCGTCTTGAGGCATGGTAGCTGGTAGGGTACGGGATCGAAGCTCCAGAGGCATCGAATGGGAGCACAGCACTCTCCACCAATTTGTTAAGCGGTTTATTGGACGGGACTCGGCGACAATTCGCTATGGCGACAGTGAAAGCCAAAAGCACGGGCTCCGAGAGCGAGCGGTGTTTATAAGAGGACGACCCACTAGGAGCCGCTGGAGAACGCAACCGTTAAACAGTACCAATTGCTCCGCCACGATATATATATATATATATATATATATATATATATATATATATATATATATATATATATATATATATATATATATATATATATATATATATATCTTAACAAGAAAACGATGATTTGTGGGGAAGTTTGTCACGAATAAGGATGCCGTTTCCGACCAATACGACGCGACTACCAGGTGATATTATTTTATGAAATTTTCTCGGCTGCCGGGAGAATTGACGCTCCCTACCTAGTTCGCTCACAGGACCCTCGCCCTTTCTTGTATTTTGTGTCTCCCCCGGAGTATATATCGGCCAGATGACGCTGATGCCATCTCATGTAGCCACCATAACACGCTTACGTGAAACATCAAACGCGAAATCTAGAGCTGCGTTAGCAGAAAAGGAGATATCGTTGTAGCTCACCGCCTCATTGAAGCCGACAGCGAAGTCGATGTTGTTTGTCCGCCTTCCCTCCCAAGGTAGTGGGTAAAACATGTGCATATAGGTGTTTTCTGGTGTAACTTTCCCGCTTGTGGGCGTCCGATACGCACAGCCATTCAGGGACCTTAATGGGACACTAACGAGAAATACGAAGTTCAGCTGTAATGAACAGGGGCATCGAAGAATGCATGCGCTTTTGGTTGGGTGTGAAAAAGATAAATTATTAGTGGAGATATTTGTGAGCAAATACCGAATATCTCATACTCAATTTCTCTCGCCCCATACTCGGTGCTGAAGCGATGTCTCGAATCTCATTGCTCTTAGCGAATGAGAAGGCGGCGTGATACGTCACCACGCGTGGAAAGGGCCGTTGCATGGCCGCGGCTTTCGGCATTGCCGCGATGGATGTGGTTGCAGACTTTGAACCTCGCAGCGAAGATCTCGCCTTGGAAGCAGGATTGCATTACAGTCTGTCTGAAATGATTCCCTGTGCTCTCGCGGCAGCAGTTTCTCTGTACGATGTCTGGCAGCAACCGACGGAATAAAGCGAAGCCTCGTTTTCCTCGACGGCATGCGAGGCATCCACTTGCCGAATAATGTTTATGTACACGTGTTTTTCATGTTGCGTTTTTATTAATCGCGATTTCCTTAGGGCGAACTGGAGCAGAGGTGCCGTGTAGTGAGGAGAGGCGCACCAGAGCAGTGAGAGCAGAGCCATGCATGCAGGGCCACTCAATCCGCCCGTGGAATGCGGCACGCATCCGAAGGGAAGGTGGGAGAGTGCCGGTGAGGAGAAATGTACCATGTGATCAACACCATCGAAGCCTCATAGTTCTCTGCGGGACAGCGGCACATGTGTGAAATCCGACGCAGAATCGCTGCGAAGCTCGCTCGTATAAACGACGTCAACATCAAACTACACCTGGCTGCTGTTATTACCACCACGCTCATCGGCAGAAGCAAAATAAAAACGTTTGAGGAGGATATCACGACGAATAGCTCTCGACAAATCACGACCGGACTGCGTTTGTGGTAACAACGAGAAACTTGAACGGGCGTTAGTACATATACAGGTCACTGTAAGAATGGCATGAATGTGATCGTAATAAGATAATTTGCCATTACAGCTCTACTTCCTGTACCTCTTTCGTGTTATTGTGCACGAGGCCCACCACTGCTGACACGAGCGATGCAGTCGTTATGACGCGCTAAGTGGGATCACGTGATGCCACCTTGCTTCACGGAACCTTCCTCTGACGGCGGCCCGAGCATGTTTTGTTCTTTGAGTTTCCCACTTCAATCAGCTTCATTGCACAACCAGCTCGTGTGCACTGGCATCTACATGCAACAAGAGCTTGTAAAGCGTGACCATTGTTTTCGGCGGCATGGTGCTTTTTAACGCACCACGCATGCAAAGGAGCAGGGCGTAATTTCACATTTACGGTTTTACCTCAAGGATAACGAACATCACTACGCACGGCTCATAAAGCTTAGAAAGGGCAATGAACTGAAGTCCTCGCGCACGTGTTTGCAGCAAGCACTTCCGAGAAGGCGACTTTGTCTGTGGACTAGGAACGCAAACGTTAATTTGGTGAGCAACAGTGAGTTACGTGACAGCTCCCTCTTCATGCGAATACACCCACACCAGGAAGTCTTTTCAGAAATTACTTCGGGAACGTCATGCCTCGTAGTCATCCCCCATCCTACGCACGGTGATCGGGGAACATGTTGGGAATGTACCGATATACAGAGAAAAATGAGGAGGGGGAACGCACACATTGACAGAAACAAGCAGTCTGTGAACGAGTTTCTGGTCTGAAAAAAGAAACTATAATAAATAAACCTTGCAGGAAAGCCCTTACTTAAATTTTAGTTTTCATATCGTCAATTCGTAGCGGTGTCTGCCCATGAAAGCTCGCCCTGTGCTTGGAGGCTGACATGCCTCATGAGTTGGCAAAGAGCTTCCCGATCGCAAAAACCCTTGAGCAACAAGACCGTGGGCCGTGCCTTCCCTTTCCGATTTTCACCACGGTCATTATGTGTAGAAAAACCAAGGAGTGTCTGGGCCGAAACGGAAGAAAACGAACATTTCACGCAATAAGTTCAGCGGAGAAGCTAGTAGGGGGCTCGGCGGGTTCGACCCCCCACCACCCCGAAATCATTGCATTTTGTATGTGCATATATATATATATATAACCGCACCAATACACACACGCAAGGACATAGATAAAGCAAGGTCAGACTTCCAGAAAAAACTTTCTGGCATAGGCACCTGGGTAGGTCCACAGTTAAAATCGTTGTGGGAACAGGCTACCGCATTTTTTTTTTATCTTATTGCTTTTCATGGGCTTGGACAGAAGCAAGGAATAAGGTAGAGAACGAGATGCATTCTAAATTCGCGGCTCTGAGACGCGCTCCTTCAAGGGTTGCAGAATAGAGCGTCAGCCTTTACCTCCTGGAGAACCACTTCAGGACGGAAGATACGTTGAACCAGACGAAAGCAGGCAGTGCTGCTTACGCAGACAAAGTACCGTCGAATAGAGAGTCAGAAGTCACAGGCTTCCATAAGATTTTGTTTCGTTTGTCGAAGAAAGGAAGCGCCCTTCAACAAGTCAATTAGGAGTATCTAGCCTCCCGGGTTGTGCCAGGGGAAAAGAAGGCGAGGGAGGGGGGGGGGGGGGGGGGTGTTGTTGGAACAGCCTTGAGTGTGGAGGGCATGCCCCCACTGGTTCTGAGCCTGTGGGGGCGACGGCCCCCACGGCCCCCCTCCCCCTGTTCCGGAGCCCTGGAGTGCTTTATGTCCTCCACCCACGTAGAAGGCAGCAAGGTGGTTGTGTTCATGCGCCGTGACCTGACTTATATTCATCACCCTGTCCCGCCTGACGAAGAGAATCAATGTTTGCCTTACTGTAAAGAAGAATAAGGTCACTTTTACAATTCTCGGAGCTATACTTATCCCCATCAAGCCGTCTAGATTGCGAGCGCTTACGCGGTATTTCGACATCGACTCCACACCCGTGGATGATCACTGGTGAATTTAATGCCCACCATTTCCTATGGGGAAGCACCAAGGTCAACTCTAGAGGAAGAAACTTGGTGTCCTTTGCTTCGGAACACGAACTTTGCGTTTCTAATGATGGGAGCCCTACATATCTACGTGGATCAACCTACAGCAGCTGCCTAGACCTTACTCTTGTTTCACGCTCGTTCACGAGAAAAGTGCACTGGTTTTCAGATTTGGAAACGCGGGGTAGTGGCCACATTCCAATTTATCTGAGGATAGAAGGTTTGACCAGCTCCAAGTCCTCCGAGCCCTCCAATGCACCGATTGGCTGAAATTCAAGATGATAATGGAATACTGTTGAAGTGACGACTCATCCTATAACCTAGAGGCCGCGATAAAGGATGTCATGCAGAACACCACGCATTCGCTTTTGACGAGTTACACAAGCACCGATTTCGACATCGAACTTGAGAAACATCGTGCAATGCGCCGTCGCAGGGGCGTAGCCAGAAATTTTTTTCGGGGGGGGGGGGGGGGTCAACCATACTTCATGTATGTTCGTGCGTGCGTTTGTATGTGTGCGCGTATATATACGCAAGCAAAATTGAAAAATTCGGGGGGGGGGGGTTTGAAACCCCCCCCCCCCCCCCCCCCCTTGGCTACGCCCCTGCGCCGTCGTGCGGAACGAAGATATAGACGCGCAAAGTGCAAGGATGATTTCAGACTGGCTAGACGCACTAAGAAAAAAATTGGGGGACCCTTAAGCTTCGCCTTTAAGAGTTGAACGCAATAGCGAAATCCGGCCCCTGGTGCGCACTTCAACCACTAAGTGCATACCTATGAATGTGTATTGTTACACACACACGCGCGCGCGCGAGAATGGTACATACAGGTTTTTGATCTAAAGCAAGAGTCGCATGGCCTTCAAGATATACACCGCGCGCTTGCCATCTCGGAGGCCATGAAGAGTCTCACAATGCCTCACAGATGGCAGCACATTATCTAGCGTTTGCTGTTTGCTTGATCAACGCCTCCCCTGAAGGCGCACGGGCACGGCCGGGCCAGACCGCAAGCGAGCGCGCGCGTACGGTCTTAGGTGGTGTTGGTCTAGCCCGGCCGTGAAAGGCGGCATTGGCTTGATATGTTTTCCGCTAGATGGACATAGTTGTCCATTTCCTTTCTCGATTTTTCGCTCACGGATGATTTTTCGCTCACAACCAACGGTCCCGACACCGACGTCGGAATTTCTGCGACACGAGCTCTCTAACGCTATCGCGTTAATACAGCGCCACGTGGATAAACTGGCCTCGCGACGATATGTATCCTTCTGCGAGTAGTTGGATCCGCGAAAGCCTTTATCGCTTATAAGGAGAACTGTCCGTGGTCTTCGCACAACCTTTAGTCAGCGAGAGAGATTGACCTGGATTCACGTCGCAGAATCCTTCTGTAGAAGGATTGCCGGAGAGTCAAATTTCACGGATACAAGGACGGCGGCGCTCGACCACCCACTGCTCTCACGTGATCTCTGCAAGGAGTGCCGGTCGTTTTCTATGGATGAGCTAGAAGCTGCGCTGGCATTGTGCAGACGTTCTTCGGCGCCAGGACCTGACGGCATTACATATCGCGCTCTTTGTAACCTTGGAGACGAAGCTCAGAAGGCACTCCTGCACATATACAACGACTCCTGGCAGACTGGTATACAGTTCCCCAAGCATGGAAGTCAAGTCGCCTCATTCCGCGACTCAAAGCTGGAAAGTCGCCTCTAGACATTTCCTCATACCGTCCTATCGCGCTTGCCAGTTGCGTGGGAAAAACAACGGAAAGAATGATTCTAAACGACTGGAATGTTCTTAAAGCACTACGAAATCTATCCAGATGCCATGGCCGGATTCAGGCGCGGCCGTTCGGCAACAGACAACGTTGTTGATCTGGTGACATATCTCGAACACCAGAAGGCCTGTAAGAGACTGTGTGCTGCTCTGTTTCTATAGACGTTAAAGGGGCTTACGATAATGTCACCCATAAATTAAGCAATCCTGAGTGCGTTAGAAACAGCAGGTCTTGGTGGCAAGAAGATGTTTAAAGACAAGGAGGAGAGGTCGGCCTGGAAAGCGGGTTTCTAGCCTGCTAATTTCCTCACGAGGGTAAGGGGAAATGGGAAAGAAAGAGAAAGAGGGAGGTATGATGAGAGGTGACTATGGTATATAGCACAATGAGTCACTGTACAGACTGTCCTGCACGGGGACAGGACACGCGCGAAAGTCTTTATACCGCACATGCTCTAAAGACGAGCAACTAAACCTGTCTCGCTGAGAAATCTTAAGAGGCACTTTAAACTGCGTTGGGCCTGGTCTGCATGTTCCCCAAGCACCCAGGGGCGTAGCCAGAACTTTTTTTCGGGGGGGGGCAGGCAGATGTGATCGAATGTCAATTTGAGCTCTCTATGCCATGGCAAAAAAGATTTTTTTTTGGGGGGGGGGGGCACGGGCCCAGTGCCCCCCCCCCCCCTGACTACGCCCCTGCAAGCACCCAAAAGCTTCTCCTCCGAAAACGGTCGGGAGTCCAGACGATGTACGACGCACTGACTTAAGTGACTGTCTTTCGGTGCGTATTGAGGGCACACGCACAGGATGTGGTGAAAAGTCTCAGACGTGTGGCACACACTGCAGTTGGATATATATGTGGGTGTGCAGCTTACAGACGAGATCATTCTACGTGACCACGGAGAATGGCCCGACTGCTGAGTATTACAGTAGCCGAGGAGTCCCTCAAGCCCTACTCTTTTCAATCTAACCCTCATTGGACTTGTAGAAAACCTATTAAGCATCGTAAGACTTTCTAGCTACGCTGACGACATCTGCATTTGGACTTCATGTGTGACACGGCTTCAGCTTCGGGCCCGTCTTCAGAAGGCAGCCACAATGACGTCATGCTACCTTCGTAAACAAGGTCTAGAGGAGTCTTGCGGGAAATGTGCAGTAGCATTCACCCGGAAGCCAATGTCTGCATATGGTATATCAATTAACAGAGAACTTTTATCATTCAGCAGAAGCCACATGTTTTTGGGAGTCATATTTGACAGAAACCTGTCTTGGACTCCACACATGAACTACGTGAAGATGCGGCTGAGTGCTATATGTCACATGTTCAGATTCCTTGCAGGAACAAAATGCGGAGTGCCCATACCATCTATGCTACAACTGTACAGGGTTCTGTTAATTGGATTCCTACGGTATACAGCTTACCTACAATATCGAACACCGGCAAGACTACCTGCGCACGATTCAGAGCATTCAAGCCCAAGATATGCCTTGGGTTATCCCACAGCGCGTCAAGGGCTGAAACCATTGCCATCGCTCAAGATTACTCAATCACGACACACATTATAACCAAGACAATGCGTACGTACCTCAGGCATTATGCCAGGACCCCTTCCCACAATCTGGCGAGCCTCGCTGCTGAAAGGTCCCGCAAGACATATAGTGCCACTGTCGGCAAACATCGCTCATCATTTACTGCGGGGTACGCAGCTGCTTGAGTCGCCCACGGGTTCACCCAACAGTTCCAGGAGTGCGGAAGAAGTCAGACCTACCGACACATGCACTGAAACAATTGAGCCTACACCTACTGTACGAAAACTACAGTAACCACGTCCACATCTATATGGATGGCTCGACTGCGTCGTCCAGGTCTGGCGGGGATAACTCTGTGTCTTAAAGCAGCTCAATGCTCCCTGCAGCCAATCGGTGGCACATGGGCTGCTAGACGCCTAATATCCTTTACTACTTCTGGATATATATGCAGGCGGTAAAGAAGCCCCGCATGTACCACTGTTTACAATTAAGCTGCTGGCAAATGATGCGGTTTCTCGTGTCACAAGGCAGGCATTCTTGCAAGCGTCGCAATACGACTTAAAAAGCTGCGCGTCCTGGCTGCATATCCCGCAATGCAGTAAACCAGGTGGGCACCACTGTGTTATAGCTTGCACGTGACGTCACAGACAGGTTCTCTGCGCTGGTTCACAAACATGGCGGCCACCGTGACTTTTTTATCTCATTACAGTGTAATTTCAGCTGAGGACACCCAGTCGTTCCCTCCCCGCGCGTTCTTTTGTGCGCGCCCCGCTTTCTTTTGCTCGCCAGCTGCGCCGAGGGGGAACACAAAGGATTGGAGGAGGCACCGGAACTAATCTGACGTCACCGTTTCTTTCTCCGTGCATTCGAGCAAGAGTTCACCCTGCGTCTCAACCAGTTGGTTCGCCAAGATGGCGGCCACGGTGACGTCACTGCAAGCCATGTTATATACCTGTGCTGTTTCGGCAGGTAGTGTCGTCCAAAGGTGCTTCTTTGTTTTCGGGGAGCAGATGGTCTCGGGAAAGCAGGGCCTCCAAAAGTCAGGGGACACATCTCTTCCCTTGAGGCTCTTTGCCAACCTGTAAAAGGTTGGCAAAGAAGCGTCCAAACCTCAGCTTTTACATACGAACGTCGTACCTTGCAAGGTGTACATTCGTGTCCTTTCGAAAACCGCAGAACTGTCTTGCAGTGCCTTGTCGGCCCTTAGTATGGTACGTGCCCACTTTTAAAATTCATCTTTGCAGGCTGCTAAGAGAGACACACAAAACACTACCTTTGCGTTTTTTTCCCTCCGTCGCATTCTTCAAAACATTTCAGGGAACGACGACATCCGCTCACATCACCTGCTTTAAAGAATCAAGAAACGCAAGAAAAGCAGGCGTAACTACACTGACCCCGAGAGCTAACTTGTGCTGCTCCGTCACAGATAGCCATGGCGGCGCCGACTGATGCGCCGAATTCCCCCCCAGTGGCAAGAACGCGCAGCGGGGCCTCGCTAGACAATGATGGCGGCATCGCGGTCATCACACCTCCCCATTCTAGCCACCCTAGCTGGGCGGAGCCTACGCGCAGCGACGTTGCTACAAGTGCAATATGTCCACGGCGCCTATCGCCGTTTACAAACATCCCTGTAAATCCTTATTACAGCATTTATTTGCCAAATTTTTGCAGCAGCATGTTCACATCGCGCAGTTATATTTCCATCACAAATTTTGGACCGCGGGGTTATTTACTGGCCCTTTAATGCATTTATTGTCAGTTATTGACAAATTACACAAGATCTGATGGTAGCTTTCATTAGTGCTGTTGGTGCTTTTCAAATGAACCCACACGCACACTTGAAGCAAATGACACTTTATTTACACCAGAGAGGGACAGCAGTCACAGTAAAATGAACATAATCAGAAGTGTATCCATGAACTTGTAAGGGCATGTACTAGTGAGGAGCTTGCTCACCATGCATACTTACATTATAATTGGCTATGCCATGTACCACATCTTCCTAAAGAACAAGCACCAACACTGGGACAACATGAAGCTGAGATGACAATGAAGTCTTACACATACATATTACTAAGTGGCATACACCAGATCAAGCAGATTGTTTCTAAAGTGTGACCAATTTTATTAAAAAAAAAAAAGCACACTAAGGACGGCAAGTGCCACATGCAGATGCGGCACAGGTGCAGTTTGCGTGCACAAGAACACAGTATGGGTATTTAGCGTGGCACGTGAAAAGACTTGACAGTCACAAACGATAACACCACATGAAAATGAGTATACACAGCCGGCTGAACTCCCTGCCAACCATTTGGCAATGACAGCAAACGCATGCTAACAAATGTGCTGGTGAGAGAACAAACAACAGCCAGAGGGAAATGCATGTAAGCTTGGAAAACATCTTCCATTTGAGTCATTTGTTGATGAAACGACCTCAGCTGGTGAAGATGGAAGCCTCTTCTTGGCATGTATTTAAAGCTTACAATGAGCTCTTTAATGCAACACAGCACTTTATGCTCATTACAAGAAGCTATATTGAAAACAATGAAACCAACACAATCCTCAACAAGAAGAAAAACCATGTTGATATAAATAGATAACCTAAGCGATACATTACAAAGCTTATACTACTAACATGCATGGGCAAACACTTTTGGAACAGGTTTTATTACAAGGTGACTTTGTTAGACAATGAAGATTTACAATGAAAACTATTAAGCTTTGAACTCTTATCTCTCACCTTGTCATGGATTTATAGTAATCTTAAAAAGGAAACATTTAGTTTCATATGAGAAGAAGACTACTTGCAGTGTTACCTGCACCTTCCATTATGAGAACCTCAGTTATTCAGTATTCATACAAAGATCTCCTGATATCTAACCTTGCAACAGACATTCAGACCTGACCTTGTGGTTAAAGCCCATCAAATGCTTCTCACAACAAGCGATCCAAACATATCAATTACCAACTAGCCATGCACACCTACAACGTTTAAACTTCAATGCAATAAGGCTTCCATGTTTAGGCAAAAGCTCCTCTGCAGTAAATCTGGCACCACAAGAAGCAGCATCAATAATGTTGTGCCATGAAATGCAGCACAAAGGAGCATCACTATGGAAATACAAAGATACGAGCAACTATGAAAACTTTCCTCGATGTAACCTTGATAAACTATTGCTGAGCGAAAGAACTATTCTAGTCAGCTACAGAAAGTTGCAAGCCAACTGGCCCCAGTGTTACATGATGTCACAAAGACAGTTGATAACCAACCTGGTACCCACACATAATCTGATAAGAAATATGAAAGTGCTCATCAGGGTTTTCTTGACATAAACATGACGCTTGGCACTGCTAGCATCTTTGCACAATTAAGACAATAGTCTGCACTGATCTATATAGCACAATAGATGCACATTATGATAGCCATAAAGACAGCTTTAGGTGGGTATCATTTAATGTAGGTATCATTATTTTGGCAGCAATAAGTAAAGACACACATTATCAATGCCTCCCCAGATTATCGAAAAAAGTGACTGCAATCTTAAAGAAGGAAGCCAGCATTAAACTTTTTCTCCAGAATGCAATGTGACAGTTTGATGACCAGTCCAGAAGCGAAGATACTATGTCCGCTTGCATTGACTCTGCATGTTCACTTGTTTATTGCCAGACAATGGTCATTGAAAGCACCAACATTGCCAGTAAAATATTTGCTTTAATATTAGCAGCAAAAGAAAGACATGAAAAGGTGTTAAAATCTCTTCACTCACTCACATAACATTGCTTAGAAGAAACTCCAAGGCATCACCAAACACATGCTATCCAATGACCATCATCATAGTTCAATGCCTTGCTACCTACCTAGCCCTGCATCACAATTTTACAACGAAGGCATGAAAGTCCAACTTATACTATTGCAGAGTTATATATCCTGCCACTGTGAAGTCACACTAGACTTTTAAATGAAGAAAAAGCACTAGAACAAGAAGAAGACGAGAGGACACAAACACGGCACAAACACGACGAGAGGACACAAACATGGCCTCTTGTCCTTGTCCTGTTCTAGCACTGTTTCTTCATTCAAAATCAGTATGTACCAAACAGCCCAGTTCAAGATGCTAATACAGTTCACAGTAGACAGTCAAACTGAAACTCTCTTTACACCAAAAGACCACTTTTTGTGTCCTTTTTACCACAGCCGTAAAAGCTATGCATACTGTGTGTTGTCGCTTGATGCACTGCAGATTTGTCATGCAGTGACTGTACACACAGTAAGTGGGTGAGCCACAGCTGTGCACAAATGTGTCTGCTCCCTCAATACACAGCTGTCTTTTGCAACCACTATGCATGCAACACCAGTGCCTTCCATCACTTTGGCCTCAATGTGCTGAGGAAGTTTCCGAGGTCGTACTCGGAGTCATACTTGGAGGAGTCCCACAGCTCCGGCAGGCTTTCCAGCACCCCCTTCATGCCAGCACGTGATGGACCGGCATGCTGTGTGGGGTCTGGCGCTCTATCCCCCTTGGAGCTGTCTAGTGTGAACAGGTCAAGCAGCTGGTCAGGTGCCCATAGTGCTCAGGTTGCTGTTCTCATGTGTGATCACAGTGTTGGCAATAGTCAGCTTGAACTTCTGCAGCCTGCAGCAAACAGAGCATATTTATTTACTACAGTTTGAGCAGCTTTACAAATGTTTAAGAAAAAGTTTGGCAAAGCACTTTTCAAACTTACTAAAGTGTGCCAAAGAATAGGAACAAATGGCCAAGGTGAGAAAAAAAGAAGAAAAAGGGAGGAGAAATGTTTGTCGGCCATTTCTTCTTATTCCTTACCCCACTGTAAGAAGTTTGAAAATGCAGTGCCAACCCGCCCAATCTTGAGCAATAGCTGAGAGGCAGAACGAAGCTTTCTTAGCTTTGGAAAATGGTGCTCAATTTTACTATTTATACACAAAACAAAATTTTGTGAATACTGTTGCAATGCATTGAAACTAGGATAGTCAAGCATATTGGCCAAACCACTAACGACCCCCAGATAATTAAGGCACAGTAGACATTTATTTTACACACTTGATCTGTATTGCAGAGAAGGTTTCTGCTTTGACTGCACTTAAGCAACAACACACAGCGCCGGTTCGGCCTTGACACAGGACTCGCGAACGAGAAAAGCTTCCCTGCCGCTGCAGACGAGCACACGTGCGCGTTATAAAGAATAAATACAGCCTTCACCACAGGAATGTCCTGCAGCATGCCGATGTCTCCTCTTGGGGTTAAGGGTACTGCACCGGCATTGATAGGCAGCGACTTTCGTTGGCAGAGGCTGACAATCCTGCCTCCGCTATTTTGCAGTCAGCGGTTTTCGGGTGCTTTACTACATGGGCCATTCTGTGCGTCTTGGGTTCCCGAAATGCAATGCATCACGTCGATGTGCCACCCAAAATGGAAGCAGACGAATACAGTAATGCATAACTCAGAACAGTAGTGCAAAGAATCACACGGATGGCGACAGTTAAAGATGGGACACAGCGCTGTCTCCCGTCTTTGCCTGGCGCCGTCCGTTTGATTCTTTGCGCTACTGTTCTGAGTTATGCAATACCAACTAGCCCATCAGTGTGTCCTTTTGAACATAAACGCAGACAACTGTTTCCAGTTCGTCTACAGACTCGTTGAAAGTCAGCGCTCTTGCCTGTCTCTGTTGTTCCTTCCTACTGTTGTTACACTATACCTACAATATTCAGCATGCACCAACGCACCCACATCGAGCTCTTGTTGTTGAAGAGCACAGTACTTCTGCAAACCACGCAAGTTTAGGCTCGGGGCATTGGTAGCAAACACCTTGTAAGAATTTTAATTGATGGTGGCCGTCAACGCAGCTTCATCACAGATGACTTGTCTTGGAAGCTGAAAGCCACTGGGTTAGCCGAAGAGGAGCTCACTATCTCGGGATTCGGAAACACTTCCACAACTCGGAAATATTATTGGAGAGTATGCGTCACGCTGCATAGTCAATATGGTTCAAGCTCACTTGAAATAGAGGCCCTAGAAATTCCAGAACTATGCAAAGACTTGTCAGCGTTGATGAAGACAGGTGTACCTGAAAGTGTTAGCGACAAAGACTTACGTTTGGCTGACGCCACCGTATTTCACGTCTCGCCTGAGCTTGGAATATGCGTGCTTACAGGAGCAGAGTATTACTGGCAGGCTGTCACTGGAAAAATTCAGTGACTGGACGACTTCTTGACTGCCATTGAAACTATCATGGGATGGACACTTCACGGAGATACCAAAGTATACCTAAGTTCAACAAGCCAGAAACCATTAAGGACCTTCAATACATGCCTAACAGAAACTGAAGTTTCCAAGCACCCGAGGTCCTTCTGGGAAGTAGGACATCTAAGACTGCTCAATGAAGATGGACTTTCAAAAGATGAGAACTATGTCCTGAAGAACTCCGTTGAATCAACTCTTAGAAACATAGGACGCTATCAAGTTTAACTGCCTAAATGCATTGATTGTTCAGAGTTCGCTCAGCTCACTTCAATGAGACTAGAAGCAAACAATAAGTGAAGATTGGAGACATTGTACTGATAAAAGAATTAAACTCTCGAAATGAAGTGAAGAGACAGTGAAAAGACATTGGAAGTGACGTCACATTTTGGCCAATTCCTTCTGAACAAGAATTTTCGGGTTGCCATCCATGCCTTGAACGATGCAAGCCCTGCTTGTGTACGGTGCTGTGATGTACCTTCAGACACAAAACTTCAAAGCAGTCATAACTGTTCAGCTACTGATAGCCAAATCGAGAGTCACACCTCGATGACTGTGCCACAACTGGAACTTGTGAGAGCACTTGTTGCAGCTTAACTTATTGCAGCAGTGAAATGTACCCTAAACCTAGCGGACAGACTCCATGATTGTGATTCATCGGCTACGAAGTTCAACTAAGCACTGCAAACAGTTTGTAGCAAATCGAGTTGCAGAGATACTCTCCTTAACGGAAGTGAATGTGCGGAGAGATTGCGCACGTGATCAAAATCCTGCTGATTCACTGTCTAGAGGATGCACTGTGGAGGAACTCATACAATGTTCACTTTGGTGGAAAGGACCAAACTTTCTCCACACTGAGACGACATTTGACGAGCTCTGCCACAGCGATGATACAGTCGACACAAAAGAAGAAAGTGTTTGAAAGCACCTGTACGACCAGAACCTACGATTGTGAACAATGACTACGGCTCTTATAACCACCGAGTGATGTGTACAGCTGTGTGGATACAGCGTTTTGCTAGGAATTGCCGAGACACAGATGCCAGAAAGAAAGGACCTCTAGTCGCAACTGAAGTACAAGAGGCTGAAATTTAATGGACACGCTGAACACAAGATAAAGTATTTGGACCGGATGTCCGCCGAATGAACATCACACTTCAGTGGTTCAGTCCCTATCACGACGAATTAGGACTTCTTCACTTGGGAGGTCAACTTCAGTTCAGCAACCTCCACGAAAGTTCCAAGCACCCTATTCTGCTTCCCGCTTCAGACACATTCACAAAGTTGTTGGTGAAGAAAGAACATCCACGACTTTTACATGCTGGACTCAGTTATATCTTGATGGAATTGACAGAAAGATTCTGGATACTGAGGGCTAGGCAGGTTGTAAAGAAAGTCATACATGAATGCACAGTCTGCCAGCAATATTCCTGCAAGCAATATTCGGAGCCCTTCGCGCCTCTAAAAGCAACCCTGTCCAGCCCTCTCCACCTTTTGAAGTCAGTGATGTAAATTTTGCCGGACCCCTTCTACAAAAAGATAATGGAGAAACTACGAAAAAGAGTTACATACTCATCTTCGCATGGGCTGTTGTCAGAGTGGTTCACCTGGATCTGGTCACCGGTCTTAGTTACAACAAATTCCTACCAGCCTTTAAATGACTTGTGGCACGACAAGGCATTTGCAGGATTATATACTCCGACAATGCCAAGACATTAAGAAAGGCCTCAAGGGGCATGCATTAATGAAATAAGTACAATCATATTTCAGAAGTCACAGGATTGTTTGAAAATTCATCACCGAACAAGCTCCCTGGTGGGGAGAATTTAGGGAAAGACTAATTAGATCTGTGAAGTCTACGAAGAAAACACTGGGAAATCATTTATTTAATTATGAAGAACTTTCAACCATCCTCATTCAACTTGAAGCAATGATAAATTCACGACCGATCGCATTTGTGTATTTGTGTATGCAGAATCCTCTGAACCAACTCCACTTACGCCAAGTCATTTCCTCGTAGGCCAATGACTGACTATGCTTCTCAGAGATTGTGTGAGCACACCATCTGAAGAGGCGTCGTCGTCGCGTGACATACTTCGATGAAGAAAGAAACGCAAAGAACACGTGTTAAAGAATCTTTGGAACAGGTGGCAATGAGAGTACCTCCAAAAACTTCATTCAGCTTATGAGAAGGAAACAACAAGCACAGAATCAGTGAAAAAAGGAGACATCGTATTGATAAAGGAATTAAACTCGCCAAGGCAACTGTGGAAGGTGGGACAAGTAACAGAAGTATTTCCGGACAGCCATGGCAAAGTTCGCTCATGCAAGGTGCATACTTCTGCTGGCACCACGTTGCAGAGACCAGTACAGATGTTGTGCCACCTGGAATCTGCTGGACAAGCTTTGATACCTCAGAATCAAGAGTCTTGGGGAAAAAAAAAAAAAAATGCACAAGTTGTTCAGCCGGGAGCTATTAAATATTATGCTTGGCAAAAGCGAAGAAGACAAAGAAGTGACAATGAGCATGGACCCAAAGCACGCGCCCGCATTCCATCTTTTTTAGTTTCTTACGCAGCGTCAAAGAAACAAGACGTTCCCTACTTCGACTCCGCTTCCTGGTTTTCAACAATGTTGTTGCCAAGAATATGGCTCACAAGCAAAAGCAGGCAGAGAACTAGAACAGGGACCAGGTAGCTTGAGACCTGCCGCCACTCCAAATAGGTCAGCGTGTCTGGGTGCGACCTGACCAAGTTTGAGGGAAAGACCAAGAAGCTATGTGGTCGAAACAAAGTGAGGTGGTGTCCTACAGTGCAATCACCGTCACCTAGCGCATTTTGCACCTACTGTGGTGGGTGGGTGGGCATATTCGAGCCGAGGATGCAGGCCTAAGCCTGAGGGCTGCGGAGTCAACATGCACGCTCCAAGTCCCCAACAGAAGTCCCCCAGTTTATTGTCAGTACACCCTTTATGTACTACATCCTATAGAGGGCGCTCAAAACCAGCTTCCTTCCTACTGTTACGCTAGAGTTACTAGAGTTACAAATGCACTTGGCACTTACGTGGCCTCTACATCCCCCCTTTTGGGAAAATAAAAGGAAGCAACACCTCGCCATCAGGTATGCAACGTAACAACATGTCTCATGGCACGCTCTACAAGTTTATCCGCACCGGTGGCCTAGCGCAACGTCCAGACCGAGTGCACACAATCGACACTGGTGGCCTTGAGGGGGTAGCTGGGGCAACCGGTGGCAATGCAACTGGTAGAGGAGTGGCTGCCCTAGGAGTTGGAGTGCTGCACACAGGCTCTGGGTGAGTTGGAGTCTGTGGCGGGCTCTGGGACCCTTGTGGCAGGGGACTAGAGCTACCGATGTGACGACCACTTGATGACTGAGACTGCTGCGGAAACAGGAGTCTCCGGTTGCAGACGAGAGCACCTGCATCTGTCTGGACCACGTAGGAGCATGAATGCTGCACTGGGCTAAGAACTGTGCCAGCAGATTCTGCGTCGCAAATCCAGACTCTCTCCCCCTCTCCCATGGGACACAACTCCTGCGTAGCATGCCGACGGTCAAAATCTTACAACAATACCAAGGTATTGTTGCAAGATTTCCAGTGCATGTGTTTTGTCTTCGTCGTGTGCGCTTTTCAAGTTTTCTTAAAATCTTGACTCTGGCGATGTCTTTGGGCAGTGTCCCGCCTGTGGAAGTCGGCAGCGTGAGGGGATCCTAGAAGCAACGTGGCTGGTGGGATCCGAAGCCACCAGCAACGTGGCTGGTGGGACCGGGAGGCGAGTCCTGAGGCTGCGCCCCATGAGCAGCTGAGCGGGACTGTACCTGGTCCCGCCAGGTGCGTTACCGTACGACAAGAGGGCCAAGGGCCAGTTTGGAGACTCCTTGAAAAGCTCCTCCACGATGTGCCGCAGCAGTTGCGTGCGGCGCTTAATATGACAACTGGTCGAAGGCATAGGCAACGATGATAACGGTTACCCTTTTGCTACCGGCTGGCGATAGCAGGCAATGACTGCTCGTCACATCGGGGAGGAGCTTTGCGCCAGTGCTCACTGTCTTGCATGCGTAATCATGCAGACCGAAATAAAACTTTGCAGCGGGATATCTCGGGGCACAGACATGCTAGAACAATTCTTATAAGTGGAACTGCGCAGAAACGCACCTGCCTCCAACTTTTCAATACAAACATGCCCGCTTGCTGCACCCATTAAAAAGTTAATTATTCAATCTTAGTTAACTGGGCAACTGACAGCGATAATTATTGTCTCACTCTGTGTCCCCCTGGATATATAACTTATCTGCAAATGTGGTTTTCACGTTCTTCCCAGTGCTTAATTTTAACAAAACCATAAAGCTTAACTTTGAACTCCCGGTATAATGCTAGTGTCATTGGCAGAAGAGTAGACAGGCACGCAAGTTACATTAGTTGACCTTGTTTGCGTAATGGAACTGAACTGAACTAAGACGGAGTTATGGTCTGAAATGCCGTTAACTACATCGCACTGAATTTCGCCAGGAATGTTGCCACGTACAAAGACAAGGTCTAGGATGGACATATTGCTACCTTGTATGCACGTGTGCTCTTTGACTAATTGGTTTAAGTCACAGCCAAAGGCAATGTCAATTAGCTCTTCGCCAATAACGACATCGCTGTTACCAGCTGAAAAGGTAGACCAATCAATAGCCGAAAGATTGAAATCACCAAACAAGATGATCTTGGCACTGCTGTTTGTATTGTTCTGAATGTAACTTTTTAAATGTTCTAGCATTTCTATATGAGAACCTGGTGGTCTATAAGCAACACCAACCACCACGCAATGTTGATCACAGTAAATCTTGCAGAACAAACTTTCTATATCTGCTGGGTCGTTCATGTGCACAATAAGGTACGCATTTGGGCTGGTTGGTTCATGATTAACTGTAGAAACAGCGCTAAAACACGGGACGAACGAGGAAAGGACACAAACAACGGCGCTGACTAACAACCAAATGTGTTTTATTCTTCCAGTCTGCATTTATATACTCCACCACAATCTCAACAAAGCAAAAGGCAAAGAAACATAGAAAAAGATGATTAGCCTGCGCAGAGGCCAAAAAATCTTCAAACAGACAGAAACGTTAACTCCTTAGTGCTATAAAAAATTAAAAAGTCGTCCACGTATCGCATCACCTTTACCGTGCTAGTCTGTCAGACAGACTAGCACGGTAAAGGTGATGCGATACGTGGACGACTTTTTAATTTTTTATAGCACTAACTCGCATGACGTGCAGCCTGCTGCGAAAATTTTTGACGTGTTCCTCGCGGAATTAAGTCCATTTGAATTGACAACTGAGCATCCCTCAGACAATAGGCTACGCTTCTTGGACTTGGAACTTTCGTTCTCAAACAGCCATGTATGTTGGTGTTATGCGCCTAGGTCTCAAAAGAGCCTTCTTCCCTTTTCTTCTGCGCATTCAAAAATTGTCAAGCGCGGTATTGCAAGGGCTTGCATGAAGGCGGCGCTTGAGAGGTCCTGTGACCACCAAGTCGAAGCGAGCTTTTGTTCTCAAGTAGCACGCCTGAAGCTTGCAGGTTTTCCAGGAACGCTTTTGACCAGTATCGCAGAAAGCCTCGTGTCTGGTTTTAAAAGCAAGTGCTCACCTGCTGTTCAATCAGTGACACACCCACAGAAGAAAGTAGTGGTTATTCCTTATGTGCACAAGGTGGCACATAATCTGAAGAAAGTGGTCAGCAGGGCAGGCGTTAGACTGTTGTTTTCTGCCAAAAATAAGCTTGGTAGCCTGTGTCAGCAAGTAAATCGAGAGACCAAGACGAAAAGATGCAGCAAAAAGCATCGCCAGAAGTATGTTGAATGTTGTGATAGTGTTGTGTATAAGATACCTCTTTCTTGCGGCCGTTACTATGTCGGCCAAACGGGGCGGTGCGCTAATGACCGCATGCGCGAGCATGCAAACAACGTCCGTAAACAAGCCAGAGATAGTCAATTGTCGCTTCACTGTAATGAATGTGGTTGCCAGCCATCTTTTAAAGATTCCATTTTCCTGTCGAAGTACCATGATGAACGGGCGCGTGTCATTTCTGAAGCGTATCATATCTATAATGGCGGAGAGGCATGTGTCAGCCTCCCCTCGATCTCCCTCCTTCCGAAGGAGTTAACGTTTCTGTCTGAAGATTTTTTGGCCTCTGCGCAGGCTAATCATCTTTTTCTATGTTTCTTTGCCTTTTGCTTTGTTGAGATTGTGGCGGAGTATATAAATGCAGACTGGAAGAATAAAACACATTTGGTTGTTAGTCAGCGCCGTTGTTTGTGTCCTTTCCTCGTTCGTCCCGTGTTTTAGCGCTGTTTCTACAGTTAATCATGTGCACAACTTTTAGTTTTTTCTTGAACAATAACGCAACGCCACCGCCCCTTTTATTGCGATCGCGACGATGAAGTTCAAATTCGGGAGGCACAAATTCATTGTCATATATCCCGTCGTGAAGCCAGGTTTCAGTAAGTGCTACCACGTCCGGATCGTGCACAGAAATCAGGTATTCTAAATCTGCAGCTTTGCTTACAATGCTTCTGCAGTTAACGTTCAAAAGCTTCAGTGGGTAAGAACTTTTCCGTTGTCACGAATCTGCTCGCTTTGGAACGGCCGTTATCTCATCATTTTCGTCATTACACGTGTAAAGCTTTCCATTCATTGATACTTTATCAAAAATTAGTTTGATGCGTTCCTTGCAGGCTCTTTGGCTGGCGGTGCTGTCCCACATTTTTTTTCTAACGGTATGTAATTTTTCTGAGAAATCTTCCATAACGTACTGGTTAGACCCTTTGAGTTTTGTACAGTTTTTAAAGATCAAAACCTTTTCAATAAGCTTAATAATAACCGGTCGACATTTGTTAGAAGATTTTGCTCCAAGCCTATGACATCTTTCAATACCGCGAATTGACACATTCAGTTTACCTTGCAAGAAATCCTTGCGTATTGTGTTAAGATTGTGTGTTGCGTATTGTGTTATTGTGTTTCATCCTGTGGCTCATTGAGCCTATGAATGATGATATTGTTTCGTCGGCTGCGATTTTCAAGTTCATCTACTTCATCTGCGATTCTAACAACATTCTTTTCTAATCCGTGCACTAAAGTCTCCACCGCTAATACCTTCTCATGTGTAGCCGATAAGCGGGTAAGGGACGACTCAAGCGAATCAAGCCTTGTCTTGCACTGATCTAGCGTGACGGTCAGGGAAGCTCGCGTAGCACTGAATTTGTCCATACGGCGAACCATTTCTTTCTGTCCTTCAAGGATGCTGAGAAGAAGTTCATGGTTAGTACCCGAGCCTTCGTTAGTGTTAAGCGAGTGATTAGGCCCTGGATTTTGCTCTATGTCTCCGCCCCGAACAAGTAAATTGACAAAAAACGACATATAATTCAAAAACACACTTTCTGTACTGTTTGGGCAAAACAGCAGCAAGAGACAAACGTCATTACTTCGAAAACATTTAACATTTCACCAAGTCAAAGAATTGTGAGTTATAACACTGAAAATCTTATCCCATTCAAATATTATAAGTGGGTTCGACTGTACAATGAAAGCGAAGGTCTCTGTGATGCATTGACATTGCATTCAGCACCGCATAATCAGCCAGCGATTATGAGTGGTAGAAAAACCAGCTGTTTGCATTTGAATAGCTGAGCGTTGTACATGTGTTGATATTGCTTTACACAGTAAAAGCTCGTTAATTCGCAAAATCGGTTAATTCGGACACGTCATCTGGTCCCTGTAAATATATGCATCACTCTATGAGACTGGGCGCTCGTTATTTCGGACAGATTTGACCGCAAATCGGATAATTTGGCGACTTTCGGGCCGCTGGCAAGGCTCGAAAACGAAAAAAGAACAATTCGGAACAAAAGTGAAGCTCAAACGCAGCATCGCCATGGACATCAATTATCGACCTGGCTTGGATTGAGACTGGTTGAACGCCTTTCTTTCGCGTGTGGGTGTTGTTGCTTGGTTCCCGTTGGTGTGCTGCATCGTTGATCGCCGATTTATCGAGGAACGTTTCAGTACGGCTCCTTTAGCTTGATCGTTGCTGGTGCTTTTGTGCTGACTTCTCATGCGACCGCACTCTCCGCCGATGGCAACGCCGGCGAAGCGGCCCAAGTACGAGGCCTTGGACTTCACCACCAAAGTAGAAATTTTGCGTGCTCTGAATAACGGGCTCTCCCAACAAGAAGTGATGAAGAGTGATGAAAGGGGATCCTTCAATCGGCGGCAAGAAGCAAGGAACGAGTAACCGTACTTTTATCCCCCAACATGACGGGAACAGAGCACTTGCCGCTTCTCGTTATCGGAAAGGTTCAAAAGCCACGCTGCTTTAAGGGGGGACGTGGCTTTCGGTACCAACTTTCTTATTTCTTCATGGATTTTGATGAAAATTGGCACACTTATTTGAAATGTTTTTTTAATGCTACTGTAGAAATTTCATGAATATATCTTTACAACTTTTTGACTTACAATATATTTCACCTTCTGCTCTTGTTCTGAGTCTGACTCGGTTAAAAAATGCGATAGGAAACTCGTTCAAAGTGCTATGCATTCTAAGATGTCCGATTAAGGGCATGACATTCTTAGATTTTTTTATTTGCAACAAAATTTTTTTTAGTTTTCATTTTTCATGAGGTGACTGTGCAACAGGCATCGAGGCTTTGTGCAACTCGTCAAATAGCTAATTATCAGAACGCCATACTGAAAAAGCAAGAATGTCACGCCCTGAACTGTGCTTCAAGGAATATAGAACAAAAAACGGAACTGAAATAGACCCAGCGGTCAGTGAGAAATCAGCGGAACAAGCGAAGCAGGAAGCAAGAAAAGTCGTTTTGAGAAAATGGCTTTTAAAGTTGTACCAACGATATTACTTCATCAAAAGGCACTAAGGTCGTAATCTTTTGAGTCCTTCGTAATGTGCACTTTCTTGAGTGCCCTGTCTTTAGTTTGAGGTGGCTTGCTTCTCTAAAACACAAGAAGATTGTGATCTTTAAGGTGTTTTATAAGGTTGGACCTCCTGCACATGTGGCCTTTCATAGGTTGTGCCTTTGTTTTCTTTCTTTTTTCTTAAAATCCTTTTCTGATATACAAAGAACACGTAGCATGAATTTTAAAAGAAGTTATGAAGTGGTGTAATAGGCATGACAAAAAACAATATATTCTAATGCAAGTAGGTCACGTACTATGATGATTTGCCAGCTTTCTTGTATTCATGCTCTCATTAACATAATTAACAGTCTTGATTGCAATTGATCATTGAATCATTTTTATAGGATACTGCTCTCATCATGGCAACCTATCCCTTCCTCCTAAATAACAGGCAGTTGTGGCCAAGACATTGGTGGAATAGGAATTCCTTAGAAGTTTATTCAAGACGCGAACTGGGCAGATATGAATTCATCTCCCTGTTTCACTCGTCAAGCTAATTTGTAAACCTCGCCTGCGATGCGCTTCATCATTCACCCGGTCGCGGACACGGTTTTCTGCGAGGCTTTTATTTTTTCAGATGATTCATGAGCGCTTACGGCGATACCAACCACGGCCCCAAGCGCGCCTAAATTGCATCACCAGTGCTTTATTTCACCTCTAAGTGCTCGGCCGCGTAGTCCGGGAAGTCGGCACGCGATGTGCTGGGTGGCGGCATTCGGTGACGATGCGCAATATGCCTAGGTGCGGCGACGAAAAATAGGCGCGCAACGTGTTTGGCCTCGCATTGCGGGACGCCGACGCGCGCTCGCTGCGTGACGAGCTTGGCCGTGGGGTCCGCTGCCGATGCGTAAAATGACCATCCGCTGTACCGAGAAGCCGGCGGGGGAAGTGCTTCGTTCGTTGCGAAGAAGCACACTGCCGCGAGTCCGTTAAAGGGGAACTCCGGTGCATTTTCGAGCATATTGAGATAATGCTGTTTTCAAATAGTATTAACAGTCTTGTAACGGCTAGGGTGGTTCATTTTGCTGAGAGACCCGTCAATAATTTTAAATAAGCAATGAACGATGAGTCGAAACCGAAACCGAAATAGGGAGCTGCTTCAGCTCGTAGGCGGCGACGTCACGAGGAGCACTCCCGCCGCCGTAGTGGCGGTAGCACACGTGATTCTTCTACCGCGCGGAAACCAAGCAGCGATGTCTTCCGACGCGGAGTCTAGCTATGCCAGCTCGTCCAGTCTAGCTAACCAGCGATGACTGCAGCGACGAATGCTTCTACCTGAGCGCGGAAGCATCGCCTTTTGCCTTCGTCGCCTCGAAGAAGAAAGCGCGCGCAGCGTCCGTCTGCTGGGCGAGGCGGGCCGGGGTACCAGGGGTACGTAGGCAAGATACGTCACGTACACAGGGTGGCCCGCACTTAAAGGCGTGATTCCATAATTGGCGACCAATTTTAAAATTCGTTTTCTAAAAAACTAAATGACTTACGGTTGTATAATTTGGCACATATCATCAGGGTACCGAAGAGAACATATGCTGAAAGTTTAATTGAAATCGGTGAATATCGAAAAATCCCCGGAGTTCCCCTTTAACGCGTTGCTCTTGCCCGCAAAGTTCGAGGTTCGTCTCGCGTGCCGACGCCGTGAGCGGAGTTAGGCCTAGTGACGATTCCGAGCAGTAGACGCGCCGGCCGCGGTTCCCGATGTTTCAAAGTACGTAATGCGTGGTCGCGAGTACAAAGAGTCGTCCTGCGATCATCTTCGTCACGACGTCCGAAGTGCACATAAGCAGAACCTCCAACCACGGATCCGACGAGTCAACGCTAGAGAGTCGGTCCGAGACGCGCGTTTGCGATGTTCGCTACGAGTGCGGCGCGCCATCGTAATCCCACCGAGCTTCCGCTAGTAGCTCCAAACTAAAACGTAGTTCTTGTTCAAAGTTATTGTCGAGCCGTGAACACAGAGCGATTGCGAACACGCAACGAAGTAGCGCGACTTTCGACAGCCGTGAGCTCGAGACGCACGAGCTGCAGACGACGATCTCCCGGAGCGAGCATCGGACCAATGGCGAGGCGCGCTGGGGCAACATGGCGGACGCGGCCAATCGGAGGGCTCGAAACGACCTTCGAACATTTGCTTTTTGTGCGCTTGTTTTCGAAGGGAGGAGCCAGCTGCGGCGGGGAATTTGAAGACGGAGAAATGCGCTTTCCGATGAGCCCAAGATATCGGCGCCCGGTGGCGTCGTTGCGAAGCTATGATTTTTTGAAAATCAGTGTTTTTTTGCGATTTCCCCAATAATTTTCGCCACCTCGGCAGGCGCAACAATTTTTTTATAGCACTTCTACGCGGTTTTCGGTGAAGATATTTTGGAATCGGATATAAAAAGGGCTACAGAAACTGAAAATGTGATTTTCAAAAAATCGATTTTTTTGCCATTTTTCGCGATACGAAAGCCGCGTCCCCCCTTAAGAACATCAACTATCTTCCCGTGGATTACCGTGCCAACCGAAAAGCGTGGATGACGGGTGAAACTTTTGCGGTACTGCAGACATCATGCGAGCTGCTGAGCACCTTGAAAGGCACAGAAAAATTGTGTCCGCGCGAATTTCTGCTCGAAAACAGACAAGCATCCGCGATTACTTTGTTAAGTAAAGGTATGTTGAAAAAACTCGTGCATTTATTGTGTTTATTTTGACCATTCGATAATTCGGACATGCGGTTAATTCGGACATTTTTGCCGGTCCCTAGAAATCCGAATTAACGAGCTTTTACTGTATTGGTGTGCACGCTTTTTCAAACCTATGCCTCATAATCACAACTCCATGTCAAAGAATAAGTACCACCACAAAGCTGCTAGAATTTCCTTGCCTCACGATAGACTGCGCGCTTAGTGCATGCCTGGCCACTCACCCCATAATCTTCTCTTCAAGGGTGCCCCTGGTGATCAGCCTGTAGACATTCACCACTTTCTTTTGACCAATGCGATGGGCACGATCCATGGCCTGAAAGAGAAGCACACCAAAATGTCAGCACTTCAGCTACTCGTGCCCGTGAAGATGGATTTCTAGCCACTACACTTGTTCACATGCCTTTCAAAGGACTGACAACCGGCCAGAGCTACAAGGCCACACACGGAATCACACGTGCTTGGTATGTCATTCTATTGTTACAATGCAATGCTTTTAATTTGCTGTAGTTTTCAAATGCATTTAGAATCTTCTGCCAACTTGAGGCATTTTGAGCCTGTTTGTCACGGTATTTATCTTACCTCTGTCTTATCCACTTATGTTTTTGTTAGACCTCTGGTGTATGCTGAAGCTTCACGGAGCTCCTTGGTATACACAACCTTAATGAGAACCAACACACAGTATAGGGGACATTATTAGTAGTTATGATATAAATGTCAAGAAATAAAAGTGGACGAAAACATAACTTGCCGCCAGCAGAGACCAAACCTGCAACCTTCGAGTAATGTGTTCTATGCTCGACCAATTGAGCTACTGTGACGGTCGTCCTGCTGTCCATTTTATCGGGTATATCTTTGCATTTAATCCTGGAAGCGGTTCGGTTCCTGCAGGCGGCAAGTTGTCCTTTCGTCCACTTTAATTTCTTCACATTTAAACCACAATTACTGAAATAACATCCCCTATACTTTCATTTGCTTGATTGTCTGTTGGTTCTCATTAAGGCTGTCTCTAAAAAAGAAAAACAAACCCTTAAACTTGCCTTCTTTAGCTTCTTGCCACGTCACACATTTACTGTATTTTCCGGTGTATAAGACGCACCTTTTCTCCCAATATCTTCGCTGGTGCGTGGTGGTCTTATACAACAGTGAGTCTTACATACGGAAAAAGCCATGCGATTCTGCGAGACCAACATGTCCATATTTAATTCATGGCTATGACAAACCGAGCGCGAGAGCATTCGTAAAAATATATCTAATTTTATTCCAACAATGAAGTGGCTGTGGTCTTAGATGTCAGCTACTTGCTGTTCAAGCAATGCGGCAACCACGTCTCTGTGGTCACCGTACTGCTTGAACAGCAAGTAGCTGACATCTAATGGCCACACTAAAAGCCACCACCGTCGCGCGCCCCATTGTACTGTTCAAATTGTTTGTTCTTAAACGAAGCATTAGACCCATGGAACTGACGCTATAAATAAAAAGGGCACAACAACGGTTCATTGTAACCTTGTAGCACCCACAATATCAGTAACAAAAGTGAAACTACCACTTCGTTATCATCATCATCAGTTTCCGTGAGGCGTCGCTACAGTCCAGCACTAGTCGCAGCTTCCGGCTTTTGGCTACCATTTACATTTTGTATGCGCATGTGTAGAAGGTAACAGTGTGGCACGTTTGTTGTTTATGTGTTCCCGCCAAGCCTCGTAATGCAGTAGAGGTGTGGTAGCCATTATAGTAAAGGCAACGCCAACGATGTGCTTCAAGGTGCTTACAACGCCGTGTGAAAGTTACTCAGAGGCCGACAACGGCAACCCAGAGATGCTGCCAACCGAGGCGGAAGAACTTCTGACAGTGCGCCGGAGGATGTGGCTTCGAATCCAGTGGAATAAACAGTGGTTTTCTGCACCTTAAGACAGCGTTATATACAAGTTTTATACTGCTGATTCAGTGCCGTGCATGACTACGCATTTTGTAATGAATGTGCTCTGCGTGCGTCATGGTGTTTTATATGTTGACAGAGTTAAAAATAGATGCGTCCTCTACAAAGGTGCATCTCATATATTGTCAGGTGGTCATGACGGTGAAGAAGACTCCAGCAGAACTCAGAAATACATAACTCTTTCTTTGGCTGAACTTGTGGCCGGGAAAAGGAAAGTCAAACTGCAAGCAAGGCATGCTGTGTGCTGATAGTGGCGAACAGAGCATCAGCCGTTGATAATTTGATCTTCAGTAAGCTGCGTCGGCATTTGTACATGTGGCATCGAACATTCGAGCCTTATTGATGGTGTCCGCGATAGTTCCAGAATAATCTCAACTGTTCGCGTTTGCGCGCTCCAGCCTATAAGAAGATTCTAAAATAATCTGAAAGCTTCCCAGACATTAGGGCACGGCTTGCACAAGGCAGCGGCTATGCGTGCAACAGACTAGTTACATGAAAATAACAAAAAAAAAAGAGCGCACGTGGCATTGCCCCCCTCTCAAGAAGCATTGTCCCAATGCTCGTAACAGAACGTGGAAGGGGGAAAAAAAAAATGACATATTGCAGCTGCTACTAGCAGCCGCTAGGGTGCTAGGCGCAACAGAAAATTGCTAGAAAAAGATGTTTCTCATCCTTTTTTTGAAATCACTTTGTTGTATTTGCCATTTTTAGCAGTTAAACTCTTGTTCTGCTACAAAACACTGCCCACAAAGTTATTGTTCCATATTCCTTTATTAAGCTATGCACCAACTCGCCCAACGTCACACTCTGCTAAAGGACAGTACCTTATTTCCTTCATATGTGCGATGTATCAACATAAATTGAAATTCAAACAGCATAGTTTCTGCACAGTCTGGTGCACCTAGCTCTGGCTTCATGATTATGGTATGCAATGGTATTGAAAGTTGGGCTAGTTAGTACGGTAGCATGTTTGTGTACAGCGCAAGGATCGACGAAGACGGAAAGAACAGAAGGGATACGGACGAGCGCTGACTCGCAACTGAAAAGATTTATTTGAAGGACACATGGACGTGAAAGCAAGAAAAATGTATCAACATTGTGCAGAAGTGTGAAAAAACAAATGGAAAGAGTAACATAGCGTATCACCTAACGTGCTGAGAAGATAGGCGAACTCCTTGTCCATAAGAGACAACAATGCCTCACTTACGCATGCGTCACGCATTCGGTTAACATGGAATGCTTCTATCACTTCTCTGGTGGTCTGGGAACTGTTCTGACAATACCTTTGCATCGGCAAAGACAGGTGTGCAGCCACACGTGTTGCAATGCAATGCCAGATGTGAAGCGTTAGGATTTTTCAGCGAATTTTTTGTGCTCTCTTAGGCGCACATTAATGCATCGGCCGCTTTGGCCCATGTATGACCGCCCACATGTAAGCAGGATCTGATACACAATACCGCTCCCGCTCTTGCAGGGCACAAATGATAATAATAATATCTGGGGTTTAACGTCCCAAAACCACGATATGATTATGAGAGACGCCGTAGTGGAGGGCTCCCGAAATTTCGACCACCTGGGGTTCTTTAGCGTGCACCTAAATCTAAGTACACGGTCCTCAAACATTTTCGCTTCCATCGAAAATGCAGCCGCTGCAGCCGGGATTCGATCCTGCGACCTGCGGGTCAGAAGTCGAGCGCCATAACCACTAGACCACCGTGGTGGGGCCAGGGCACAAATGAGGAAACATGCTTAATTCCACAGTCACTTCTGTCGTCATTTTGCTCCATTTTCCTCCAAACCAGTGGGAAAATTCTAGGAAGTTTCTCAGGAGCTGAGAACACTGATTTTACCCCATACCTGTGGCCGACATTGCTCAAACCATGCGACAGTTTATGTACATACGGTAGTACAGTAAAAGCTCGTTAATTCGAATTCCACGGGAACGCTGAGCAATTTCGAATTAAACAAAATTCGAAATAATGAAAGTGAGCAAAAAATGGGTGGATTTCGGGGGTGGGGGCACGAAAAATATTTATTGGCCAAAAAAGTCGGTGATGACCATCTGCTTCTTTTCTCTGAATGCCACAGCTGCGGTTCTCTGTTCCAGCGCGCGGACGCGGCGCAGGGAATCCTCTTCACCCTCTTCAAAGCTGAAGAAGAGACGCGCCACATTAAGTGCCTCCATCACCGCAGAAGCTGACGGGCGCACAGGCGCTTCGTCTTCCTCACCTTCTGGCTCTTCAGCAACAGGCTGCGCACCGGCTACTTGAGCGATAATGTCCTCATCAGTCAGGGCACCACACACCGATGCACCGGTGTCAACTTCAACATAATCGGCAAAACGTACGCCCCGAAGAGTGTCGCGCAATGCCACTGGCATGAGCTCCTCAGCCCCGTCCACGTCGACGTCACAACTATCCTGCGCACTTCCAGCTGCAAATCCACTGTGGTGGAAACAGTCTGCGATTGTGGTCGCGGTCACCTGTTCCCATGCGCGCACCAACATGTGCATGGCAGTGAGCAGCGTAATGCCGAAGTCCTTCCTGTCGCCCGCGCACAAAATCATTCCCTCCAGCATGTGACGCCTATAAAAGCACTTGATGTTCCTTATCACACCCTGGTCCATTGGCTGTAGGGCCGCAGTCGTATTTGCTGGAAGGAACACTAACTTTGTTGCTCTCAGCTCAACGTCGACTTTGTGCGCCGAACAGTTGTCGACGACAAGAAGAACGCGTCTGCCGCCCAGTTCCATTTGCCTGTCGAATTTCAGTAGCCACTTCTTGAATAGGTCACCTGTCATCCAGGCTTTCTTGTTTGCGGCGTACTCCGTCGGCAGTGACCGAATGTTTTTGAAGCACCGTGGCTTGAGTGCTTTGCCAATCACAAAAAGGGGGACCTTTTCCGTACCGGTCATATTTGCGGCGACCAGAACAGTGACACGCTCTTTGCTGCGCTTGCCGCCGGCACAGCTGTCTCCCTTGTAGGTGATCGTCTTGTCTGGCTGGAACTTGAAAAATAACGCTGTCTCGTCAGCGTTAAACACATCCTGTGGTGAGTAGCTCTCCAAGTACTGCTGCAGGGTGTCGCTTCTCCAAGTAGCGCCTGTTTCGGCGTCCACTTCCTTTGCCTCGCCGGATAACGTGCGGAGTACGAGATTGTGCCGCTCCCTGAAACGATGAAACCATCCCTCGGAGGCGACAAAGTCTTCAATGTCCAAGCGCAGGGCGAAATCGGCTGCCTTGGCCATGATGATAGGGCCGCTCAATGCGATACTCTGGGCTCTCATTTCTTTAACCCGGATAATCAAAGCTGACTCCAGTTCCGGGAACTTCGCTGTCCTTAGCCTTTTCCGACTGGCGCCAAAATCCTCGGCTTCATAGGCGTTTTCAATGGCCGTCCTGTTGCGTATGTAGGTTGACAACGTGCTCGGAGGTATGCCGTGCTTCCTCGCAATTTCGTATTTGCTCGAGTTCCCTTGGTCAACCTCTCGCAAAATCTCCACCTTCTCCTTGACAGTGTTCGCGCAGTAGTTTCCCCGCGGCATCTTGCAACTTCGATGCGGTATAAGACGGCTTGACGGCGTGAACGAACAACGTGCTCGAGGAACAAAGTGACGCTGCCGGGTGCAGCCTAGGACTGCTAGGACTACTCCGCCGACTCCTCAGCGTCCCGCGGGTCCCGCGTATACAAGTGGCGCCAGGCGCTGAGATAGCGGGAGGGCTACGGAAAAAAAAAAAATTGCTCCCTGGATTTTGGAGGCCATACTTTGCTCGCCCTTTGCTCGGAGGCCACTTGAAGCTCGAAAAAACCGGTCGTGCCACCTATCGTTCGGCCGTAAAAGCTTCCACTAGTGTTTGACGATGATGACGCTCGGCGGCGCGCGCTTCGAATTATCCATAGAGGCGGCAATTTCTGTTCGAATTAACGAATCGTTTTACACATGGTCTCCTATGCACTGCGGACCGGACTGCGGCGACCATTTCGAATTATCCAAAATTTCGAATTAATGAGGTGTGAATTAACGAGCTTTCACTGTACTGCTACTGATTTGTAGCCTTCTTGTTTTAACTTTTTTTTCTATTCAAAAGATCCGGACTTTTTACCAATTTTATTTTATAAGTTCAAGCGTGAACTTCGGGCCATTCCCGTATTCTCTAAAAACCTTCAATATGTCAGTTGCCCTCCCGTTAGAGTTACCACATGGAAAAAACACAGATTATGGTATGAGTGCGAGCGTTTGTTACCTGCCCCTATGCCGCAGCCCTGCAGCACATATGAAAAGCTTTTGTGTGTTGCCGCTGGCTTACCATACTTTCTCAATGTCGTCACGACCGAGTGACACTACCATGAGTCAGCGGCACAGTTTATCGCATCTTCCTTTTTTGAGGAGCATGCTTCATCATTTGAACAACGATGGTTGCGAGTGTGCAAGCAGTGGCGTAAAGAAGCATTTGTGACCCCGGGTGTGGCTGCAGCATTCTCAAATCATAAATCCTCACTTACACTGTTATCATAAAGCCAGTGTGACAAAAACTGTAAAGGCGACATGTGCTCCGCTGTTAGCATTCCAACCGTGGCCGATAGCACACTGAATAATGCTCATGACCTTCCATTTTCCACGTGTTGCCACATCAAGCACTAGGTTGAACATAAACATAAGTCGATCCCTATTTATTAAATTCACCACAAGGTTTTAAAAATATATTTTAAATATAGTTGACCTAGAAGAATAAACACTGAACATTACATACCTTTATTTACCATAGGTTATGGAATATTGCGCTGCATGGGTGTAACAGGGGGGATACTAACGGAGGCACAGAAAAACACAACCAGAACAGGTGGGCACAGACTATCAACAGCAAATCTTTTGTGAGGTGCCACCTGGGCCTGCCCCACAAAAAAAGGAAAGAGAACGAAAGAAGGGGTGAAAGTGTGAACATAAAAATGTGATAAATCAAACTAGAGTAGTGAAACTAATATCAAACATGGTGCACATAGCAGTGTTGTGCAGCGCTCCTCAGCTCGCTCGTTTTTGCAAGGGTTGGAATGTGTTGCTTAAGAATTCGCGTGTTCTCAGGAGCCTCGACTACCAATCGGCAGTGTTTTCTGACCATGCTGAACAAGTTTTACAGGGCCCCTTCAAATGCTGCATGCACTGATAATGTCAGGAAACAGTGGAACGGGCAATGTCCGAATATAATTCCAGGATGTCTCATTTAGGGATATCCTCTGGATGATGTTTTTCGTTTCATTTTGGAGCTCACTTAACAAAACATGTTGCAGGGCTAGTTGGCGAGACATTCATCCTTAAAATTCCAGCCCTACTTTATATGAGGACAGGACAGAGAAGTGCATGACAGGATGGGTGCTGTTTGGAGGTTTGGGGGACATATGTCAGTGTGTTGTCTGGGGATGTCAGTATGTTTATGTCAGTGTGGACGTCAGTGTGTTGTCTGGGGAGCTCCGTGCAAGCAATGTGCACTCTGCGTCTCCGTGATGCTCTAGCGGTCCTGCACGGTGAGGCAGCAGTGGATGGAGGTGCAGCGTGTTTGCGTCGTGTCAGTATGCTACAACAGCACTACGTTTGCTGTTTCTTGGCGTCTACGCCGTGCACTTGAAAGCAGTCCTGCACGATGTGGCGGCGAACGGCAGCTGTCGCTGTTTAAAAGCGGGCATTGTGCTAGAACAGCGCTATGTCACACGCGCGCCCGCTTGTCTGTGAGAAGTCATACTGGAGCGTTTGCCCCTGGCAAACACCTGGCCTTTGTTCTTTCCTGATGCTTATTCCTAAAGGCATCGCCACAATCACGTGGAAGTCGGAATCATTGATCAAGCAATACCTGCAGTAGCCACAGAAAGCGGAAGACCTGTTGTGGCGCACTGTGACGTCGGCCATATTAGGGAAACAGTTAAATTTCGCGTGACAAAAGTTATCGTAAAGCCAATAGGCATAGGATGAGTTGGCAGAGAGTGAAATGGGGGGAGGGGGGGGATTGCTTGTTTGGTAGCGAGCGAAAACTCGAATTTATAAGATTGTGAGAGGGGGGCACTTGCTTGGTATTTTACTTGCACGATGCATGCAACGTTCTTGCTTTTATTTGTGTGTGAGTGCCAGTAAACCCATTGCACTGCCTCTAAGTATGATTCTAGCATTGAATCAACTACAGTCAACTGCCGATTTTTTGGACACCCGATTTTCCGGACATGCTCGAAAATTCGGACGCTTTCGTGGCACCGTCACCAGCCCCATAGACTTCAATGTATTAGAACGTCCAAAATTTCGGACGCTGAAGCTATTCCGTTTCCGATTTTTCTGACTTTCTGCGCAAATTGCAGGTCCGGAAGGCATTATTTGAAGCCCCCACCTCTGCCGCGTCTATCATCTCACAGGTTCGAATCAGTGCTTTCACGAGTCGATCTGTTTGAGACAGTAGCAGAGTCCGAAAGTCAGCTTTGCCGCAATGCCGAAACGTTATGGGGTGAAGGAGACCAGAAATTCAAAGGGGCCGCTATCGCGGCGCCGTGCGGCGATGTTACAGATAAGCAGAGGAAATGCACGGAGGCATGATGGCGGCCACTGGTAAACGCGCCAGTACGGCTTAATCGCTGACAACCCTTACGTTAAGCATCTTCAGTTAACTGCTCGGTAATACACATGGCCCAGCGCAGTTGCATGCGTACTGCACACATTTAATAGGCGAGAACCCAAATGCGCCGCGCTGCCATTCCTGCTGCCTCTTTGTGCGAGACCGCTAAGTGTGCCGCATAGACGCGTTGCCTTCGCGGACGAAACCAGCTCGCCATTGCCACGCCCGTGTGCGGTCAGGAACTAAGTGAGCATCACGAAGCCTTTCATGATAAATGCGTGCGTACGATACAGCAACAGTAAAGTGACGGCGTCAGCTTAGTTGGCGATGTGCTGCACACAACTAGAAACGATCGGCTTGACACGGCAGCAAATGCTGCGTATCGGCGGCGATTCGGTGATGTGTGTGCGCATTTTTACATGCGCACACGCATCGGGGAAAGCCGGACGAGTCGTCCGCGCTTCCGCCAGTCTTTGTGTTCCGCATCATCGTTTACAAACGCTTCATGCGAGATAGCCGTAATCTATTCCGTGCTTTGCTGTTATCAGCGGCGCTCGTCACGAGATGCAAAAGTGGCGGTTGGCACGTACGTAGTTAAGCAGGGTTTGCGTCAGGTACTGAATGTATTCGCGAGAGCCCGGGCGCACCCCAAAATGCCCGATACTTGTACTGGGAGGCACTAAAGCTATTCGGACGTGGCTGTGGTGATTTGACCACTTGAGCAGAATAAAAAAGCATGAATTTGTTTTTTCGGACTGCCCGATTTTTCGGACGATTTCGCGGTCTCTAGGGAGTCCGAAAAATCGGCAGTTGACTGTAATTGCTTTCTATGGGTGGCTGATGGAGAATAGTAAATTTTTGTTGTGGCAGAAATTGCATTGTAGAGGTGTTTGTTATAGCGGAATTTTTCGTTTGGTCAATATCTGAGGCAAGTTTTTTTTTTTCTGGCTTGAGACTTGAGGGGGTCAACTAAGAATTGGGGTTAGCCTACATTTCAGTAAAGGTCTTTTCAACCGAGAGTATGTTTTTTTCTGCATGCCAACATGGGGCACTTGAAGAGCTATGAAATTCGCCCACCTGTAGGTCCTTCATGGGGTTCCAGTCATGCTCAACGAAGATGACCGTGTCGGCACCGGTCAGGTTGAGTCCCAGACCACCGACCTGGGTGGTGAGCAGCAGCACATCAATGGAAGGGTCGGCATTGAAACGCTGGACCAGGGCCTGTCGCTGGCCTGGCGGCACGCTGCCATCCTAGGCGAAGGTAGCTGACACTGCTCATGTGGGTCCTGCACAGCATATGAACCACAAAGTATCATCTATGAATTATGAATTCCCAACCTTGATGACACTGCAGGCTCATCGACCACGGTGCAATTTCATGATTTAAGTTAACAAAAACCGTTGATGCACACATACATAACAAAACTGTTGATGCACACAAATGTATGGTACCATATGGGAGTGGTTGAATTAAAGAAGTGGTGTAAGGGAAAAGTTTTGCTGATATATGCACAAATGTTGAAGCGAATGTTAGCCCTTTGAGCAGCAGGCCTGAACTATACCACCTTTGAAACGGGCGGCGCAAAAACAAGGACAAAAGAAAGGTACGACACACCACAGAGCGCCTTCTCACAACTAACTTTATTAGAAAGAACATTCACTATTTAAACCTTCACCAAGTATCACATGTTCTTACATCATTGATGTAAGATGTCTCCTATATAGGTTTCAGCACGTGACGCAAGCATTGCGCGTAGGACGAGGGAAGGTTTCCATCGTTGCGATTCAGTGTCTGTCTCGTAGATTGTATCTCGAGTGATTCGAGATACAGGCGTGACTTCCAGTTTCTCTCTTTCCCGATGATACTCGCGTTCCAGTCAATGGTGTGATCAGTCATAGCTACATGCTCAGCCAGTGCTTCAGACGTCACTTTCTTCTTTTCGACATCGTTCTCATGCTGGCACATGCGCTGTCTGAAGTTGCCGGTTTCCGCGATATAAACATTTTCGCAATCTGCACAAGGGATTTTGTATGCAACACCAGGAAAGGCTTCCTTTGGTAGCTTGTCCTTCCCACTTACAAGTGCTTGCCTTAACTTGCGTACAGGCACGTGGGCGACTTCAACTTCGTAGCTACACAATACGCGTGATAAGGTCTCGCTTATCCCGGGCACGTAAGGAACAGGAGTGCTGAAACCTATATAGGAGACATTATTAGTTGTTTGGCCTCATTGTGAACAAGGCTTCCGTATGGAAGTCAAAACATCGTTTTCTTTTAAGCTTTATTTGGTCGGTGTACTTTGTTTCCTTCATCATATTACATACTATGAACCAACACGCCCAGCATAAAAGATATCCTTGGATGTCTGCTACAGATCCTAATGTCTGGCCATTTGAATATCCGAAGCATTCATCCATGGGACGTACTAGAAAGATTTGTATGTTGATGCTGATGTGGTTGTTTTCTGGACGTTCATATGGGACATCTGGTTTTGGACGTCTGGAGGCTACCAAAAAGGGCCATGCCAAGGACATGTGCACTTATTGATCATCGGTGTCCTAATAATAGAATATACACTCAAACCTCATTATAACAAAGTCACATCTGCCACGAAAATAACTTCGTTATATCCGAAAATTCGTTATAACCGTTTATTTGTAATACTGTATAAATGACAACACCAATCTTCCTTTACTTTGTTATAACCGATAATTCGTTATATCCGTGTTCGTTATATCGAGGTTTGAGTAGTGAAAAAAATAGTAGGTTTGCATTTCCTGCTTTAATATACTTTGTTGCTAATAACTTCTGTTCATAAGAGTGCAGAGAACCATTTCTGTTGTCCACAGAAGTCATTGTACCTGAAGATGATGAGGGCATTGTAGAAATTTTGAAAGACGACGTACAGATTTTCACAAGCAGCTGCTGATTGTAACTTATGTGCTTCTTAGATGATATACAAGTTGACAATAAAGGTTTAGTTGCACTTGAAAGCAGGCTACCCCATTTTTTAAAAGTTTATTTTCAGCAGAACGACTCCTGTGGAAGAGAACGACTTTCATGAAATACACACAGGCCCCTGAGCAGGCTTATGTGTGTGTAGGTGCATGAGGTTCGCGTTTCTTGAATATGCACTGGCTATAATATATCCCTTGAAGGTCTGGTCAATGTCCGTGTCGGATGTCCAAACATACAAATTTGCTACCTTCCTTTTTCCTAGGGACGACCAATGGAACAAACAGCGGACGTTCGTGAACATCTAGTGGATGTCCAATATAGTGAAGGAAAACTTGCAGTGCGGAAGAAACACGAACGGACGAAGAGTGGCGACACGGCCTAGTGCTGGTCTGGGCTAGTTCATGTCACCTCTCTGTCTGTTTGTGTTTTTTCCGCACCGTATATTTTCCTTGATGAATCACCAACTCGCCGAAATTAACACTCATGCTAATCAGCCAAAAATAGACAACTGTCGGACATAGATCCATGGTTATAGAGGTGAATGGCACGATGGAGGTACCCTCCGAAATGTGCTTTCCCTGTTTGCAGTACTCACATGAGGAGGTCCTTCTCAACAATGTCCAGCATGCCCTTCAACTGGCAGAAGATGAGGGCTCTGTGGGCGTGCACCACACTCTCCTGCTCAGGCTGGGCAGCCGTGCCAATGCCACAATCCAGCAGCAGTTGCCTGCAACAGGAACGGGTGCACCATGAATAGACAAATCTCGCAAAATATGAATTCTCCTCAAGTATGCTTCCACAGTACATGAACTTTGGGCTACAGTAAAACCCCGTTAATTCGGACTTCATGGGACCAGAGAGAATGTCCGAATTAACCGAGGGTTCGAATTATCGCGAGTACGATCAAAACACTAGAAAAATGTTTCCGCCACCACCAGACTTTTATTTCTTAAAGAAGTCGGTGATCGCGGTTTGCTTCGTGGAGGCAACGTGCAAGGAAATCACAATTTTGCTAAGTTCCTGAAGGTGGCTGTCCGCGCACACTGTGCCGCAAAGCGGCGGTCTAGCTGACGCAGCCAGGCTTGAAATATTTCGGCCGTCATCCAAGCCTTTCTATTAAAAGCGGTAGTCGACAGGCAGCTGCTTAATGTTCTTAAAACATCTTGGCTTCGCAGCCTTTCCTATCACCAGCAGCGGCAGCTACTCTGTGCCGGTCATGTTCGTAGCCAGAAGAACCGTCACCCGCTCTTTACTCCGTTTCCCACCGACGCACGGGTCCCCCTTAAACACGATCGTCTTGTCAGGCAGAGCCTTAAAGAACAGCGCTGTCTCGTCAGTGTTGAAAATGTTGCACGGCTCGTACGTAGAAAGGCGTGCGGAAAGTCCGGAACGCCAGGCCCTGCACAACGCTTCACCGCGCATGTCGCGGAACACCAGGGGTGCTATCGCGGAACGATGCCTTATGCCATATTCTATGCTATTCTTATCATCCCCCACTCGTGGCTGGCTGATCGCGTTCATAACGCGGACGGACCGTCGCCATGTTGCCTGTTGCTGGTGACAGTAGCGATGCACTGCCTTTCATTGTGTATGTGCCTCCGAGATGCAAAGCTCGTTTTAAATCTCGGAGGCCATTATCCGATCTGGTTTGCTCGTTTTAAATCTCAGAGGCCATAATTCGATCTCGTTACCTCGTTTTAAATCTCGGAGGCCATGATCCGATCTCGAAGTTGTTCAGATGCGCCGTCGATTTCGGCTGCGAATCCGAATTATATCCAAACCGTGGCCGTGGCGGTATCCGCTGCTGCTTCCCCGTCTCGACCCGACCTCGGTCGGGAGTTCGAATTAACCGAAGCGCGGTCGAATCTGTCCGAATTAATGAGAGTTCTCAGCCATAGAACAATGCACAGTTTGGACAGGACTAGACGCCGCGTCCGAATTAACCGAAATTCTGTATTAACGGGGGTCGAATTAACGAGATTTTACTGTACTTAGGAGACTGAAGGACGGCATGAGTCAATCTTGGTGGAAGACTCTCACTTCCATTCTTCAGTCTAAGTGAAATAGAAGAGCATTGTTTACATTTTAGCAGATTCGAGGTGAGCTGACAATGGGTGCAAAATGGAAACATACTTGGTGAAAATTAAGCGCAATGGACGGGACAAAAGAAGGAGCACACAGGACGAAGCACTTCGTCCTGTGTGCTCCTTCTTTTGTCCCGTGCATTGCGCTTAATTTTCACCAAGTATGTTTCCATTTTGCACCCATTGTCAGCTCACCTTTGCAGTGAGCACTAGTTATTCAATTTTAATCAGAAAACAGTAAACAGTTGATGTACTCAAAAGAAGTTTAAAAAAAAATTAGGGGTGAGCGAACATTAGATTTGAATAGTTTCGGTATCTGATTCGACTTGCAAGGCACTTTTACTATTAGAAATATATGAACACCACAAACTTCATAACAAGTACTAAAACCAACACAAAGATAGCATCAAACCCCCATTGCGCTTTTGCAAATGTTTTGCCGGTATTCAAGAGTAGTGGTCAGAACATGATATTGTGTATCAGGCTGACCACGTTGCTGCAATAGAGTATCTAAGTTATACTGAACAAAACCACTTGAAACAAACGAAGAGCCATTGAAAAAACTCTGCATCATTCTGGGTTTCCTTACGAAGCACCTGTAATGAACATCGTGCCGATCAGTCGTGCTCCTCCCAATTGAGAAAGCATACTGGAACTGTGATGACAAGATTAACACATCAGCAATAGTGTGTCTACTGAGCTGCAGTTTTCTTTGTCTGGCCGAACAGTGACATGCACAACAGTGTTGCTGTTTCCTAAACGTACCCAGCAGCTATCCATCCTTCGTGACAACATTAAATGACTGCATATGTGATACTGTAAATCAATAGTGTTGTACAATGCGTAACTTTCCTGCACAATATTTGGTGTACAAGAAACTTGCTTTTTCATGTCTGTTTCGTGAAAAAAACGTTTGTTTTCAAGGAGGCGGTTGTACTATTCTTTTTTGAAAATATTCAAGAGATATTCAATTCGATTTGCACTTGGTTTACATTATTTGAAATCACTTCGAAGTGAAAATTTGATATTTGCGCATATCTAAAAGAAATGCATGCACATAAAACATGAGGCGATAACCCCACCTAAAGTAATGTCACATATAGTAAAATCACAATATAAAAATGATCTTAAGGGCACCACCAGGCTCTGAAACCAGCTCGTGAATGTAAAAGCCAGGTTGCCAAGTGAATCGTTCCCAGGGTTTGTGTACAAGATATCATGCGCTGGATTGCCGTCAAGTATATATTGGTGAAACAGGAAAGTTCTCCCGATGCCTCAAGGAACTCCAACGTGACGTCACTAATAAGAGTCACACGACGTAACGCCACTGCCCAGCATGTGCATGAACATAATCACATCATTACCAAGGAAAAGAACGTGTCGTCCTGCCGGCTTCTAAAATCACTAATCCTTCAATCGATGCCAGCTACTGTGAACAGGACAACAGCAACTATGCTTGCCATTTACGCATGCTTGTTGCATCACGCACTGGCTGCTTAATTGACAACAACTTCCAGTCCAGCTCAGTGAACAAGGAACCTGCATGCGGCTCCAAAACATCGGATAATTTCATCAGACTTGGTCAGTGACCGTATTTCATCTCATCTAACCAGAATGCCTTTGCCTTGTGCAATGTCAAGCGCTTTCATGTGCAGCATCTGACCCCCCCGTCTTAGTTACGGACTGCAGAAGCGAGTCTTGATCAGGTATCTGCAGAAGTCAATCATGATCAGGTATCTGGGAGCATGCTGTACTTGCCTCAGAAAGGGCACCTATGTGCATTCGTTTTTCAGAGTACACCTTCTTGGGAGCACTATCGTCGCACACATTTTTTACCGATTTCCAACCAGCCGGTCGGGTGTTTTAAAAAGAAAAGAGCTTCGGAATACTCGAAGTACACAATGGTTAGCACTACTGACCTAAAAAGTGAAGACAGCAGCTAATACAAGGCTAAATTTTAAATACAATGTTTTGGGGCACTTTTCAACAAAATTCTGGGTGTGGCTTTTACACGAGTGCAGTGTTGTGTAGGACAGGAGCGTGGCGTAACCCGCGACGGGCCGACGGAGAGGCCGAACGACGGGAGGGCGCGCGGAGTGACGACGCAGGGACCAAGCTTCGGCGAGACTGACGGGAGACTGCTCTCCTGCGTTTATTGCAGGTGGTTTTAAGGACGGGGAAGAAGGGTGATTGGTTAGCGAGGCACGGGTCACATGACCGGCATGGCCAGGCCGGATTGGTGATATCAAAGAGGCATGGGGGAGACCCAGCTCCACCCAGTGGCATGTACAGGGACCTTACTGCACTGGTGTTTCTGTGTGCCACGAGGGGTCCGTACGACACAACATCGTCTCCCCCTGGCAGAAATTGCGTCCTTAAGCGGTCGTTGATGGGTTGCTGCGCATTTGCTGGCGGGAAGGAAGAATGCCCAGGACTCTTTTTCCGAGGCCCCAAGTGACAATCCTGGGCTGCAGGAATTTGTGGCTGCGCTTCAGCAGGTGCACAGTGGCAATGGACAGCAGGGCCATCGCGAATGGCCTGCGCAGGCAACACCTCGTTGTTGATGTGCAATCTTGAACGCGGCCGTCGACCGCGGACGATGACGTCGTCGTCCTGGAGCCGGCGCAGCTCGCTGGCGTCCTTCTGCCGTAGTGCCAGAGGCAGATGACGCAGCTTGGAAGACACTGGCACGATGTGCTGTCGCCTCTTGGCCCGGCCAGGCAGGTGCTCGAACCCCGGAGGTACAGCTACAGGAAGCTGCGAGGAAACTGGTGTAGCCAGACGACACGTCAACGTTGCGCCGTCGATCAGGAGTCCCAATTGCTGGATGGCATCGAGCCCCAGCAGTGAAGTGCCGTGCGCTGTCACGTAGAAGGTGACGAAGACACGCTTGCCTTGGTGCTGCAAGTCCGTGCGGAAATACCCTAGGACCGGTATGCGGTGCTTCGAAAAATCCTGCAGTTGGATGGACATTTGGAGCAGTCAGTGCTTCGAAGCGAAAAGCATGTCGAAGTCCTTCTTGGTCATTAACGGTGCAGTGGCTCCGGTGTCCACCAGCAATGACATGTGGCTATGTCCTCCGACGATAACAGGGATGCGCAAGTCCCTTGGGCTAGTCGACGCAGCTTGCACGGACAGGACTGTGGCAGTGCCGGAGTCAGCGTCTTGGACGGGGGCAACTTCCTGCACCGACGCTTGCCGTTTACGGCAGACTGCCGTGAAATGCCCCTTGATGCGGCAAAATTGGCAAGTTTTGTTTTTGGCAGGACAATTTCTGGAATTCGCCAAGTGCCCTAACTTGCCGCAGCGAAAACAAGGGCCGACTTGAGGCTTGGGCGCAAGCTGTTGCACATGCTGGCAGCGTACGTAGTCTTAAACCAGCGCCGTCGAACCCGCGCAGCCATCTTGGACCCGGCCACCCGCGCTGGGGAGGAAGCCGCCGCCATGTTGAGTGACATGCGGGACCAGCGAAGCAGCCGACCCGCCATTTTGAGCCGCTGCGACGCACTGGATGCTGCCGCCGTAACTGGAGTGCGAGCCGAGTAGCTGCTCGTTTTCTTCGAACACTGCGTTGGCTTTCTGTAGCGCCTCCAAGTCGCGTCCAACTTCTTCGGCTTTCTGCAGCGTAAGGGCTTCCCCGTACGATAGTAGCTTGGCCCGTACTACATGTGCGTTGGTGACCCTGTGAATTACTTGGTCCCGCACTCTGTCGTCATACGTAGCTCCGAACTTACATGACAGGGCCTTTTCTTTGAGCGCGGTGACGAAGTCAAGAAACGTTTCGCCGGGCAGTTGTTTGCGGCTCGTGAAAAGGTGCCGCTCGGCTAGCACGTTCGTTGACTCGGCGAAAAGCCCGTCCAGGAATTGTAGCAACGTGTCGTACTCCGTCGTCGCCGCATCTGTTGACACCGTGCCCGAGTCCGCCGCCGTCGGTGTACTGGCCGTGTGCGTAGCATTTGGGCCGCCTTGTGCTTCGAGCTGCTTCTGCGCCGCGAAGTATTTGCGCTGGCCCTCGATACCGAGCACGCTGATAAGTGCGGACGCGCGTCTTTCGTCCTCCCAACCGCTTCCGCCGGCCGCCTTCAGGTGTACCTGGAAAATTTTTCTCCATAAATGCCATGGAATGGGAGGCCTGCCGGGCACGTCGAGGAATGGAGGGAGGTTCGCAAAAAGGGCCGCCATGTGTGCAGGAGGTAGGCGTAAGCTCGAGCAGGAAGGTGGCGTCGTTCGGTAGCCGGAGCAGGAACAAAGGAATTGCAGGCCGACGCCCTTGTAGCGTGCAGGAAGCCAAAGCACCGACGCGCAGCAGAAAAATGTGACCAGTAGCGTAGTGTCACGTACTACGTCGTGCTCTTCCTGGCGTCGCCTGTCGTAGTAGCGTAGCGGTTCAACTACCTCGTCGCCATGTGTTGTGTAGGACAGGAGCGCGGCGTAACCCGCGGCAGGCCGACGGAGAGGCCGAATGACGGGAGGGCGCGCGGAGTGATGACGCAGAGACCAAGCTTCGGCGAGACTGACAGGAGACTGCTCTCCCGTGTTTATTGCAGGTGGCTTTAAGGACGGGGAAGAAGGGTGATTGGTCAGCGAGGCACGGGTCACATTACCGGCATGGCCACGCCGGATTGGTGATAGCAAAGAGGCATGGGGGAGACCCAGCTCCACCCAGTGGCACGTACAGGGACCTTTACTGCACTGGTGTTTCTGCGTGCCACGAGGGGTCGTACGACACAACATGCAGCCATTTCAAGATTATTTATGGTATTTTTACTCATGTAAACACCGCTTATTTAACGATAGCTTTGCCAAACCAAGACAAAAGTTTCCAAATATTCTTTTTTTTTTCTCAAGAACCATTGCTGCTTGGAACTTCACCACTCAACAATGTGGTTTGCCGCAAGGACTTGGAAGTGTTTTACCGCAATTTTCCCCCTGCATTAATGCCTTGATGGCGCTGCAGCCAATGTAGAAATAAAAAATAGAATATATAGACCTAAAGACAAGCTTGCTGACTTTTTAAGGGCACAGGGTAAGCCCTATACGTCCCATGCATTTTTTACCATGTTGAGGAACCGTTTTCTCAGTAACTAAAACGGCCTTGCTTCTTTTATAAGCTGTTGTGCACCTCTATCCACAATGTATTGTTGATTGCGATCAACTTCTTTCAGCAAATTGACTGCGTTTTAGCCAGGCTTCAAACAGAACACACATATAATTTTCTTCTAAATTTTGCACTCTTTTCACTGTACCAGATTTATTAATATCTGACTTATATTACTATTTTGGTGAATTTTTTTACTACTAGGACCTTAATTATGAGTTAATTTGCATTTTTCAAAATTTGTAACACAAATACTAAATACAGTGATGCTACCGAGGACTTCTGATTTGGAGCAATTTTTGGAGCAGCAAAATTTCCGTTTTGGAGCACTTTGGAGCAGCAAAAATGTTCATCTTGGAGCACTTTGGAGCAGATAATTTTGCATCTGGGAGCACTCTGGAGCAGCAAGTTTTACAATCTGGAGTGCAATACAGAAGCATATTGCATTAACATTCAAGCCCCTGAATATTATTATGGGGCTCTTATGAACGCTAGAAATGTTTCGATTCATTGCAAATCTCATGGAAAAAATCATCTCAGGAGAACTCCATACTTCACTCGCTAATGAAAAAATAAGGGCTCATGCAGTTGAGTGATCTGGATTAACCTCTTCAGCGATTATTTTCGACACTAACAAATAAACAGAATGCCGGATCAATTAAATTACATTTTATGAAATAACACTCTAAGTACATCTATGTGGTTATCAGCAGACGCGGTAGACAAACACCGCGATGTACACCAGTGCCTCAATGCCAAAGAGCCACACTGTCCCTAATGCATTCCCCTAACAAAACTCCAAGGCGAAAGCCAGGTTCTTTTTCTTCTCGATCGACGGGTAGATCCTCCCCTTCCCTCTCTGCAAGCTTTCTGCACCTCACATGGTTTTGCGCTAGCTCCATGATCGACGCACCGATCACGGAAGCAGTGTAAAGCGACAATGTCATGTGATGACGTCATCACGTGACATCACGATATATGACGTCGGGATGACGCCATCATATGATGATTATTTTTGCATCAATCGCCGACGGTCAATTTTCGTGTTTGATAAAGGCATCTAAGGCTTTCGAATTAATATTGCGTATTGAATGTTAACAGCCTGGCCGTTAACAACCTGGCCTTACATACCAAACTGTCCTCCACTATGTCACCTCTGTGCCATGCGCGAAACAGCCTCGCTTTCATCCACTTCCCAGAGTGAAATGGCTCCTCATTTTTTAAAAATTTCTATTGTGATAGCAAATATATGGACACTCTCGGCAGATTTTTGCCGTTGCCATCGCCGTAGTTTTCCGTATAAAAGTCTAAATTAATAACATCACCACGCGCATTCTAGCCGCGGGTAAAAGCTCGCGAACACTGGCGACGAACGCGGCTGAAGCGGCCGTCTGTCTCCGTCACACAGAGAGCGCATGAGATGACATCTTCCCGCATGCGGGCCTGCTGTCGATTGCTCACCAAACAGAGAGGAAATGCCCCGCCCGTCTTTCGTAAGGAGCACGAAGGGAGGCCAGGGGAGCGGGGGGGGACCGCATCGTTCGGAGGGCGCAGTCGCTTGCACGCGTGCTATCTCGAGACATCATGAGACGGTTCGTAAACTTGCTGTGCTCTCAACGCTTACTTCGCGTTTAGAGAACTCGGAGCACGAAAACGCTTCGGTTCCTGGGGCGGCCATACTCAGCGTTTTGTTGAGTTACGCGAGATCGGATCCAAAAGAGTTAGCTGCTAGCCTTACGTAGTTTAACAATACAATTTGTTGGTATCGCATTCATTGCTTCGCCCTTAAGCGAAACTGAGTTTTTTTAACCGTCAGCTATTGACCCTCGAAAGAGAGGGGCGGACGTGTACCATGGCGTTATCTGCTTCACTGTGGGCCGTCAGCGACGGGCCCGCTACTGACAGCTGCGCATTTGCGGCTGCTCCGACCAGGAGATATGCTTTTATTAATGAGATTACATTTTTAAAAAAGCAAGCAAAAATTAGAATTGGAACCCTAGCACGTGAGCTTGAAAGGGCAGGGCCTTTTCGGGGATATTTACCGCAGAATGATTACAAACTCTGATGTGCCAGTGGAAGGAATTACGAAAAGGCTCTTCTGGATGAAGATCCATGGATAAAGTGTATCTGAGGAAAAGTGTCAACGCGTTCCCACCGTCCGCGTGCTGTTCCATAAACGCGAAGCAAGGAAAATTCGATATTGTTCCACATATCTACTGCTAGCGATCCCAGATTTCATTCCGCGATGTCCAGAAACAGAAGTGACAGACATTTCAACGGCACGCATGCAGTTATTACTGAACATAGCTTTCCTTGCGTGCCGTGTGACGCTTGAAACGAGCTATCAGCAGCGTTTGTGGAACACACGACGTCCGCCGATGAATCCCCGTCGCACTTTCTCGCTACCGATAGGCCTAGATGTCACGAGCCTTTGCGGAGAGCGCGTTTTGCTGTCGAGCCGACTTGCAGAACAGAAGCTGCGTCGGCACAGTGCATGGCATCGTGGCTTACTCGGGACGCATGCGCGAGCGCTATTTATTCAGCATGTAGCGACGCGTTCCGACTCAGTAATGGGTCGTCCTCTCGAGCGCCTTCCAGTGGGTCGTTCTCTTCTCTGAGAGCACGCCCCTCGTGCAGAGAGTCACCCCGCTTTGACTGTCGCTGCCGTGCGCCGTCGCTGAGTGCCCGTTAATAAACGTCTTGACAATTTGGTGGAGGTGCTGTGCCCTTTAAACAACTACGGTCCGCATTCGATGCCCTTGGAGCTACGATCCCGTACCGTGCCTGCTACCATGACTCAAGACGCCGCCCAGCAAACGCCTCCTCTTGCACCGACGCCATGTCCGGGTGTCCCCCGCATCCGCGACCCTCCTATCTTCACCGGCGCGGATGGCACCGACGTCGAGGACTGGCTCGCAATCTACGAGCGTGTGAGCGTCCCCAATAAATGGGACGAGGCAGGCAAACTGAGCAACCTCGTTTTCTACCTCGCGGGTGTGGCAAGTCTATGGTACAACAACCACGCATCCGATTTCGCTACGTGGTCCGCTTTCAAGACCGCCATCATCGACGTGTTTGGCCGCCCTGCCGTTCGCAAGCTGCAAGCCGAACAGCGTTTACGTGAACGAGCCCAGCAGTCCGGCGAGTCTTTCACGAGCTACATTGAAGACGTGCTCGACTTGTGCAAGAAAGCCAACGCAACCATGACTGAAGCCGACAAGATCCGCAACGTCATGAAAGGCATCGACGACGATGCCTTCACCATGCTACTCGCCAAAAACCCACGCACTGTGGCAGAGATCATCACGCTGTGCCAAAGCTACGAGGAGCTACGCCGGCAGCGGCTTATGACGCGTCGACCTCCATCACGCGACGCCGATCTCGCTGGCTTGTCGGCCGTGTCGGACCACTCCGGCTTACTCGCCGAAATCAAGTCATTCGTGCGGGAGGAAATTGTCCGCCAGTTCTCCTTACTGGCCTTCTCTCACCCGCAGGATGTTGTACAGTCGTCGACCACACTGCTGCCTCCCCTACGCCGGGCTATTGAGCAGGATATCGCGGAGGTTATGCCAGAATACCACCAGCCCCCTCCGGCGTCTGCGCCGCTCAGTTACGCACAAGTTGCAGCCAGGCCGCCCCCAGCGCTCCCTGTGGTGCCCCCGCTGACATACGCTGGAGCCGTCGCCAGGCCTCAGGCCTTCGAAGCGAGTGTGCCGGCTGCGTACGCCGACATGATCCATACGCCCCGACTGCAGCCCACCATGCAGTCGTCATATCAGCAGCCGCCCCGTCCCTCGCGTCCTGCCACGTGGATGGGACCTAGCCCGGCAAACCGATGGCGCACTGCCGACAACCGCCCGATCTGCTTTGCGTGCGGTTGCGCCGGTCACGTCGCCCGCTATTGCAACCGCGTGCAGCCGCCTCGAGTCGGATCAGCCGTCACCAACCAGTCCAGCCGCCCATATTATGACCCGCTGCCGCCTATGTCACCGACGCCACGTCCAGGTCCATCTACCCGTCGTTCACCTTCCCCACGACGCCGCTCACTGTCACCGATGCGGCCTCGTCCGGTCGCACGAGACCAGGAAAACTAGTCGTCGCAGTCCAAGAGGCAAGGGCTGCAACGCTATCGAACAGCCAAAGCCCTCAGCAAAGCCCATCAAACGTAGTAGACGTGTTTGTAGATGGTGTGCGCACATCGGCCCTTGTAGACACTGGAGCTGCCGTTTCCGTTATGGACGCTAAATTTAGTCGACTACTACGAAAAGTGACGACGCCACTTTCCGGGCTTTCCCTCCGTACAGCCAGAGCTCACAGTATTCACCCGACAGTGGTGTGCACAGCCCGTGTCATGATTCAGGACGCTCTGTACGCCGTCGAATTCATCATAATTTCCTCATGCTCTCACGACGTCATCCTGGGATGGGATTTTCTCGCCCGTCACGCCACCGTAATTCGTTGCGCACCAGCCGAAATAGAGCTCTCACCGTTCTCAGATTTGACGCCGGCGGACAGTCCACCGGCTGCGTCTTGACGTCTTGACAAGCGGAATAATTATTGGTCCATGGTTGCGACTTTGGCAGCCCCAAGAACAAGCTGCACATGTTCTGACACGCCGGCGGTGCGATTGACGGTGATAGACACCCCCAAACCCGAGACTTTGGTGCAGTTTGGCGCAATTTTCGTCGATATTATCAGGATGGCACAGTAACTACAATTTGGCGCACTTTGGCGCAGTTGGTGCAGGAGTGGAATCACTGTAAATACTGTCAAGTGCATAATTTCAAATCTGGTACAGCAGCTGTATGCACTTATGCAGAATACAAGGAAAAATAATCAACTGGTTATCTTGGAATACATAGGAAATAATGCTGCCTAAGTAATAAAAGTGATTTTGATTTTTGCAACAGAAAAAATAGTGCTTTGGAGCGGCCATAAGTGTTTTCAGCCCAGAAAGAATGCCAGTTAGGAGCAGCTATTGGTGTTTTACGAGAAGACGGCAAAATATTCCAAACGACTCCTGGAGTTTAAGGCCTCATTTAAGCATCTCATAAATATTAGTATTTATTATTAAGCATATTGCACATACAGTAATCACTTCAAATTGCAAGAAACAAATAATTAAGCAGATGGTCATTGAGCACAAAGTAAGATGAGCCACATATATTTAAAATAGCAGCACTTATGGCAGAAATGATATAAAAGTGATAGAGCTGAGCACCAAATTATAAAAGTAGCCACAATCACATGCAACTATTGCCAAAGCAGCAGTTTATAATTGGTGCGAGTTGAATATGTGTTCATATTTGGCAAAATAGCCAGCATTCAAAATTTCAAAAATAAAATAAGCTAAATCAGCTATAGAAAAGGCCAGTTTTTGTGGCATAAACGAGGTGAAAGCTGATAGAGTGCTAAATGTAATCAGTCACATGTCAAAGTTGTCACAGCAGCAGTTAACAATCAGTATGATATCGAAGTAATCTCACATAATTTCACGAAAATTGTCAGGTACAAATATACAATTAAATCATATATTGACAATGCCAGTACATGTAGCATTGTCAATATGCTAGTATATAGCTAGTATACAAGCTTCATACTAGATGATAGTACACAGCTTGTTTTTATTTTCGTTTAGGCTCTCTGAATGGTCACACGGTTAAAGTTCGCTGTTTTCAGTTTCCATAAGTGACTGATTGCACACCATAAGTCACCATATGCAGTCACCATAAGTGACTGCTTGCACAACGCGGCCCCTGGATGGCGTTCCCAAGCTGTTTTCACCCGTCAGACTCAGGAGTTTCGCAAGACACGTGGCGCCACCTGTCGGAGCAGTACTGGGTTGTACAAAGACAGACGCCCTTGCACAGTTTGCTGTGGGACCAGGTCCGACTAAGGAGTGCAAAACAACGATTGAGCTTAAAATTGTGTGTGTTTGCACATTTAACACTCATAAAGAGAGCTGTGAATTTCTCTCCAATAGTCGGACGCGCCACCGAACCGCCATGAAGTGTTTACTGGATCACTCACCAAACGACGGCGAAAACAACAGCAGACGAGACCTCTGCGCACGTTACGAAGAAATGCCACAATCGACGCTACTGTTGAGCTGTGAATTGCCACGGACGTAAAAGACTGAATAACAACGTTCAGTTTTACCGATTTCCATAGTTGTCGTAGGAAGCAAAAAGGCGAGAGCACTGGATATGGGCCGTTGCGAGCATGTTGGGTAAGCGAAGTACCCGCGTTCTCCACAGCCCGTCGCATGAGAAAGTGTGGTAATGCGGCTCTGATGTTAATTTGCATAGACTTGACGGAGAACTGTGGTAACCATGACTATGAAGCTCAGCAGAGGTTCAGACCGCGGTGCGTGCCAGGCAGCATAGAGTGAGCAGCTAGAGGCAGACTGAAGATGCGTGATACACACGCCGCGACATCCTGTAGACCTTTTCACAGACTGCTCCCTGGGCACCGCCATAATCCTCTCTGGGCTGAGCTAACCAGGCGTGACCCCTCCAATATGCACTGCCGAGGCTGTGACATCAGCCTTTTAATCCCGCGCGCAGCCCAGCATGGCAGCGCTTTTTTCTCTCCTGTGAAAAGGTCTATTATCTCAGTTGGTTGTCGCTACACAGCATCACGCACGTACGTTTTGAAGGCTCAGAGTTTCGGTTCTAACTGGCTAACACGTGCATCATACAAGTAAATCGCAAAATGTTGGCTGTGACATCTTTCAGGTTTGTTTTGTACGTGACCTCCGCAACTGCCGCAGCTATCTCGGAGGCCACAGTATTGCCTTTGGTTGTGCCCCGCGAAAGTGGACAGACACATGTCCCCATTTGCACTATATACAAATGAAAGACGACCATCAAGGGACCATTTAAGAATGCGTAATAATTAAATCTGTCCAATGCACAGGAAGTGAGAGATGAAGGGAGAATGCAACTGAAAAGGCGAAAATAGCCGGGGCAATTCGTCCCTGATAAAGCGAACTTTGTACTACTGATTGTAAGATACATAGCTAAGTAAATTGATCGTGCATGTACTTCATCGCTTTGGCATTACGTATATACCCAATTTTACCGCGTTTAGGCACTACAGAGAATGGACTTCGGAGGGCTTGCCTCGAACTTTATGTCGTGTGATGCTCATTTGTACTTGCGAGCTGCAGCACGCCGGAATAACTGAAACTTCTTTTGTATTGTACCCGCAGTCCACTTTGACGAGCTGCCTACTTTTTTGAAGCGTGGATTGGTGGAAGAAGCTTTCCAGGTCCTTGATTTTCAGGAAACCGAGCCTAGACACCAATGAAAGAGGGAGGGGGTTCTATTGTGGCCTATGCGCATTTGCTTGCGGACGGCTCTCTTTGTACTACCCATTTAGCACCAGGGCTGCGATGAGGGCGCTGGTGGCGATGTTTTTCGCAGCGTCGCCTGGGCAGAGTCCGACGTCTATCAAGCCGCTGGACATTCAAGCTTTGTCGTGAACGCGCACAACATTTCTGGGGAACTTTTCACCTGCTAGTAGAGTATTGTGCTTGAATATTACGTATGGGGGGAGTTTTCGTTCATCGGTGGTGCAGCTGCACAACATTACTGTCGTTCACTCCTTTTCATAACCACCTGTCCTAAGTTTGACTTCCTTCGCACCCTTTTTGTTCACGGTGTATGCCATTGGCATGTCCAAGAACACCGGGGTCCGGTCGACGTTTGCAATTTGCCCCATTTGGTAGCCCTTTTACCGCTGTTTGTCCATCACGTAGCACTGAAACTTGATGAGCTTTTCCTCAAAGTCAGTGGGCAACTTCTGATGCACGGAGGTCCGTCACCTCGGGCTGAACCCAAACCGTTTCATGAAGGACGTTGCCCAGCCCCTGCTTGCTTTAAAATTGGCTCGTGTGACACCCTTCACATTGGCAACTTCCCTGGCTTTCGCCTGGATAATCTGTTGCCACGGGCATTCCCGCTTCCCTTTGTTCCCCGATAAAATCGGCGACAACTTTTTCCACCTCATGGTGTTGGCTCGTTTTTGGTCCAGTGAACACCATGCGGGTTGCTGCACAGCTAAACAGTTCGACCCGTTGTTTGCGCCATCGTCGCACATTCTTTTTGTGCATGCCGAAGTCGTGCTGCGCTTGTAGGTTTCAAGTTTTCTCTGCATGCAAAATGACCTTTTGCTTAAAGGCCACACTGTAGTGGTACCGCTTGGTTGGTGCCATTGTGCAGGTGGTGCAGGCGTTTCGTGAGCACGTGGTTAAGGTGCGACACTTCCAAAAACTCTACCAACACGACTGCACTGACAATCGCTGCCAGAAAACTGCCAAATCCGCACCACGCGTGACGAATGGAGGAGGGGGTGTCAAAGTGCATCGCAATCACCGGCGCCGTGCTCACGTGATACGATTCACCCTTGCTGGCATGAAAGCTCGCCGGCTTGACGACCCTCGGCGCCCTCGCTGCATGAACGTCGGACTGCGAGATTTCGGAACAATGGACAGTGCAAAGCAGACCACGCGGTTTGCCTGTGTAGCCGTGGGGACCAATACTCCGCCGCTGAGCCTAGCGGCCACGTCACCGTGCAGCTACCGTAGAATGTCGTGAAAATGAGCCTCGAGCGCGCACGCAGGACCGCCTGCACATGGCAGCCTGAGATTGGCGCATGGGAAGCCGTCATGCCGCTGGCGCGGCCAGGCCTTTATGTATGTGGCGGTTGCGATCAAACCATGGTATCTGAATCTAAGGCGACCCCCTCCCCCACTTTTGCACATCGTTTTTTAAATGCGAAGCATTTCTTAGCGAACTTCTGCGAGTCTGAGCGCATCCATCCATCCATCCATCCATCCATCCATCCATCCATCCACCCACCCACCCACCCACCCATCCATCCATCCATCCATCCATCCATCCATCCATCCATCCATCCATCCATCTAGCCGCCTACGACTTTGTGCTCTCCTGGCCGTTTCGTTAATCGGATGTATACCAAAATTGGTATGGAATAACATGACCGTATTAGGAACATAAATGACAGGTCATAACATGAAAATCATGATATGCATGTCATGAACAGCATGATTTACATTCCACGGCCTTGGGGCTCTTGCGGCCATTCCGTTAATTTCGTATATAACAAAACTGGTATGACGTGACAAGAGTTCATGGCAAACATAATGATAGGTCCTAACGTGCAAATCATGACACGCATGTCATGTGCGGCATGATTTACATGACATGGTCTCGGGGCGCTCGCGGCCGTTTAAATGAATGGATATATACGAAAACTGGTATGACGAGACATTTCGACATGACGAACATAACTGACACGTGATAACACGAAAATCATGACACGCGTGTCATGCACGACATAATTTACATGTCACGCTCATGACGCACTCACGGCAGTTTCGCTAGGTTGATATACACCAAAATTGGTATTGCGCGATGTGACTGTATGACGAACGTAAGTGAGAGGTGGTAACATGAAAACCATGACATGCATGTCATGTATGTCATGATTTACATGCCACGCTCATGGTGCATTCGCGGACGTTTCCCTAGCTTGATATACGCCAAAATTGGTATTGCACGACGTGCCTGTATGACGAACGTAAATGAGAGGCGGTATCATGAAAATCGTGACAGGCAAGTCATGTGCGACATGATTTACATGCCACGCTCATGATGTACTCGCGGCCGCTTCACTCGCTTGATATACACCGAAATTGGTATTGCACAACGTGACTGTATGACAAACATATATGACAGGTGGTAACATGAAAACCTTGAAATGCATGTCATGTATGGCATGATTTACATGCCATGCTCATGGTGGACTCATGGCCATTTCACCCGTTTGATATACACCAAAAATTGGTATGGTGCGATGTGACTGTATGACGAACATAAATGACAGGTCCTAACATGCGAATTATGTTATGCATGTCATGTACGGTATGATTTACGTGACACTGTTATGATGCGCTTCCGGCCGTTTAGATAACTGGATACAGTAGAACCCCGCTGTTACGTTCCTCACTGCTGCGTTTTCCCGGCTGTTACGTCGTTTTCCGCCGGTCCCGGCATAGCTCCCATAGGATACAATGTATTGGGAACCCCGCTGTTACGTCGTAACTGTCGGACCGTTCCCGTATGATATGTCGCGAAGTGCGCTCGGAGCCGACCGAGTGACTACCAAAGAGAGCGGCCGTGGTGCATTTTCACGCAGCTTGGCCTCGTTTGACCGTAATATTAGCCGCATGAGAGGCGCAAGCAACAGAATCTTTCAATTGATTCAAACAAAAGCATGGCCTTCGAGATTCAAATTGCAAAGATGGCGTCTATGACGTAACTGCTCGCGAAAGCAAGGCCTTCGAGATTGGCATTTACTATTGACAAAAGCATAGCCTTTGAGATTTGTATTGCACAAACATGGCGTGTATGACGTAATTGCTTGCGAAAGCAAGGCCTTTGAGATTGGCATTCACTTCTGCCATCGCGTTGGCGTAGACTCATCATCATCGTTATTTGTCGGAGAACGGGAGGAGTTCGAGCTGGTTGGAGCTCGCATGGTCGTGCGTGCGGTTCGCGGTCGGACTCGCCGCGCCGGTCGTGATTGCGTGTGCTTAGTTCTTTCATGCCTACAGCTGTTGGTGTTAAAAAGATCACATACGTTGATTACATTTCTGTGGATGAGGCCGTCCTAAGCTCCGCGTTTCTATCCATCGAGCTAGATCGTGGCTGAGCGCGCCAATTTTCGTGCTGCTCGTAAGAATTGAAATAAAATTCTGTACCACTAAATATTTTGCCGTTTTTCCTGTTTTTCGGCTCTTACGTTTCCCGTCTCTTACGTTTATTTCCTACGGTCCCTTCAAAAACGTATCAGCGGGGTTCTACTGTATATACCAATATTGGTATGGCATGACAGGAGTGCGTGATGAACATAAATGACCGTTCATGCAGTGTATATACCAGGATATACGTTTCATTGGTATGGTATATACCACATTGTGCATGCACGCGTGCTGGGCAAACATGCGATATATGGTGAACTAGATGCCATGGCATGATGATTTCATTTGGTTCAAAAATAAACAAAGCGATGTATGCAACTCTTTGCTGGCTGCTTCGCATTACATCGATTCCCACAGTGTGTGGGATCTGCCGGATTTTTCGAAAAAAAACAAAACAAACAACAGCCTAGATTTGAGTAATTATGGTAATAGCGGGTGCTAACAAACCACTTGGACTTCTAAAATGACATTTACGTCACGCTCCCAAGCACTTAAAACTGCTAGCCTACAAATCCATTATCAGACCAAAGCTGGAGTATGCCGCTACCATTCGGAGCCCAACTCAGGCTTATTCACTTGAGGCACTACAGAACCGTGCGGTAAGATTTATTCATTAATCATGATTGTACCACGTCAGTGCGTCATCAGTGAAAGAAGAATCACCTCTTTTAACTTTTGCACTTCCTCGCCGCATTGGCACCCTAGCTCTGTTTCATAAGTTCTATTACAGCTCATGTGACCACCCAGACTATATCACCCCTCCAGCCCGCATACCTCATCACATCGGTCATGCCTTACAAGTCATCCGTCCACGCAGCTGCATCAAGACATTTTCTGCCTCCTCCTTTCCACAGGCATCACCCGAATGAAACGACCTTTCCCACAGCACTGCCGCCATTACCTGACCGGCTTTATTCCAGCAAAGTGTAACACATTACCTGTCGTGCAATTAACATATGTGGTTACCATTTGTATAATTTATGTATATGTACCCCTTATGTAAATGAAAATTGACATAATAATGTGCTAATCTTAGCAACACGGTTCTATCAAGGTGAATAGTACTAATTCAAAAAGCACTTATAAATATTGCTCTTGTTGGCATTCTCATACAACATCCTCCAAATGACATTGTAAAACTTTATCTGCACGGTTTATCACGCTGGCTGAAACCCACGTTTTCTATAATTGAAATCTGCTGCGCATCTCTTGTCGTCAGTTTGCCTAGCTAGCTCATCAAAGCTTCGCATCGACCGATTCCCACAGTATGTGGGATCCGCAAAACTTAAACGCCAACACGTTTGCAGCAGCGTCCCTGCGCTAGCCACTATACTCCACCTGACACTTTAGGACCAAAACTCCCATGGTCCCTTATGCCTTCACCTAAGACAACTCGAGGACGAAAGCCATCTTATTTTTCTTCTCAGTTGATGTATTGATCCTTCCCCACCATCCTCTGAAAGCTTTGTGAATCTAGCATGGTTTTGCACTGCCTTGGTGATTGGCCCACCTTTGACCAAGCTACGATGTCATGTGATGATGGCATCGCATGACGTGGCATCACATAATGTGACGTCACGGCAAAATTTGTGATGTCTTGATGACGTCGCACATTTTGGTGACCTGTGACGTCATGATGACATCATATGGTGACGTCATCACGTGATAATTTTTTGTATGCCTCGTGTTGTCCCTGACGCTGCGGGACGCAAGATGCCGCTGGTCAATTTTCGCATTTGATGAGGAATCTAAGGCCCTAAAAGCAAAAGTGTGCAAAGCCCTATGGGCTGACCTGAGTGAGCGTAGCTTGGCAGCATGGTTGATGTCTGAAAGGGAGGATTCCGACTGCTGGAGGCCAGCCATGATGCGATGGTACTCGGGGTGCTGTGGGTTCAGAACCAGCTTTGGGTGGTTGCACACCTTGCGCAGGTACTGCAGGGCCTGGAACACAAGGTTCACTTGTAGTCATACAGGTTAACAGTTGAGGCATTCTACAGCAGAAATGTGTCTGAAACATACTTTTCGAAAATACGATGAGGAAACAAAAAAGATTCGTGAACTGTAACCAATGCCTTGGTGCAGATGAATGACCTCTGTGGTCCGCTTGCTTTCAGGTTTTGGGTTTTTTGTTTCCGCAGTGATGTGACAGGCAATGCATTGATACTTTATTTTGAGTTTGCATGTGCCATCACTTATTCGTACATTTTAACACAACAGCATTAAAGGAACACTGAAGAAAAATATCAAAAAAAAGACATCATAATTCCACTTGGAAGGTGCAACTGTTTTGAGAAAGTGTGCCTATTTCCGATATTTCTGAACAGATTTGGATGATTGGGAGTGCATGGCGGCTGCACACCGTGCGCACGTTGACAGCTGTGATGTCAAGCGTGCTGGCGACAGAAGCCTTAGCAACATAGGAAGCAGCCGGTGCGCACTTCCCTTTCTCCATCTCTCCTTTACATCTCACTCTACCCATTCCGACAATGGCGCTGAAACGTACCCTTACCCTAGAGCATTGTTCACTACCTGTGCATTCATACTGGTCCTCGGGACTATAGTGGGAGCGGAGCGGGTTGAGATGCGGGCTGATGGCTGGCGTGGTTGGCATGCCTGTTTCTGGCTGAGTTAAATGTTACCAAATGTAATTCACGGCACTGCCGCTAAATGTGGCGGATTGTGGAAAAGGCAACAAATGCATGATTCTGCCTGAAAACAATGTTGTGTCAAGCAATTTTAGCACCCAAGCTTTGAGTTAGGCAGCTAATCTTGGCGGCAAAAGTTTTGTTCAATATCACCGAATCTACGTCGAGATCTATAACACCAGCATCTGTAAGGTCTCCCAGACAGACACAGCTATGCTCAAGCATATGCTCTAGGAATGCAAGGCTAAAGCTAAAACTTTTACCTGGGCAAGTTCGTTCATAGCAATGGGAAGGCACAGCGCAACTTGAGACAACGAACAAGAACACACAGCGCTCGTGTGTGCTGCGTGTTCTTGTCCATTGTCTCAGCTGCGCTGTGCCTTCCTAAAGCTAAAAGTATTAATCCCGATGTTCTCTCGGCGAGGTGGGAAGCCGCTCTGCACAGCACCAAGCTTGCCGTCTACACCTTACCCTTGCCGTCTACACCTCGTGGCCACAAATACTTGTTAGTTGTCATTGACAAGTTCACAATGTTTCCAGAGCTGTTTCGTCTACGAGCAGCAACCAGTGCAAAAATCCTGGAGTGCATGGTCCAAGTGTTCTGCCGCAATGGGACACCTGTGGCCATCACCAGTGACAACAGAAAGCTCTTCGTTAGCACATTATGCCACGTGTGCTTCTTTTCTTATTTTTATGTAACTAGTCCGTTGCACGCATAGCCGCTTCCTTGCCCAAGCGGCACCCTAATGCCTGGGAACCTTGGTGAAGGTAAAAAAACCTCGAGGCATTGCGCCGACCAAAGTGAAAATTAAAACACACAGAAAAAGACGTTTCGGCTCCCACACGGGAGCCTTGTTCAGAAGTGAAATGCATTTCACACTTCACCAACCAGACGGGCTTCCGTCAAACATTAAACTTCACCTGGGAACCTTCCAGATTATCTTAGAATCTTCTTATAGGCTTGAGCGCGCAAATGCGAACAGTTGAGATTATTCTGGAATTAACGTGGCCACCACCAATAAAACTCGAATGTTTGATGCTGCATGTATAAATGTTAACGCGCCTTACCGCAGATCAGTTTTATCGACTGCCGACGCTCTGTTTGCCTGCTATCAGTGTGTGTATTGCTGTAGTTTGACTTTGTTTCCTGGCCACAAGTTCGGCCAAATAACCAGTTTCATCTTGGACACGCCGACTGCTGCCTTCGTCGACGTCACGACCCCGTGACATCTGGTGGAGGTGCTGCTTTCATGATCCGGATGCCACCGCGAAGCGCTGACCCAAGCCCAAGCTGCGACGAGGACAACGGCAAAGACACCAGGATCGTCGAACAAGCCGCAAGCAGAAGGGACTGCAGCCAGAGTACGGGCTCCTTCCCGAAAAAACCAGGCAGCCCCAGATCTCAACATCGACTGCAGCGACAACGACCGAACCCAAGCAGCCTGCGACAATCCTTCTCCGGCAGCCCACGGAGCCGCCAACTTTGCGCGGATCGTCATTCGAACAGCCGGAAAGCTGGCTCGAAGCCTATGACCGAGTTGCTGTTTTCAATGCCTGGACCAGTGAAGACAAGCTATGACATGTGTACTTTGCCTTGGAAGACGCCGCTCATACCTGGTTCGAGAACCAAGAGCAAAGCCTGACAACGTGGGACATTTTTCGCACCAGGTTCCTCGCCACATTCATGAGCGTCTTCTGCAAAGAGAGGGCTGAAGCTCTGCTCGAGACCAGCGTGCAGATGCCGAACGAAAACGTGGCACTTTTCACGGAGGAGATGACAAGGACCGTTCCTGTCATGCAGATCCCGTCATGCCCTAAGACAAGACAGTTCGCTTTTTATGCGAGGAGTCAAGCAGGAGCTCTTCGCCGGGCTGATGCGGAATCCACCCAAGACCATCCAGGAATTCCTGTCAGAGGCAACGATGATCGAGAAGACGCTGGAAATGCGCGCCAGACAGTACAATAGTCGCTCCATTCAAGACAGCGCGGCTGTTCATGCCATCGATTCCAACGAGTTGCGCGAAGTGATCCGAGCCACCGTGTGAGAGGAGCTCCGAAAGCTCGCACCTTCTCCACAGCAAGTGACGTCGATTGCGGACATTGTTTGAGAAGGAATTCAACAGTCACTGTGTGTTCCTCAGCCAGCACCACCGCAGCTACAAGCCATGAGCTATGCTGCCCACACCAAGACGCCACCCAGCCGCAGTTCCAAACGCCACCACCGCCGCCACCAACGTCGTGCCGCCCACCACCTGTTGGCCAATGCTATGCTCCGAGAAAGACCGACGTTTGGCGGGCCACTGACAAGAGCCCACTCTGCTACCACTGCGGGGAGCCTGGCCACACCGCTGCCAGTACCAACAGATGGGGCTTCGCAGTTTCGCCGTCAACGCGCCATGTCCACAGCGGGGTGAACGACCGCGTAACGTCGCAGACTATCTGACAGACAGTGAATGGACACATCGACATTTGTCGCGTTCACCGTCGCCAGGAGGCTACCGGTCTCCTCAGCAACGCCCACAGTACAGCGGCCCTACCCAGGGCCGATCTGCAAGCCCTTATCTGGAAAACTAAGGGCAACAACCGATGGACGTGTAGTTGCTGTACGACGAAATACCGAAGATCCTCCACCGCCGACGGCGCCACGACGAAATCCTAAGAACACACCGCAAGCCGATGAGAGCCAGGACGACGAAACCTTGCGGATTGAAGAAGACCTGACGAAGCAAAATGGAAGCAGTGGAACAAACCGCCACAGCCGTGATCCGACACCCCGACCTAACCGCAACGCAAGATGACGAACTAGCGATGTCGACGTACTAGTCGATGGCCACGTCACTGCACTCATTGACAGTGGAGCCGACTATTCCGTCGTCAGTGGACCGTTTGGCACAAAGTTGAAGACAGTTAGGACTGCTTGGCAAGGCCCTGAAATACGGACCACTGGAGGCCATCTAAAAACGCCAGCTGGAGTTTGCACAGCAAGAGTCACCATCAATAACCAGACTTATCCAGCAAGCTTTGTAATCCTACAACATTGCTCCAGAATATGATACTTGGGATGGACTTCCTAAGTCACCACGGCGCCGTCATCGATCTAAGGTCTGAGTCAATAACACTAACCTCAGAAAAAGCACTGCCGCCCCCACACGATTGGAAGTCAGTGCTCTTTTTTTACTCAGTCCCTTTTTTTCTATGTTCGTGTGCTGTGATATACGCCGTCATGAACCACAACCAACTCGCCTAAGCTTCTACACTTGTTTCAGAATAAGAACATAATTCAGGCAGTAGCGCAAATGTGGATGGCGAGAGCAAGACGGGGTACTGCGCTGTGCCCTGTCTTGCTCTCGCCGTCCATGTGATTCTTTGCGCTACTGCCTGAATTATGTACTACCAACTAGCCCACCAGTCTCTCCTTTTGAGAACTCTGGAAACTGTTCAGAAACATAGTGCCAATAAATGGCCTTTGAATTTTAAGGCTGCTAGTATCTCACCTAGAGGGAAACTGAGATTGGTGCACTTGAGAAAAACACTGCATCTAAAAGGTATCTCTCAAAAACGAAACAACAATGCAAGGGAGATACCTGGAACACATGAGCAGTGGCATGCGAGTTGACTGACTGGTCCTCAGAAGCCCCTGCGACAGACTCATCCACCGACTTCTTTGCACGGCTTCTGGCAAAGTCCTCGTACAGTTGCACCTGTGGCAAGAAAAGGCAAATGTGAAAAACACTTACTTCGGGTTATATTGGCGATAACTATATCCATCATATAAATTTCAATTTAAATAATTGATAATCCCACTGCAAGTAAGACAGAGGCAACAAATTGGAACTACTGGAGGTTCAATTACACATGGTTGTTTGCAAATGCAACTTTCCAATCCGATGCCATGCAACAGATAGTAGTCACTGAAGCACAGTAGTGTCTTTTGCAGCAGTGACAAGTTAGGTGGTTATGGCTTCTAAGAGGTACCACCAGATCTCTGAGCCAATAAGTGCAGTGTTGTAAGAGGCACTAGGGGGCACGTGCATTGGTGCATCCCAAAGCACACTCTACGCAGCATTGTTCCAAAGTAGTCCCACGCAACGCCTCAGTGTGTGGGAGAATTTTGGAGTAGTACTTGAGTAGTAGTTGGAGTAGTAATCTGGAGTAGTAGTTGTCACTGTGTGGCAGGTGACAAGCACGAGTTGCCATTCAGGCAGTGTAATCAAGTGCACTCTTGCTTATCTTGCAAGCAACCTTGCTTGGTGAGAAAAAGGATTTCCCAGCTTATGTCAAGATACTACAGAGATTGCTCTTCACAGTCTTGAAGTTGAAAGAAGCTGTCCTCAACTCAATGAAAAAAAAAGCAAATCCTCAGTGGAATCAGCAGGAATTAAGAAGTGCTTTTGCCCCACATAAAAGAGTTTGCTGCTCTCGCAACATGTTCTTATTCAAAATAGGGGCACATTTTTAGGTCCCTATGCGAGCATATGAGCAGCAGTGCCCAGCCACTGTTCATTGGTCGTTGCCCGTGACATTCACTGAAAGATCTCTCAGGTGATAAGGTCACCAGTGTGACGTCAATCAGACACTGGGGGCACACATATTGGTGTCCCCCAACATCTAAGAATAAGAAGCTTAGCCTTGACGTGCTTGTTAGTGCAAAAACCTGTAAGGTCGACGAACCGTCACGAATGAGGACAAATGGCAGAAGTGCATTGCTTCCTTTTTAAGTGAACAAGCTTAACACCTTAGGAATCGCGAACCAGTTTCTTGTCAGAAATTCTGAGCAAGTCCAAGAGTGTTTAAGCTGCACACAAAAGAAAGAACTGAAACCATGCACGACCTCCACGCGATCAGTGGACACTACCTATAGCCATCAGAAGTCTGGAAAGGCCCTGCCCAGATGACCAAAGTGCAACAGCCGATCACCTCCATGAAAAAAAAGTAGCTCTTCTCATGCACTCAGCAATGTTCTCCAGCTGTCCAGCTCATGACATCGGTTCGGAGTGCATGTCCATTGGTGCAGGCTTGTGTACATCCGCCTTTGAAGAGTTCGAACGCGACCAGCACTTCGAGGAACACGTATCGAAACGCATCGACGTGCTTGCCATACGACCGAGCGACGCCCACGTTCCAGGACGGCTGTGGCGTCTGAACTTGCCGGCGACTGCTCCACCCGCCGATGCTATAAAAGCAGGACAGAGAGGACAGACGCCTTAGTGTTAAAGAGTTCGTTTTGCAGAAATTTCGGTGTCGGTAGCAGTGCTGGCGGTTGTGAGCGAAAAATCATCATCTTGTCTGTGACTGAAAAATAGAAAAAGATGCGAATAAAATAAATAATAAAAATCTTAGGTCCGAGTGAGAATTGAACCCAGGCCGTCTGCATGGCAAGCAGGCGGTATACCACAAAGCACGCAATTGCTTGAAACTGCTTTGAAAAAGAAAACACTACATGAATGTCATGTAGTGGAAGGAGTCTCCTTAACACATGCAATATTGAGCAGCAGAAGCGTAGAGTTACGCCAGGCATCAAAACACGTGAATTGAGCAACAAGTGCGGTGTTTGAAAACCCACACATTACAAAGCGCCAAGACATATTTAATCATCATCAGCTGCAAAAGCATCAACGAAGTGAGCAGCTGCCTAGGGTCGCATGTTGCCTTACGGATGTGTAGCGGGCCCTTCGCTGATTTGCAAAAGGAAGAATCATGCCATAGTGGGCATTAACTGTACTTGCAGTAGGCATTCTAGGATAGTTTGAAACAGCCAATGTTACACGTCGTCGTTCGTTTTCTTACGGCACGGCTGAGGCTTGCACCGAGAACCGAAGCCAGGCTAGCAGTTGAGAAGGTGATGTGCACAGGGCCTGACTACACTATCGCATTCTGCTCTTGAAGGCGAAGCTCAAGCGTCCAAGTTTTTTTGGTTTGGGACTTTAACGCTTGCCTGCTGTGTTCTTTCTTCTGCGTGTCTGCCCCGACACGGTGGCAGTAACACAACATGGTGTCAGAAGTTTCCGGCTGACGTCAAGAAAGTAGCATCTCATGCAGTACTTCGTCTCTGAGGATCGCTGTGCGCAGAGGATGATGACGCCAACATGCCTGGTAATGAGTCAACAGGGACTTGCTCCGGAATGTTCACCATCCAGCAGCCATCAAACTTCAACTTCGAAAGAATGTCTGAATGGCCGGCATAGTTGCAAGAATTTGACGACTACCGGTTTGCTTCGGGATTGAACGAGTACAGCGAAGTAGCTCAATTCGGGACTATTTTTTACACAATGGGAAGACAAGCGAGCATGATATTCCAGACCTTCAACTTGCCGGAAGACAACATCAAGAAAGACGAGGCCGTCAAAGGCAAGTTTGACAAGCACTTCTGCTCGCAATGTCGTCTATGAAGCACTTGCTTTTACTTCAGAAGCCAGAATCCCGGCGAGTCCGTCTACAACTTCATCACAGTTTTGCACACACTTGCAGACAGGTGTGGCTTCAGCACATTCAAAATGAGAATGATTCGCAACTGCTTTGTCGTTTGCCTCAGGGATGCGAAGCTCTCCGAAATGCTGCAAATGGACGCTGACCTGACGCTAACAAGTGCTGTCGCCAAGGCTCGTCTCAAAGAAACAGTACACGAGCAACAGCATCAGTTGCAAAACAATGCCAGTTCGTCCGTTACTACAATGGAAACAGACTTTGACACGGTCGAAAAAAAGAGCGCGTCTTCGCAGCCTCTTTGAAGGGAGCATCAATCGGGGGCGCGCCACCCTTTCAGCAGACAAGCAGGCCAAGGACGTCTTGCCTGGCGAAGGCAGGAAAGTGTTACCACTGCAACGTGAAGAGACATTTCAGTGCAGTCAGTCGCAAGAAAGGCTTCACTACCAGCAAGGTAGGACTGTTTTCGCTTTAGAAAGTTTCTTGGTACTGTTGATACTTGCGCCGCAAATGCCAAGTCTACTGAAGTGTGTATAAGCGGAACGCCAGTTTCCGCCAAGACAGACACAGGTGCTGAGGTATCGGTGTTTCCTTTAACATTCCCTGGGATCCCATCAAAGTTAGAGAGAACGGATATAGTTCAAACGGGACCTAACGGTAATCGACTAAAGGTTCTAGGAAAATTCACTGCAGTTATTAGTTGGAAGCAGGCGCCTATGAAACAGACAGTATTTGTCGTTGCTTCGTTGCGATCCGTTCTTGGTATAGAGGCCTCAGAACGGCTAGGGGTCATTAAATTTGTTGACGGCACAACGTCATCAGGACCTTGGGCGCATCTGTGCCCTCAGCTGCTTCAGGGATTGGGTACGTCATCGAAAAGTATACGATTTGCTTGAAGCCAAACACTGTGCCCTATGCAGTTCACGTGGCATGCCGCGTTCATCTTCCCATGAGAGATGCTGTAAAGCACGAGTTGGATGACATGGAAAGACAGGGCGTAATAAGGAAAGTAGAAGGGTTCTTCAGAATGGTGCGCTGGAATGGTTCCCGTGTGGAAACCATCAGGAGCAATACGAATTTGTGTGAATTTTATGCACCTAAATAGAAATATACTTAGTGAACATTATGTTCTGCCCACTGTGGATGAGACGCTAGGGTTATTGGGTGGTGCAACAGTACTTTCAAAGTTAGACGCAAATTCTGGTTTTTACCAGATTAAGTTGTCAAGCGAAAGTCAGCTGTTGACCACTTTCATAACTCCACATGGAAGGTATTGCTTTCAAAGGCTGCCTTTTGCCATCACATTGGCGCCAGGGTACATTCAGAAAAGGATGTCCAAAATCATGACTGGCATGTCAGGCGTTGTCAATTTGATTGATGATATGTTAATTTTTGGGAGCATGAAGGCAGAACATGACCAGCGTCTCGAAAAAACATTGGAAAAACTGGAAATAGAAGGGATAACGCTAAAGAAAGCAAAGTGTTGCTTCGGGGTCACAGAAGTGGTGTTTTTAGGATGGCTTATTGATAAAGATGGCATAAAACCGAACCCGAAGAAGGTGGATGCTCTCAAAAACCTAGATCCACTGCGTGATGTAAGCGGTGTGTGTAGACTTCTTGGAATGGCTGATCACCTGGCCAGGTTTATTCCTAATCTGTCACAGATAACCGCTCCAAGGCACGAACTTTTGCAAAAAGGTCGCGAGTGGACATGTGTTAAACCTCAAGAAGTTGCTCTGAGTAGCATCAAAAAACAGATATGTTCTGACTGTTGCATGGAAAAATATGACCCAAAGCATCTATCAGTAGTTTCCTCTGATGCCTCTTCACTTGGGCTTGGCGTAGTATTATTCCAAGAGAAGGTAATGGTGCGTGCTGTCCAGTGGCGTTTGCCTTCAAGTCATTATCACCAATGGAGTCTCGGTATACACAGATCAAGAAGGAAGCTTTAGCCCTAACATAGGCCACGGAGAGGTTTGAAGGGTGCATCAGAAGACTTGATGTAAACTTTGAGACTGACCACAAACCACTCATAATGCTGCTTGGCAAAGCGCCACTCGATTTACTCCCTCCGCGTATTCAGCGCTTCCGAATGAGGGAATGAGGGTAATGCGCTTCATGTTCAAGGTAGAGTACGTACACGGGAAAATTTGTTCTTGGCACATACTTTGTCATGAGCTCCACCCCGATCGTGTCAGAGGGATCCTCAAGCACTGTCTGTGTCCGAAATTGAGTGCTTTGCACACGGTCGCGTCGATACAGTGGCTGAGGTTAGCGTCTTTGAGAAAGTTAAGCAGGGTCAGGCAGAAGATACCGTGTGCCAAACCTTGGTTTGTTTCCGTCGAAATGGGTGGCCACAATATCACTTCCTTCAGGCCTGTATGCAACCATATCGGTAACAGAGGGCGACAATCTCAGTTTGTAATGGAGTTTTGATGAAAGGCATGCGCCTCGTCATACCGCAGCGTCAAAGGGCCGAAGCACCTAGATGATGGGCACCAGGGCATCACTAAATGTTGGGCACGTGTGCACGAGTCCCGTGTGGTGGCCGGGACCAACTGCTGAGAATGCTGTATGTTACGCGAACAGGCTGCATAACCAATGATCCCGTCTGATACTGCCTTGGCAGAAAGTTGGCATTGATCCTTGCCAAATCAAGGGTGTGGACTATCTGGTCGTTGTCGATTACCTGTCTTAATATCCAGAAGTTGCTCGTCTGGCATCAACTACAAGTGATCACCTAGTAAACCGTTTTAAAAGCATCTTTGCAAGGCACGGTATTCCTGAAATAGTGTTCTCAGACAATGGAACACAAATCAGCTCATCAGCTTTCCATTCCTTTTCTCTAGAATACGCGCTCCGACATGTAACGTCAAGCCCAAGATATCCACAGGCCAACCGAGAGATGGAGAGGATGGTTAAGACAATAAAAGGTCTCATTCAGAAATCCCGTGACCCATACCTCCTCTTATTAGGGTACAGGGATACTCCTGGACTTTTTGTAAAAACTCCAAGTGACCTCTTGATGGGCCGGCGACTGCGTACTACAATCCCCCTGCATCCTAAAAAGCTTTCACACAAAGTCGTCAACATGAAAAGAGTTCGCGACAAAGATCGTGCAGTGAGGGAGAAGCAGAGGAGGAATTTCAATCGCCGGAACACTGCCCGCAATATTCCACCGCTGCTGCTGGGCGCCGGTGTGTGGGTAAACGGCTATAAAGCAGCAGGTGTAGTCATACGGAACGCCAGGAGACCAAGGTCCTACGTTATCAAAATGGACTCTGGAGTACAAATAGAGAGAAATCGGAGGGCTCTTGTGTGGCTTGAGCTGAAGGCTGATGATGAGGCTGGAAGTTACGACTTCCCATAGGGCATAAGCTTGCCAAGCACAGCCAAAAATTTGATCCATCCGCCAAGCGAGGAGACTGCTGGTTCAAAAGTCGCTGATGACAGACAAACTGTTCCATGACCAGCGGAAGAACCAAGTGATCACGTGATACGCTCGAGAAGAAGAGTGAATACACCGAAACATTATGGTTACTAGTAGTAGCGAAAATTTTTGGTGTCACTTATTCGTGTGTGTGGTTGTAGCGCATCCAGAGTCTGAAGTGCCGTATTTTATGTTCAGTGTGACTTTTTTTTTTTGCACTTGTGCAAAGAATTGCAGGGATACAGTGCAGTGACTCAAAAAAAAAAAAAAAGGAAAAAAGAAAGAAGAGGTGGCATTGCATTGAATCCAACTACTAGTGCTTCGAGGAACGCGCATCGGAATGCATCGACGTGCTCCACCATACGACCGAGCGATGCCCGCATTCCAAGACGGCTGCAGCGTTTGAACTCGTCGGCGACTGCTCCTCCCACTGATGCTATAAAAGCAGGACAGGCAATAAAGGGGGGGGGGGGGGGGCTTTTTTGGTTTGGGGCTTGAACGCTTGCCTGTTGTGTCTGTGTATCTGCCCCAACACGGTGGCAGTAACCCGACAAGTTAATGCTGCCGACTTCTACACTTGTGCCCGACTAAAAAGCAGAGCATGACGGGGTCTTCCACCTCTCTTCTCCTTCGCTCTGTTATTGGGTTGCTCTCTTGGTGGCCTAAGCCAAGACAAAGAACGTTTTCTGGAAGGAGCACACTCTTTACCATGAAGTGGGTGCTGTGTCACATGTCATTTTATAGCAGGTGTACCGTGCTGGATGCACATTTTGACTCTAGAACACACCTAATGTGTCACATCCTATCTGATACCGCAGCACATGCATTCTGAAGAACTTGAGTCTGGCCCAGTTGATGCTTACTGCTTGATATCTTGAACGCTAACAAGAGAAGAGGACAGTGAAAGGAATGACAATATGTGCAGTAAACTTTCAACTTATTTAATCACAGCAAGATGCAGCAATATATACAGTCGCCGACAGATAAATTGAACACCGATAATTCGGACAGTCGCGTGGCACCGCCGATGATTCCATAGAAGTAATGTGTAAAGACGACCGATATTTCAAACAGCTGCGAGATCTACATTCGATAATCCGGACCCTGTCCGAGACTGTCGCGCGCCGAATCGCCAGCCATTATCTCCTCCGGCACCCATACCATACAAAGTATGGCCTCAGAGATCAAAACGAAAGCTAATTGGTGATCTATGAGGCTTTATTTTGATCGCTACTTTATGCCTCACAGATATGTGATTGGAAATGCCGATCTTGGAGGCACTTATCAACTGTGGGAAATCGTATCGACATCCCGAACATCCTACATTCCGGTTCCTGCATCCCCGCGCTGCACTGCTATCGCCGCCATTCTGTCGAATTCGAATGCGTCTGCGGTAAAGCGTTTTGTGCGCGCGTTCATTTTTATCTTGAGACTTGCTTTATTTTACGCTCTGCTGTCTCAAAAGACAACGTATTGGTATAGCGCAGCTCAGTTTGAGCATAAAGAAAAGAGGCTTCAGCGAAGAAGGAAACACAGGCAACAGGATGAGCGCTAATTGCCTGTGTTGCCTGTGCCTGTGTTGTCTGTTGTCTGTTGCCTGTGTTTCCTTCTTTGCTGAAGCCTCTTTCCTTTATGCTCAAACTGAGCTGCGCTATACCAATACGTTGTCATAATGCACCAACTTGCCCATTCTGCAGTACTTGTCTCAAAAGATCTGAGCTAAATGGTGCCAACGGTGCCCTCACAGCCGGCGCCGAAGGCTGCGCCGACGACAACGAAACACGACAGATACAGTCAACTGCCGATTTTTCGGACGCCTGATTTTCCGAACATGCTCGAAAATTCGGACACTTTCGTGGCACCGTCACCAGCCCCATAGACGTCAATGGTCAAGAACGTCGGAAATTTTGGAGGCTAAAACTCTTCGGCGTCGATTTTCCGGACTTTCTGCCCAAATTGCAGGTCTGAAAGGCAGTAACTGAAGCCCCCACCTCTGCCGTGTCTATCATCTCGTAGGTTCGAACCAGCGCTTTCGCGAGTCGACCTGTTTGCGACAGTAGCAGAGTCCGAAAGTCAGCTTTGTCGCGATGATGGGGTGAAGCGGACCGGAAATTCAAAGGGGCCGCTATCACGGTGCCGTGCGGCGATGTCTTTACGGATAAGCAGTGGAAATGCACGGAGGCATGATGGCGGCAGGTGGCAAACGCGCCAGTACGGCTCAATCGCTGACAGGCCTTACGATATGCATCTTCAGTCAACTGCTCGATAGTGCATGTGGCCTGGTGCAGTTGCATGCGTAGTGCACGCATTGAACAGGCGAGAACCCAAACACGCCGTGCCGCCATTCATGCGGCCTCTGTGCGACCGCTAAGTGCGCCGCACAGACGCATTGCCTTCACGAACGAAACCAGCCCGTCATCGTACAGCGATCACATCACACTGGCGGAGATACAGGCGGACTTGGTTGCACGTAAGCGGAAGTGCGGGCAGCAACGCATTGACAACTTTTTTTCGGCCACCGGGACCCTGAAGTGTCAATAAAAGTATTTTTTTTTTTCTGACGCATTCGTTTTTTCGGACATTCGATAATTCGGACTTATTTACGTTCCCCGTGGAGTCCGAATCATTGGTTGTCGACTGTATAGAGAATTGCGACACGTGCACAACTCAACAGATCCACTCATAATCAGCCTAGTGGGGCAACCACTTATCAAAATAACTTATCTTCAATTGAAACAGTCTAATGGATGTATCAGTTGGTAGACCAAGAATGAAAACAGCGCTACACACAGGATGAAATGAGGACACACACAGGGCTGATGTATGTGTCCTCATTTCGAAGAAGGCAAGCGGACTTGCCTTCTTCAAGACTGGAACTCCAACACACCCGGTGTGTGTCTGCTTGTTGAAACGTCAGCTGCAGCAACTCCCCATGTTGACTAAGTTTAGGTGCGAAGCACCTTGTTCTCGGGCTGTCGGCGTCTCTTGTCGTCGTAGCCCGTCACGGTGTCTCCCGTCGTCGCCCGTCATGGTAAAGCAAATGGCTAATAAGATGGTGCATTCGCTCAGGAAAACCTCGTGAGAATGCGCGCTGACCTGCGAGAGACAATGCCACGTGCGCTTCTCCGAGTGGCAAATAAGACGACGCGGCGCGTTGGCTCAGGAAAAGCTCCGTTTCTGCGATGGATGCTGTCTGTGGTGGGCGCTGTCTGCGATGCTGTCTGTAGCAATGAGAGGACGCCGTCCCCTTATTGCTATTGACGAGTCCCTATGGGAAACACTGGTGCTTCACACCTCCCATGGTTTCACGTTAGTGGAGCTGTTTTTTTTCATCCCTTCTAGCTTCAATCTTACCCCAAACGTCTGCCTATGTAAGACTTGCCACACGTCAGGAGGATCTCATACTACGCAGTCAAGATGTCAAGCACGTGCATAGTTTCACTCCTTCCTGCACGTGGGGCCCTGATCAAAAAGCACCCTCCCAACGTCACCAAAATTGGAGCACACGTGTGCATATGATACGCCACCATGGTGGGGCACTCCTTTACTATGATCTTGGGCAGGCATTTTGAAGTGACACATGAAATTGACGACAATTAACAATTATAGCATCAATTATAAGCAGAATTTCGAGCCATCTCTTCTCTATGTAGAAGTGTAATTTACTAATATTTGCTGTAAGCACTTATGGTTCCAGTGAATACGTGCCTGTAGTGGGCTCAGCTCACAGTAGTAGTCCTGGATTATTTTTGGGGGCAGATCCTGCAGGACATCATCCTTGACTCTACGCAGCAAGAATGGAAGGACTTGCCGATGCAAGCTTTCCATGGCCAGCACTCCTGCAAGGGTGATGCAGAGAAGCTCCACACAAGCCGTCATGGGAAAATGCTACCTGTGCATTGTCTTAAACAGAGACACACCACTCAAACAAAGTAAGAATAGACAGTGGCTTAGGGATGCGAAGCAAGATGTTAAGTTGGGTAAGTAGCTTGAAGCTAATTTTTGATGAAACAGCGCGAAGCTAAACGAAGCATGAGAAAACGAGTGCATAGGACACGCACTGAACTCGCAACTGATGCGAGGGATGTGTACCCACACCTGAACACATGAACATGCATAAACATCAGCAGCTAGTACGCTCTGAGCATCCTTGTATCCCCCAATAACAGTCGGTGTAGGCCATTTGAATTTGGCAAAATAAGGTTGAGTCTGTTCAAGCTTATCTTTCATGAATTAGAAGTGCTGCTCAAGGCTGGTACACAAGGAAAAAACATCAACCTATGTCCAACAAATGAACTTCCCATTGCATTGGCATAATTTTTTCATTCACCCGCACATATAGCTGTGACGTTACGCACCCATGATCATTTTCGCAACACATTTTCTACAACCATCAACCTTCTTTAATTCAACCCTGATGAAAGCTACAAAAGTGACCGAATTATCAGGGTCGACTTAAACAAGAGACAGAAATAATGCTGCAACACAGTGCTCATTCATTTATCAATGTTTGTTCAGTTCCAATACATGCCCACATCACATGTGTTCAAATGAACTTGCGCAGAAATGGCACTCCTAAACAAACTTAAAATATACATGCACTGGCGAAAAAATGAAGCATGCCCCTGGTTCTGTCAGTGGGAAAAATATAAACCTAGCTGTCTTTCCTTCCACAGAATAGAAATTTATTTGTGCCTAATGCTCAAAATCTTTAGACACCATTTTATCATTGTGTACAAACAATCAGATGTCCGTTGAGTGGCCGACTGAGCATTTCCTATTTGCTTTACGGCGCAAGAGAACCCAATCGCAAGAAAGAACATGGAACAAAGTGCCTTTATTAGATGCGAAGTATCTTATAGCGGGGTTCAATCCGGTGGTGGTGTGCGGCGTGACCACCCTTACTGCGCATGCGCATACCCTCTCAACTCCCCCTCTCCCCTCCTCCTCTCACATCCACCTCTCCACTTCCCTCTCCCCTTCCCCCTCGCCACTTTCCCTCCCCTCTCCCCTCCCCCTTTCCACTCTTCCTCTGAAACGCGGGCTAGACATGCCGAAATTCTCTCCTGCGCAACGCCGCGATGAGCACCAGCGCATGCGCGTCCCCTCCCCCTCTCTCTCCTCTCCTAGGCTGCCCCCCTCTCGCACGTCTGTCGGCCGCGTTCCCCGCTCGCCCTGTGAGAATTAACGGCCAGGCTAGAAGACAAGACGCGCGTAGCGTTCCTCTTCGCGTTCCGCGACGCGGTGTCGGTAGCATGCCCAACGAACGCCAACGGAACGCGATCGCGCAAGTGCTCCGGCTTCGCATTGCCTCATGGTCCCCTTTTTTGTCTATGAAACATTGAGACGACACACACATAGAAGGGCCTACCGCACTAGAAATATGGCTTAAGAAAACTTTTTGTTGAGCGAGTTGATGTACATAAATATTTGCTTTAAGGTGCAAGAGAACACAATCACAAGAAAGGACACAGCGCTCTGTTAAGGGTCCTTTCTCAGGATTGCGTTCTCTTGCACCTTAAAGCAAATGTGAGCCTAATAAACTCGCCCAACAAAATGTTCTCATATGTGCATTTCATATTCTGCATCTAAAAACAAACTCTACAGCAACTACAAACAAGATGGTGCCCATATTTAGACTAAACCCTTCAATAGCAAGCCCTGCAATGCATGCAATTTACCAGAATATAAGAAGTATGTGAAGCAAACCACTGGTACCAGTGTAACATGTAACATAACTAGGTGTGCATGAATATTCTAAAGTGTTGAATACAGTCGATCCCGGATATATCGAACTCGAAGGGGACCGCAAAATAGTTCGATATATCGATAATTCGAAAGACAAAATATGCGCATTTAAGGCTTTAATTAAAGCACTACAGGCCTTGACACCTTTTTCGGAAATTGTAAAAAGCGTGAACATGACGATTTGCTCATATATGCTAAAGAACAAGGCAACAACTTCTTTTGCAAGTTACCGCATTTTATCTTCGCATGAAAATAGTCCATAAATCTGTCTTGCTTCTTGCTTGCCGTGAAGTTCACCAAGTCATCGTCAATATCATTGAAGCTTTCCAATTAGCAAATTCAGCACCTTCGGCCACAACAGTAGTGATCGACGCTAAACGCCGATGCAAGCTCTGTAGCGCGGTAAAGGGTTTAGCAGTGGCAGCGGTGGCATTGGCATCTTCAAACTGCACGGGTCCATTTCCGCAGGATCGGCAATGTCAGCTATGATCTCGGCATCGATGCAGTCAGAAGCAGCTACGTCGTTATCTGCACCGATGAAGTCGCTTGCAGTGCTCCCCCGTCCGATATGGCGCCCGGAAGACGCACCGTACACCAACGTTACTAGACCATGCCGTACGCCGTAGTCTGCGGTCATGACGCGCCCAAAGTCGTCACCTGGCCCCAAGGCCCATAAGGAAACGGTGCACGACGGTGCTTTACCTGACGTCGTTCCAAGCACCGGTCATCATTTTTATCGCTACGAGCAGGACAATGTTTAGTTCGATTCCCGAATGACGATTTATCAAAAACGGAGCGAGAAGTACACATTCCGCAAGAGACAACGCTGCACGAAGAAACATTTCTCCACCGTCGACATGTTGGCGATACCGATGGCACTTGTGGCTTTGCAGAAGGAACCGCTACTTTGGCGAGAAATGCGAAAAAAAGCATAGCCTCTGAGATCTGCATTTTAAAACCGAAAGCGCTAAAAATACGTCACGAGGTTGCAGATCTCGAAGGCCATGCTTTGCGGGCCCGCATGCCATCGTGCGCGAAGAGACAAGGAAGGGAATGCAAACGTTACAACAAGGCTGCCAAGTCACTTCAAATTTCCATTTTGGTGCCCTTGGCAATCAGCCTCTTTGAAAAACACTAGCCCATGCGCTAAAACCTGCGGACCGCGCGTCAAATATACCGGTGAACTGACATGCGCTGCACAACGAACTAGAGCAACGCAATTTCGTCACCTGCGCGCGACGAGGGATTGGAATTCATAAGAATGCGGCCGAAAAATGATCAATAGTTGTTAGGAAAAATGCACTTTCTGGGCTTCGGCGCGGGGCAGCGTTCGATATAGCGGATGTTTCGCTGTGCGGGAGTTCGATATACGTGCACACCAACTCCATACTTTTGCATGGGAAATTCAAGGGGATTTCTCAACTGTTCGGTATAGCCAATAATTCGATATATCCGAGTTCGATATATCCGGGATCGACAGTATATAGGATGAGTGTTTCACATAGGCTTGGCTGACAGTTGCTGAAATTAGCACAGTAGAATCTCGGTGATACGAATCTCAAAGGGGAGCGAAAATATTTGTATCACCAGAAATTTCGAATCAACAAAAAACTAGCAAAATCCGTTTTCAAACTACGATATATGCACAAAACATTTATTTCGGCCAAAAGAACTCGCGTGTGTGTTTCTGGGACACACGTGAATGGACCAATAAGGGATGGCGCTGCTGACTGCCGCAAATGCGCGCGTCAGCAGCGTCGTTTTGAGTTGCCTAGGGCCAACTCAAAACGAAGTGCCAAAGTCCACTCCACCACAGTCGTAAGCGAACAACAGGAACACCAAAACGCTTCATGTATTTTTACTACTTTATTGCCTTTAACCTACCATTGCATCAGCTGCGTACAGTATAGCTCAACTTGAAGGTTATCGCTCGAGTGTTGACCGGTCTAGCATCCCAATGGCACAGCAGCGTGTTTCGGAACAGTGAAAATCAAGCTTTCGCATTCTTCTCTTTTTCGTGTTGTTCCATGCTACAACAATCGCCCTTACAACAAACTCTTTCCCCTTCCTCTCGATTGTAAGATTTCCATTTGTTAGGATCAAGCGTTGGCTCTTATCTCTGCGGCCGACCGCGAAATTGATAGGAAAGATCTGGTGAAGGTGGTGCTTGGCACTGCCTCACTTAAACAACTTGCTAAGCTGCACAAAATATAAACATCGCATCGTCATAAAGAACAAAGAAATGAAAGTGCGCCTTCCTTATACGGGAGTGATTGTAGCTTAAGGAACAGCAAAAAAGAGTGAGGGAAGCTTGCTCGATACCTCCCTCTGCTCGAAAGAAGATTCCGAGCCGTGGTGCCGTTGTAGTCCTTTGTCGATGCTTGTGCGATACCTTCAAATCACGCTTGACTGTACCTTAGGAATAGCGACCGCAGTTTGGTGCGCAGCCGTTGCGGCAAACGGTAGTTCCGTTTTCAATTCATATGCGCGGGCTGCACGCGTGCCTTCAAAACTACATCATTGCTATCTATGATTGCATATACTACATTTTCGTCCGCAGTGGTTGTGGCAAGCAGCATCGCTTTGAATCGGTGAACATTGGATGCACGTTGACTCTTGGAGTTTCATCTTTGACATGCATGATGGTGTTGATAGCGACTGTGGCTTCGTTCACAGCAGTTGTGGCCAATAATAAGCACAGTTTTGACTGTGTGTGCGCTGGCTGGGCGTGTACTTCTGAAACTTCCTGAACACGCTGCTGTCGGCCGTCACTTGACGGTTTCAGCACCGAAGTTCGTATCACCCACCGCAACACAGAAAAGTGTTTGGAAAATCTGAATTTTGGCCCACTGGACCCAATGGAATTCGGCCGGGGAATTTTGAGAATTCGTATCAGACAGAAGTTTGATCAGCTGGGTTTGTATCACTGAGATTCTACTGTATTTCTTTAAGGAATGCGATATACTTTCTTTTACATTGAATGGTATGTTATTCCATAATTTTATGCCGATGAATTAAACTAATGTTTTCCCATACACATTTCTTGTCGGTGGCATATTGAATTCAACAAACAAAAGTTTTGTTACATGTTACACGGGCCGGTATACATAATATTGACATATTACTTTCAAAGATGAGGTGGCATTTAGAAATGGCTGTGGAGCCATAGTAGAGGCCTTTTTTAAGCTTCTACCTGAGCAACACTTTTGTAGGATTTAGAGATCAGGTCTTCATACAAAAATCGGGGTGTGCCTAGGGCGGAGGGTTGCTCCCATACAAAGCAGCATTTCTTGAGCAAGGTTGTAAGTGCTCGTGTTGGGCCCTTGCTTGTCCCAATCGTGTTAGTGCTTCAAAATTTTTTTAAGTATGCACACAGGGTTGACGGGGAAGAGGGTGAAGGTATAAAAAGAAACGCACCAGCCTCCTGCTCTCTTGAGGAAGACTTGGCGTCACGCGACTGTAGGATAGGGCGGCTAAAGCGTTGCGCGAACTGCCGCTCCGTGCCCAGGAATCCCGGCATGAGGAAGTCGAACAGGGACCACAGGTCAAGCACTTGGTTCTGGATGGGTGTGCCGGTCAGAATGAGCCGGTGGTTGGCCTGCAGCTGCTTCAGGGCACGTGCCAACTGTGCAGACAAAAGTACTTGCAATTCGGAGAGGCTCGGGTCCATAGTGATGCTATACACGAAATGCCAGCCAAAGCAGACACCCCTGTGGGGAGCCACATGTAATCACCTATGCTGAGCAACCTGCCATGCAGCCTAATAGTCTCACCTTGGTTCGTCCATTCTTGATGATGTGCCCCTCGTCAAGAATGCAGTAGTTCCACCTGATGGTAGCAAAAAAATCAATGTCGTTGCGCACAATGTCGTATGAGGCCACCACCAGGTTGTGCTTGTGTGCTTTCTCCTGCAGCCTAAAAAAAAAGAGGAGAAACATTACCACTGATTTGTATGGAGACCCAAGTTTATGGGGCACATAACAGATCCCTATGCAGAAGTACGGACTAGTGAGCAACTAGCGAAGCTCGTGTTGTGCCTAGCATAGAGTTTCCCAAAATGACCTAGAGGGAACTCTGGCACTGCGATCGTTCAGCCACCATGGGAATGATGGGTAGTACACGGATTTGCCTAGTCTTCGTGCTTGTGGGCTTCGAACGCACTTGTGGCTTTGTTTATTGCTATGTTTTGGTTTTCTTTCGGATAAAAAAATGGATCGTTGTGAACTTCGTGACCAGATTTGAATCGGTGAGCCTAAAGAAGTTGAAGTGGTGAAGTGAAACTGCTGATTTTTGCTGAACTTCGTTTTGCGACAAAGCGGATGCAGGCAACGCGGAGCCAAACGGAGCCGAAAGAACGAAGTTTAGACAAATCCGTGTACTACCCATGATTCCCATGCTGGCTGAAGCGCGATGCATTGCAGCTCCCATAGACACTAGCGCCAGAGTTCCCTCTAGTAAGTATTGTAGGAAACTCTATGGTGCCTAGTACCTGGCACGCTCCATTGGGGGTCCCGTGTAGTGCAGTGGTTGCAGGTACTGGCTTGAGACAAACTTCTCCACCTCGTACACCCAGTGACCTGTTAACGTAGGCGGGCACACGACCAATGAGGGAAGAGGCTTGGCATCTGCACGCTGCGTTTCCTGCAGTGACACGCAGGCATGACAGGGGTACAGTGGCAGGCGTGGCATTTTGCAAAACAGACCATCACTTCTTTGAATAAATTGCACAATTTTAGAGGGCTATTGTACTTGCTATCCCTCTTACGATGACTTGTAAACTATAATTGATGTTGTGGATGGGGCACAGAGGGGAAAACAACAAAGAACTTAGCTGCCGATAGTGCCTTGCACGAAGGTCAACTAGGAAGCAACACAAGAAGCACACCCACTGCAAGGTGAGAAGTTTGTTTACTTTGTTACACGACAGCTGTTGCGCAGGCCAAATAGATTGTTTTTTTAATGACACTAGATTACATTACACAAACTTGAAATCTCGCTAAAGGGTGTTCCATCTAGCCATTTGAGTGGCCATGTGCCTTCCGGGCTCTTCCTGAAAAGCTATGAGAAATAAAGAAAAACACACCAAGATTTTTTAAGTCTTTGCTATCCTGATGTATAGTAGAACCTCACTGATATGTTCCCACTTAGTACAGTTTGGCGGCTCCTATTTTTGCCATCGCAAAAGCTAAGAATAACCCAATGGAGCTATCCAAAGTAAGGTAGAAGTTAAGGGAACATAGAATCTTGAAGTGATGAAAAATTCTTGGAACACAAGGTGTTGCTGGAGCCAACATTTTGACAAGCAAACTTGTCTTTTTCAAGGCTTGAAGTTGCAGCTTCAAGTTGCCACTTTGAAGAAGACAAGTCTGCTGGTTGAAATGTTGGCTCCAGCAACACCTCGTGTATCAAAAACATTTCATCACTCCAATACAACTGTGCGTTAATATATTCGGGTTAATACGGTCCCAGAAAATATGATTACCATATTTTCTGGTGTATAAGTCGCACCTTTGTATAAGAAGCACCCCCTACTTTTTACGATTTTCGTGGAAAAAAATGGTATATAAGACGCACCTCTGTATGAGACGCATCTGTTTTTAACTCTGTCAACACGATAAAACACAATTCACACACAGTCGATTCATTGCGAAATGCATAGTCATGCACAGCACTGAATATTTGCAAGCAGCTGTATAAATCTCGTAAATGACACTGTCGTAAGGCACAGAAAACCAATATTTATTCACTGGATTCGAAGCCACATCCTCTGGTGCAATGTGAGAAGTTCTTCCACCTCGGTTGGCAGCATCACTCGGTTGCCGTTATTGGCCTCTGAGTAACTCCTTTATGCGGCTTTGTAAGCACATTGTTGGAATTGCCTCTAAGGCATTATAAGGCTTGGCAGGAACACGTAAACCACGATCGTGCTGCATGACTAATACCCACACCCACGCATACAAAACGTAAATGGCAACCGGAAGCTGGAAGCTACGACAACTGCTGGACTGCAGCAATGTCTCGTGCGGAAACTGATGATGATGATAACCAAGTGGTAATTTCGTTTTTATTGCGATAGCAATTATGTACACTCTCGACGGGTTTTTGCCGTATAAAGTCCAAATAGATAACATCCCCTCGCGCAACGTATGTTCTACCCGTGGGGTAAAAGTGCATGAGCTGGGGTGATGAACGTGGCTGAAGCAGAAATCAAACGAGCCGGCCCATCTCTAATGTTCGGAAGGCGCATGCGATAACATCCGCCCCGGTGTAAGGCCTGCTGTAGATCCAATGCTGCTCAAGCAGAGAGGATACGCCCCGCCCATCTTGAACGAGTATGAAGGGACGCGGGGAAGGGGGGCGTCCCAGACCTGGGCGCCGCCATAATACTCTCTGGGCTACATTAACTCTTTCGTTACCACGCCTATTCAAATCGATCACCGGTGATCGACGAAAAAAGCTGCCGATTTCGACGCGTTAAAAAATTTTCCCGTGCATGCTGCAGCATCTCGCGTTTAGTTCTGGGACTACTCTTCTACAATCCGTTTAAATTTTCCCGCTCTGACGACGTTGCGATTTTTGACGGAGTTTTTCGCGAACGAATGCGCATGTGTTACTGGAAAAGGGGGCGTGGCTGCCACACTCGGGAAAGAAATGTGCTGTTCATGTTTGTGCTCCATTATTATCAACATCTTGCTATCAAACGATCCCTAAGAAGTCAATTATCAAATTGTGTCGTCAGTTTTGCGAGGTAATAAATTTTGGCTGTGATAATTACATGAAAACGACAGCTCCTACTCACTAGCGAGCTTTGCTTCCGAGTTTGCGCAATATTAATTCAAATACAGCTCGTTTCTGAAGGTCCGTCGCGTCTCTAACTTGTTGATCTGGCCTTTTAAGCCAGTTTGCAGCAGTTTTGGTTTCGTTTCTCTTTATCTACGCGAGAGGGGCGCATCGGGCGTTAGCGTCGGCGCGCGCGGCAATCTCTCGGCCGCTCCCATGGCGTCGTCAACCAGCGGGGTTGCGTCGCGGGAAAAACGTTCCGCTCGAAAGCGTACTCAACCCGCTCACGAATTTAGTGAAGCTGAGTCGAGCTATGAGTCCGAAGACGACACCAGCTCATCTTCAAGCGCTGACAGCGACGATGCTTCGAGCCAGCCCGGGCCATCCTCAGCTGTGTACCGCTAAGTTTCGTTTTCGGCCTTGAGCGGTCTCGTCCGTCGGAAGCGCTTATCTGCCGATCTCGGTGCACAACCTTTGAGATGTCCTGGTTATCTGCAGGATACGCACAGCGCTTGGACAGGATGTGCTGCCGCCGGCAGCCAGAAAGCTTCAATTTTCACCAAGAAGGCCGCCCGGCGCGCATCTCGGCCCGGCACACCGGAGCAGCGCAAAACGTTTCACGACGGCGCGCGATTTTTTTTTCCTGTTTTCAGAGAAACTCTTCAGAGAAACTCAGAGAAACTCCAATTTTGACCAGCTATCCTACCGGTTGGAGCTCGCTCAACAGCGTCTCGAGGTGGATGCGGATGATGATCCACGAGTGGAGCCTCCGCCAAAAAAAGTGCAGCACCACCCCAAAAAGATGCCGAAAAGGAAAAACTGGCGCAAGTGCTATGAGGAACGCAAAGTTGAAAAAAAAAAACGAACGTTCTTTGTGAAACCTGTGGCGTCCACCTGTGCTTCACGAAAACTAGAAACTGCTTCACCGCATGGCACGAGCGGTGAAGCAGTTTTCGGTCTGCAGTATTTTTGATCTGTGTGAAAAATGGCTTTATGCAGATTGTTTATTTTTCTTTTAGAATATTCCTAGATCATTCCCCTTCAAAATGTATATTTTGATTTTTGTTTGTTCGTAATATATTTTTGTAGATATTGTGTTTTGTTTGTACGGTTTTTCCCAAGTTCCTGCAAAAGTGGTAGATTTCAGATTTTTTATAAATTTTGTAACAATTTTTTGTTTTGAAACTTGTGTTATCTATAAAGAGCAATTCATTATGCACAATTTGGTGCGCTGCAATGTTACCTAGAGCATTATTTATAGTAGCAATAAATCGCTTCCTCAGACCTATAAAAAATGGCCATTTTCATGCGGTAACGAAAGAGTTAAACAGGCGTGACCCCCCAAAAATACACTGCCGAGGCTGTGACGTCAGCCTTTGTACTATATGCAGGAAAATAATTGTGCGAAACTTGAAAGGGACACCACAAACAAGATACACGAACAGAACGAACGCAAACTACCAACTATTTCACTGACCACAGAGCGTGATTTAAATAGACCATCCGAACAGAACTGCGCAGATGCGCACAAACACACCAAGTGCTAACACACCTTATCCACCAAAAAAGACTTCTGCACAATAAAGCCATGTTCAGGCATCACTTACACAGCTATTACCTTTCGTTATGATGATAAAAGCTTCTAAGACTTCCCGAGCACACATGTTCTTGCTATGCCCCAGTATCTTAACCTGATAAAATCGTGCCTCACATCTTCACTTCAGGCTGCACAGTGAGCCGGCAAATTAGCCATTTCATTATTTTTGATACACAGCTGGTGCGCAGTCACTTAGGTAACGGCCCGTCTGTCCGACATGATTTCTTGCAGGAAAGCGGAATCTCATAAACCATTCCCACATCGCATTGCACAACTGGCTTGGCATGCTTCTTGCCCCAATGGCTAGTGTGCTCCTCGCTGCACGAAATTCGTGAGCACAACTGCGAGAGCTTCTTAGGTGCAGAAAACACCATGCTGACTCCGTGGCGGTTTGTAACCTTCTTCAGGTGGTGTGTGTCCCCCGGTGCAAATAGGGTAACACTAGCGGTTTTTTCCTCTCACACCCAAAGGATGGGTCTTTCTGCCGCAACTTTCGCAAGTGCCCTTTAAAGGGACACTAAAGAGCAAAACAATTTTTCTCATTATTAGTAAAGTACTCTTTCACGATGCCAAAGACACCACGCTTGCTGGGAGAAGACGCTTAGTAAGCGAGAAAACGTGAAAAAACAAAATGTGGGTGGCGACGCCACCTAAAAGTTTCCGCACCATTTGCCGTGATGTCACATGTTTTGACGGCGCCTACTGGGGACTGCGTAGTTCCTAATTGGTAAAACGAAGTACATTGTCCTCTGAGGGGGCCATAGACTTAACATACCAAGTTTGGGGTAATTTTGTTGAGCCAATGGCGCCAAAATACGATAAATGCACTTTGAAATCTGTGACGTCAAGCGGGGAGATTTCGGCGTGAAATTCAAAAATGAAACTTTGAACTTGATTTTCTCCTCTATTACCATATTTACTCGATTCTACCGTGCCCTCGATTGTAACACGCACCCGTTTTCCGCGACCAAAAAAAAAAAAGTAATACATCGATTGTAACGCGCACCCATTTTTCCTGAGAGAAGAGAACAAAAAACGTCCGCAGGAGTCAAACTTCGCACATTCAAAAGAACAAGTATTTGGGTTTTAAAGAAGTGAAGTTTCAAAAAAGTAAAACACAAGTCAAAAAGCGGGCCTTGCCGCTAAAAACTGTCACCACTACGGCGGCGATACGAGTCGCGTAATGGATCAGTACTCGTTGCTGTCGGACAACTCCTTGTCGCTGTCAACACTCTTCGATTTCGGGAAACTGGCCCTGCTTTGGTCCACTGAAACCTTTTCGTGAGGCTTTGTTGTAAAAAATCTTCTGCTGTTCGCGCCAGTCTCGCACGCACGTTTCGGGAACTCCGAACTATATCCGAACGACCGCGATGCGGCCAGATTTCCGTCCGTCTCTCTGCACATGTAATAACTATTCTTTTAAATGCGGCATTGTGGTACACTCGTCGAGTATTTGGAGTCGGCATTTCCATGCCGTCAATGCGAACGCAGAACGGGATGACAATCTCCTCAGCACACGTACGAACTGAACAAATGGCAGAAACGGCCAAGGCGCGTAGGAGGCGGCCATTTTGAAATGTCGATGGCAATACGATAACCGAGTTTCTTTTTTTTTTTCGGTACTCGATTCTAACGTGCATGCGATTTTTGGACTCGTTTTTCCGGAAAAAAGGTGCGCGTTAGATTCGAGTAAATACGGTAATAAACCTGTGATGGCAAAATTAACGACATAGAGTTCTCAGAGCACAATTTATGGATCTAAAACCAATTCACTGTTTCTCTTTAGTGTCCCTTTAAGCCGCACCTCGCGACATTAACATCATATAAAGTGACCTGAAGGTGACCCCAAACTTCCGCGGTGTCACCACTACGGCCAAGCTCCGAGATGCCCAGCTAAATCATGACGTCATAGTCACCATTGTGCTTTTGCCACGCTTGTGCCAGCAGGCTACCAGATGACGGCCGCTCACGAATTCGTGCCCAGGACGAATGTATGGTAGCTTAAGAAAGTCTTCGCCACCAGGTGATAATGGTGATGATGATGGCAATAACATTGTGCTGCACATGCCACATGCGAAAGAACGCGAATAGACGACGCAAGCAGCGCGGAAGTGCGTCACAGTTGTGTGCCGTTTCACACGCTAGATGGCATTAGTTGCACCGGTGGCTTGTTTTTCGAGCTCTCCTAAACTGAAACTGAGACTGGTCAGTAATAAACAGACTGCAAATAATTATCTGTCGCGTGCCGCAGCAAGCAATGTGCCGTGTTACGACTGAGACGCCTCCAGCAGCATACTGCAGCAAAAAAAACCCCACACGAAAATTTTTGTGTCAGTACCCCTTTAAGTGATTACAAACCCATACACACAAAAAGAAGCTGCCACACGCAGCGCGTGCATGCTACAGAAGACCAGGAAATGAGGGGTGCAGAGGGGTCGAACCCAGCAGTCTCCAGTAGGGGAATGGCAAGTGCTGGCGTCGGCGGAGAAACTTGAGCCCTTGTCCTTTATATTTCCAAATGAGCAATGTAGGACGAACCAACGCTCATGCGGCACATGTTTTGTTTGCTGTCACGGCTATAGCATTTCTTTACGTTAACACTGGCTGTCCCCAACTTTGATTTTGCAACCTTCGAGCTTGGGATCTCGACACACGTGACCACGACATTGTTTCCTGTCAGGACTGAAACTAGCTGGCTGACTTCTGGTTGCCCGCGAGCTGCCAGAAGTTGGAAAATCGAAGAGCTCCACTACGTTTTCAGAGAAATAAAATTTTTTTGACCTTGCACCTCAATATCGACTTGTGAGCCTCAATTTTTGCTGGATTTGGATCGTACATTTTTCCGGACAGTACGTTTATTTCTGTACTACAACGATACCCACGCCACTGAACTTTCCGTATCCTAGTTCCAGAAAAATAATGCTGTGAGTAGCAAATGTGTCATGTTCTTGTGCACTGAATAAGCATTACAGTTGCTAGTACTAATTTCTTCGTTCCATTCAAAAGTGCTAACCATCCACATAAGTATGCACGAAACAGCCTTAGTAGGCACAGCATTGATGTTGGACCATCTCTGCAATATTAACACATGAAAAGTAGTACCTTGTACAGCTGCTCTCTTTTGTGGTGGTCTGAGGCCAGAATGCAGATGGACTGGAGCGTCTTGCCCAGACCCATGTCATCGCATAAGATGCCGTGCAGGCTGTACTTATTCAGGAATGCCAACCAGTTCACACCCTCCTGCAAAGGGCAAAGAGAAGTCAGCTGTATGAATGAGAAAAGCAGTGGCATCCACAGAAAGTGCTTTTGCAGGGAACACCTTTTGTACAGGTGATGGCAAAATTGCACCTACACAACCAACCTCATCCCGTACATTTCCATGGCACCAGTAGGGATGGGTGAAAAGTAAATTTGATGTTCGAAGTGAATTCGAAGCGAATAGTGATATGGTCGAACAATTTCAAATCAAATAGTATATTTATTTATTCTATTGGTACAATACGTTGCACTTTAAAACTTATTATACATACGTGGAGCATATAAGCCCATATAACACGCTGTTAAACTGACAAAATAATTGAGGTGAATGTAATATGTAATGTTAACCTTGAAGTGTGGTTTTACGGCAGTGTGGATTTTCTCTGGATGAGTAGTTTCACGGCATAGCACCCTGACGCTGCAGTGAAAACAGCTTTAGCATGCTCGAAGTTGCTTCAAAAAAGAACACCATATGAATGTTATACAATCAACTGCTGATATTTCGGACGCCCGATTTTCCGGACATGCTCAAAAATTCGGATGCTTTTGCAGCACCGTCACCAGCCCCATAGACGTCAATGCATTAGAACGTCCAAAATTTCGGACGCTGAAGCTATTCCGCGCCCAATTTTTTGGACTTTCTGCCCAAACTGCAGGTCCGAAAGGCATTATTTGAAGCCCTCACCTCTGCCGCGTCTATCATCTCGTAGGCTCGAACCAGCGCTTTCGCGAGTCGATCTGCTCGAGACAGCAGCAGAGTCCGAAAGTCAGCTTTGCCGCAACGCCGAAGCATTATGGGGTGAAGCAGACCAGAAATTTAAAGGGGCCGCTATTGCGGCGTCGTGCGACGATGTTGCGCACAAGCAGCGGAAATGCACGGAGGCGTGATGGCGGCAGCTGGCAAACACGCCAGTACGGCTTAATCACTGACAACCCTTACGATAAGCATCTTCAGTTAACTGCTCGGTAGTGCACGTGGCCTTGCGCAGTTGCATGCGTACTGCACGCATTTAATAGGCGAGAACCCAAATGCGCGGCGCCGCCATTCCTGGTGCCTCTTTGTGCGAGACCGCTAAGTGCGCCGCACAGACGCGTTGCCTTCACGGACGAAACCAGCTCGCCATTGCCACGTCCGTGTGCGGTCAGGAACTAAGTGCGCATCGCGAACCCTTTCATGATAAATGTGTGCATACGATACAGCAACAGTAAAGTGATGGCGTCAGTTTAGTTGGCGATGTGCTGCACACAACTAGAAACGATCGGCTTGACACGGCAGCAAATGCTGCGTGTAGGCGGCGATTCGGCGATGTGTGTGCACCGTTTACATGCGCACACGCATCGGGAAAAGCAGGACGAGTCGTCCGCTCTTCCGCCACAGTCTTTGTGTTCCGTGTCATCGTTTACAAACGCTTCATGCGAGATAGCCATAATCTATTCCGCGCTTTGCTGTTACAGTCAAACCTCGTTACAACGAACACCACAATAACGAACATTTCAAATTAACGAGCTTTTAAGAAATCCTGTGCCGACTGCTTATAGTTTCAATGTAAAAATATTTCACTACTACGAACTTCAGAATAACGAACATTTCAGAATAACGATCGTTATTTAATTCCCGTGTAATCTTAACACCTCAGTACTACGAACTTATATCCCGAAATGCGAGGATTCTTAGATTTCAGTGTATCGGTCATGGCAGTCGGAGCTGTAAGGTGGCAGACGACGCAGCGCGAAGAGCGGACGCCCTCCCGCAAAAACCTGAGATGGCGCGGGAGGAGAAAGACGCGGGCGGAGAACTTTTTTTTTTCCCCCTCCGTTGCGGAGGCGACAGCGCATCAGGTTTTATAAAGGCCCAACCGCATGCATTGCACGCGACTTTCGAGCGAAGGCGACTGCGAAAAACCGGCTCCGTCACGCTGTCGCGACGGGAGCACCCACGTGTTCGCGACAAAGTGTCACGGTTGCTCAATTGAAAACTATTGCGTGCACGCAGGCAAATTACGAAAAAGAATTACAGAGTAGATGAATGACAACATGCCAAATTTATTATTATCTTGTTTGAGATAAGGATGCCATAAAAGCGTTTCGTCACTTTCTTTTTTCGCAATCTTATGTTTAACCGCGACAGTAGTATCTGCTGGGATCCCATAGGGCGCCTGGAAGCGTACGCTGCCTACGCTACGTCGCACTTTGCAAACTGCGTTATGTTGGGGTTAGTCCACGAGGCGCATCTCGACAACGTTTCCTCTTGCTGTCATAGAACGTTTAAGAAAAGCCGCAGCGCCTCACATCGTTGCTTCGCAGGGAGAAGGGCTACCTCACACGACGACGATGTTGACATTGCAGCAAGCTACCACCAATGCAGCAAGCTACCACCGAAACATCAAAACGAACCGTCGATCAAAATTAACGACAAAATACGGCCGCTGCCTCGCTCTCCGCGTGAGATGGGGCTGTAAAGAATGTAGTCTATAACTTGCATTCCTTGAAGTACGCGCCGATTGGAAGCATCACCAGCAAATCGCAACCGAAGCGAGGGTCAGAGATGCAGCCATTTTGCCGACATCGTCATGCTCACTACTTCCGGGCGACAAGAGATGTTTTCTGGCTTTCCAGAAACCTGCAACGCGACAAGCGACGGCGATGGATGTCCCTCTGCGACAGCAAATCCTGTCGGCCGTTGCTCAAAACTTGCTTGCATGCAGTTGGGCCTGAAAGGATTGCAGCGATGACATGGGCGACGATGTCACGGTAGCACCCGAAGATCGCGACGAGTCCGTGTCGGCCACAGATGCGTTGGACTACTTGAGGAAACTCCGCATATTCATAGAAAAAAGCGGAACAGCGACCGAAGCAGCGCATAAAAATGCGGACGGTCTAGAATCGTTCGTGATGCAGAGATTGTGCTGCACCCGTCAACAAACGATCACGGACTATTTCAAATAAACGTGCCTTGTCTGACGTTCACGTGTGCATTGTTGTGAGAAACGAGTTCAAGGACGTACCGTTGCAAAGGTAGGACGTTTGCGTTACTGATATTCTATTGTTATTCTATTGTTATGGTAAATTTTTGGGCTTTCACTATAACGACCTTTCAGAATAACGAACATTTTTCCGCGGTCCCCTGAAGTTCGTTATACCGAGATTTCACTGTATTAGCGGCGCTCATCACGAGATGCAAAAGTGGCGGTTGGCACGTACGTAGTTAAGCGGAGTTCGCGGCAGGTACCAAATGTATTTGCGAGAGCCTGGGCGCGCACCAAAATGCCTGATAACTGTATTGGGAGGCATTAAAGCTATTTTGGACGTGGCTGTGGCGATTTGGCCGCTTGAGCAGAATAAAAAAAGCGTCAATTTGTTTTTTCGGACTGCCCGATTTTTCGGACGATTTCGTGGTCCCTAGGGAGTCCGAAAAATCGGACGTTGACTGTATATGAATGTTAGCTATTGTGTGACAGAAGCGTAGAACTACACCGGGGGTCACAACATGTCAACTGCGCAATGAGTGGCTTCTTTAAAAGCCAACCAATTACAAAGCACACAGGCATAATAATTATCACAGGGGTGAGACAGCTGAAACTGAATTGGGAGCAGTTTTTGGAGCAGCAATATTTCTATTTTGGAGGAGTTAGCGGCATTTAATATGTTGTCTTATGAGCTTGAAAAAACAAATTTGTAGCAACTTGGAGGGACAAGTATATATTTTAATTGGCTTAGAATACACATAATACTTAAACAGCCTTTGTAGGAAGCTTTCCAACAGATTATCACCAGGTATGAACACACTACCTTTTTACATACCACGCGACCCATCTAGCCTGTGTAACAAACATATGAAATAATTGAAAAAAAGGTTCTAGAAACTAGGTTCACCTCAAACATTTGCAAAAAGAGAAAAAGCATCACACTTATCAAAAAAAAAAAAAGAATTGTGATTGCGAAAGGAAAAATAGACAGCCACCCGTTTGTAGCACGAAGCCACAAGGAAAGGCCTTTCCTGGTGGCTTCGTGCTACAAACGGGTGGCTGTCTGTTTTCCCTTTCTTAACCCTTCCGCCACCTTGCAGGATTCCGCAGAACTGATTTTCAACTGTGATTGCACGAGAATTGTAGTTGCATAGCAGCAGGCCTTTGCTTAAGATTAGTGACATGATTTAGCAGGTTACTGCTTCAGCTTTTTGTACGTCTGCTTCGTCTGCTTGTTTAGCTTTTCAAGCTTCCCAAGAGCTTCCTGTAGGTCAGTGTTACTCTTTGTAAGGAGAACACCACTATAAGCGCTTTCGGCTATCTGCTCAGCCACGCTGTTGGCATAACGTCAAGTGTACAGCACGCTTTTCACAGACGACAACTAAAGAGCGCTGCACCACCATTCACTGCCACCTCGTGCGGGACCACCTTCACGAGTGCAGCGCGGGTGCCAAGAAACCTCGCTGCACTGACTGTCTCGTCAAACGCGCGCATATGGTACTGCAAGAGTAGTGCCGTTGTAAGCGTACTGTACGCTTTTACTGGGGGACAACATAAAATGCGCTTCGCACGAGTCTGTTGCCGCCTTCTCGTGCAAAACTGCCAGAGCAAGGGTTCTCAAACTTTCTGGCCTTGGGAAACCGCAACGGCTATTCCAGCGCATTGGGAACCCCTAAATTTTTCTTGAGCTTGAAGACAAAAGCAGGGCAGGGCGGGGCGGGGGGGGGGGGGGGGGGAGGGGATTACGCTCCTCGACGCGCGCAACCACAGTATTAACTGCCCCCGTTCGCCTGTTCTCTTTTCTTTAATATCGAAGGTCATCACCGTTGATGTAGAACTCCTGATAATACACAGACTTGCGATTGCCCCTCGCACCGTTCCGCGAGTCGCGTAAAGTGCCCGCCGACCATACATTGCATGCTTCAGGCACGCGCACCGAAAGCAATATGTTCACGCAAACGAAGCGCCGGACACATAAGGGCCTGTTTTATTTCTTGCAAAACAAAAAAGAGAGGCATGCCAGTCGCACAGTGAAACGACCGTTGACGGATACACCGGTCGTAAAGCTAAGCCTAAATGCTCGTGTAGCTCACAGCCGGTACAAAGCGACGCATCTTACGCGTATCAAAGCGCTCGTTCCCGTTTTGACGACAAAATCGACATAAAGCAGTGACAAATCACCCTGTATGAAAACTATGCCACGTGAACGCCAACATGCCATGAGACATGAATAAAGCGCCGAGGTGCCTGTGAATGTCGTTTGAACTGGTTTGCAGCGTTGCATGCATTCTGTCTCCATGGGTCAACAAATCGTGCAAGTTTCAGGGTGCCCACTAGATGAGTTTTTAGTGCTGCTAACATGTGGGTCTCTCGCTACCCGCACACACCAGATGTGTGGATGCGGTGTGCGATGATTTCGTTAAATGCAAATTTGCTTGTCGAAATAAATAAACTAGTTGCTAATGGCTGTGAAACGGGAGCAGGTGGCACTCGTTCTGGCAGCTTGCGGAACTCTAAGATATCCTCCGCGGAACTCAGTTTGAGAACCCGTGCACTAGAGCATCGTAGAGATGCGTCACGTGCAGGAAGCTAGTTGACGCCACGATGACACCACAAGGTGCTCGGCGACGGCAAACGTGCGTAGGTGTATCACAGCACACGCAGCAGCGTGGACACGGAAACTGCAGCGACCGGAGGAACACGCTACGCACAACAAATAACCTGAGAGTCAGCCCCGCTACGAATGCCACTCGGTAGTTTTCCCCAAGTGCCAGTAGCGCCAGAACACACAGCCTAGTGAGTAGAAGCAGCACGCTCAGGGCACGGCAGCACATTTTTGAGGGGTCACGCATATTGACAACAGTCCAGAGGAGATCATGGTGGCACCATGGGAGCCTTCATTAGAAAGGTGCATAGAAAAAACACGCTTAGGCGCGTCCAAGTGTTCTGCGAATGTCTTATTTTCTTGGTATTCCTGGCACTGCTTGGAAAATCATGGTGTCCACTTGACCCTTTTCCCTCACTGAAGCTCACGTGGGCATCAAAATTCCTGCTTTTGAGGCTGTTTTAGAGCAGTGCGGCACAATTTTTGCGATTTTTATGCTTTTGGAGCAGCTTGGCGCAGGAAAACGAAATTGTATCAAAAATGCGCGATATGCGCAGCTGTCTCACTCTGTTCTCATCATCAACAGCAGCATCAACAAGAAGTGCAGCTGCGCAGGTGCGCATGTTACCTGACGGAGCCGTAATGGGTACCTCACCAACTCGGAAAATGAAGAATTATGTAGTGAGCACTTTGAAACTGTATGTGCAGCAATCATTCTGTAAGAATCAGCCCTCTCAAACTATCCTATAGGATAGTTTGAAAGGGCTGATTTACAGGCATTCATCTACAGTTAAAAGAACTAGTGCACAATACACATACAGTGTGGAAGCCCACTTCCGTGCACCTTGTGCCTGCCGGGCCTCTAGAAGAATGAAGCTCTGCATCCACACAGGATCTGTGTGACCTTGCACTGCCAGACAATGTTTTATACAAAGTTAACGATAGTCCTTCAGTGGGCTTAGATATCTATCAACATAGTGGGAAATAATCGGCGCTGACCAATCGTTGAAATAAAAAGACGTTTCAGCCCCACTATGGGATCCTTGTTCACAACGAAGAAAATGCTTAAAGTGGTGTCGGTTATACAAGTTTCATGATGTGATGTAAGCAGCGAATGTACATTGAGGGTAGGTTGCCTGAGCAACCTACCTTTCGATGTCCGAGTATGAAGGTATTCTTTTACTTGCCAATAAATTTCCTGCTCTCCCAGTTGATGTCACGGCTCATGGACACTTCGTGTTCAGCCAGTGCACTTGTTGCCATGTGCTTCTTTCTGACATCATAGTAGTGCTGTTTTAATCTCTTACAGCAGAGCTGTTTTCCTTGAGATTTGCCATGTGTCGTAGTTAGAGAATTATCACCCCCATGAACTAGCCAAGCACTTGGTTCCGATGGTTAAGGGGAGATGCTACTCGAAAACGACTTTTTTTTATTTCTTGACTTAGAACTTTGAAATTTTAGGTAATAGTAGAGTTTGTGATGCTGATTTCAAAACTGTAATTAGTTTTGTGATAACTGTAAAAGTTCCAGAGTTACTACAACTTTGACAACAAAATATTGGGTTTTTTGTGCACACTTTTTAGCTTATTAAAAATTTTCACACAGAATCCCAAGATAGCTCATTTGCTGCACATGAGCAGTACAGTACTGAAAAGTACCTCAAATGTCTGCTTAACTTGCTACCTTTTTAAAAAAAAATCGAGGGTACCAAATGTATATTTTACATCTCCCCTATCAGCATATCAAATTATGAAACCAAAAATATTTAATGTATAGTGCAACATCATATAGATATCTGTATTTTAGAGTGGCTGAAGAAGCTCTGTGCAAAATTTCGTTATGATAGAACTATTTTAAGTGCATGAAAGTTTGTGCACAACATGTCAGAATTGCCTCAGAATGGAAATTGAGAAAAATGCATTTAAAAGTTATAAACGTGTGTATTCATCAATATACAGTGCGATTAGCATGAAACTTGATGAGAGCATAGAACAATCCACACTCTAAACAGCGAGCGCACTTAAAAACATCCGGCTCCATATGTTAATCCTTCCCAGCCCTTAAGTTAGCCATAAAGGTGCACTCTCTTCACCATGTGGCAGTGATGAGCCCATGCCTCGGCTGTTTTGCATGCAGACAGACAGTATTTTGATTCGCCTCTGGTCATGTGAGTGGCCCAGGGTGACAAATTCTTCAGATGGCAGTATATCAGGCTCTTGAAGGATGTGCTCAAAGTTTGAATATCCCGTATTGAAGAACTAGGTAGACGTTGTTGCAGCTTTCACAGCTGTACAGGATGGGAGCGTTGTCTTTGGACACAGAAGCCAGACCTTGCTGTTGAGCAAGTCCACAACACCTTGCATCGTTCCTTGTAGACAGTGAACCAAGAGCTTTTCAACTGTGAGGTGCTTGTATAATAGATGTGCAGGCAACACCTGTTCCTTGGTCAAGATTAGAGTGTAATCTGGTACGCACTACCAAAGAGCTCTGGCTCGCCTGTGCTTACACCAGGAAGTCACTCCTTCTGAACAGAATTGGCGACTTCCTGCCATGTTGCTAGAATTAAAGTAGGATGCTCGCATGGCAAGATACATTTCCTGGACATTTAATGTGGGTGGTTATTGCAATTTCATAAATATTTTGCAGCTCTTGTGTTGCATCATCTTTCAACTTATCTCCACAAGGAGGTGGTAATGGCAGTTTACGGAGTGCCGTGCCATGGTGCTTGGCCACATGGTTCATACTTTCCCCTTTACCACATCAACTTACCATACACTGTGGCCTCAGCACCTGCTGTGGCTGAGGCCAGAGTGACATTGCCTGATTAAAATAGATTTTTCACCAATTTCTAATCTGAATTCAGCCTTGATACTCGGCGAAATAAAAGTTTAATGACCAAACATAATTTTACAAGTGAAATGTCAAAAGTGACAATTTTCACAAAAAAGGCCATTTTTCGAGTAGCATCTCCCCTTAAGGGGAGACTCTGGTCTTCTAAAAAAAACTTTTGTTTATTGTCATATTCAAATGAAATTTTCAGGCAATGTATATTTTAACCTGCTATAAACAGATATGCAATCCATTTTTTCTTAGCCCAAGTAGTTTTTGAGATATTAAATAAATAATGAATGATCAAACTGCCCAATTGTTCTGCAATTTAATCATTGAATATCCTAGAAAACTTGATATGGCCATATTCTAGAACAATCAAGGATCACAACTAAACCATCACTGTAATTTTAGCTATATTTTTATAAAAGTTATTGCCACCTGTAATGTAATGGTTGGGAACATGAAAATTTTTATCAGTTTTATCAGCATATAAAAAATTTTCTCTTGACCAAGTCGATAATTTAGTAGTATTATTGTGTATAGGAACTCATAAGCTTTCAATTGCAACAGAATCATTCAAATCTGATCACAAGATCAAAAGATACTGTGGGCAACAGTATAGCACATAGGCGAAAAACTGATTTTGAGAAAACTCAGAAAGAAGTTTGAAGACTTGGTATAGGTTTCTTCTTGCTACTAAAAAGCAACAGATGGAAGTCCTTTTCGCTCTAGAAGCCACCAGGCACATAATCACTATCATTTTCTTTCACACGCCTCCTCTTCATGGCATTCCTGAAGTTTTCTGCTCTGGTATGCTTCTTGTCACATGCCGCTAGCCGCCGCTGGTCCTTTTCTAGACACCTTTCAACATCTGTGCTGCCTTGACCTCAATGCAGCTCCTTCAAAATGGCCTCAGAGGCACGTTTCTTTCCGGCATTGAACGGGCGACTGCTTCCGCAACAGCAGTTTCGACTGTTGAAGAGCGAGGCGTGTTTTGGTTTTTGGCACAAGCGACCAGATATACTGAATGGAGGCTCTCATTTGAATTCTGAGTTTTGCCTCGTTGACCAGCGCTCCAACAGCTTCCGATCAGAGAGGAGAGTGTACACTGGGAGGAGGGCTTCAGCAACGTATTCAGGGAGGTTGTACCGGTGCTTGGGAGGAGCCTGCTGCCTTGCCACTGCCTGTGTTGTTGCACACCATGATTCTTCACCTTTTGGGCACCGTGAATGTTGTGGCTTTGTATCTGTGGAAGTCACATGATAGTACGTGGCAAGGACAGCATCTCCATCTCATCAATGTTTCCCTGGTGTGCCTTGAGTGCCCAGCCATAATAATTCGTAAGCTTTGTAACAAGCTCAGCAGTGAGCTTGCCTTTGCCACCGAGGCTTGGCCCGACCTTCCCCTTTGCTCTTCTGCAAGAGGTTTCTCAGTGCAGCACCCATTCGTTTATGAATGTGATTAACACAATCCTCCTTTTCGATGGGCACAAAGCCATACACTTTCTCCTCCTGAAGGCTGTTGAAAGCGCGGCTATCTCCGTCGCACAACATCGTTGTGTAACGCAGTCCATGTTTTTCAAGGGACCGGCCAAACAGAATTTTGGCAGCCTCCACCTCCATTTGGCCAGGCTTGCTCGAAGAGTTTTTTTGGCACTTATGACGAGCTCGCCACTCACTGTATCGTGGGTCACCGTCCTTGGGGCCGATTTCGCAACCCAAACAGAAGTTCGATAGAACTTTGAAGTCCAGCACGTATCCCGAAAAGAGTTCGATCACAGTTCCCACACAAATGTGTGACAGGTGTCCACGAGTGAGCCAAGTCCCGTCAAATGAAACTGCGATATTGCCGGGGTTCCCGAAGTTCAGTTCGGAATAGATGGCCTTCACAGCTGTCGCGCACTCACTCATGACGCCCGCGGATGCGTTCACGGCGGCAGGGTTCATCTTTGTTTTTACGTAGTTTTGGTAGGTTTTGTTGTGCATACCGCGACGAGAAACGTTCAGCGCCGAGAAAATGTCGTTTAGCACAGTCTGCCCATTTCCCGTGCTCATAACTGCCCGAGCAGCAAGCACATTCACCTCGAATGGGTTGCAGGTCGCATTCCACCCTGCTCTCGGCGAGCTCCATCCGGTGCTGACATCACAGACGGCACAGTTCACCACTATTTTAACTGCCACTCCGTACTCACGGTCACCTCTTGAAACGTTCAAAGGGCCGGAGCAGAATTCGCATTTCGCGCACCGAAGCAGTTGGTTCAGCAGCGGTAGGCTTGGCAGCGTAAACTCGGTGCCGCACCCTGCCGCTTCCGGGGAATCTCCGATAAGCGACTGCTTTCGGCGCGTAGCTGATAATGAAGAAAGCTTCTGGCGTTGCGCTTTCGCGCGATGCTCAATCGCCACTTTCTCAGCTTCTGAAACAAGGAGCGTGTCGACGCGCATTGTCCTCGACGTGTCGTCGGCCACAGGCATCGCTTGCGCGGCTGCAGCTTCGGTGGATGTCGTACACCCGCTGGCGCATGTCGCAGAGCTCGTCGCCATCGATCCACTCGATGCTGCTTTAGGTATCCGAGACCGACGCTTGCGTTTTTTGCCGTAGGCATGAGCCGTCGCGAACTTGCGTCGCCCGCCAGCCATCGTCGCGTCCGAACAATTTTTGACAAGGCGTCTCGCATTGTCCGGGCAGACGAAACTCGGATCCGTCCAATCAGAGAGCAGGATTCACCCCACGTGGTACAAACGCGCCAATGCCGTGCGAGTATTTTCTTTTTTTTCGGTGGCGTGCAGCTCCATAGTCGCCAGACCTAGAGATGTTTCCTCGCTAAAAACGGAATGTAGAAGAATTCAGCTCTCGAATGATTCCAAAATGGCCACGCTGCGGCCAACGGTTACCGCAGGTATGGTGGCTAGATGGGGAGGTGTCAGCATCGGGCAGCCTGCGCTGCGAGAGGAGGCGCGCCAGTGCTCAATGACGCTGCTAGGTGGCGCGCTTGTCGCCACGGAGATGCCTTCATGCTCGTGGTGCATCGGGGAACACGTATGTTTCAGCGAAATGCTGTCGTGCTGCCGCTGCCTTCAGTGATTTCTTTTTGCAATGTGGCCGTGCTCGTTATAGCTGCAGTGATTGAAAAGAGACAGAGACACTGCTTTGCTCCAGGATGCACTGGTATGTTTCCGCCAGAAAGCAAGGTAACAAGGCGTCCAGTTTCACCGCTCCTGAAGACGACGAACGAAGCAAGGCTTGGCGCTTGATCCCGCGTGCAGACAAGTCACTGGAGAAAAACTGTGTCGTTTGCGAAGAGCATTTAGATGAGCGATTGATCGTTCGGACGTACAAACATGTGATCAATGGTGAAACCGTACAAATTCGCCGAGACCGTCCCTGCCTGACTCCCGACTCCATACGGACTGTTCTCCCGAATGTTCCGTCGTACCTTACGAAGAAGCTCCCACCGAAAAGGAAAACAGCAGTTTCGAATGGTTGCCTCAGTTTTCAGACCTTGGCACGGTCTCCCTCGCGTGGCAATGTTTCAGTGGGCCTGTTAAATAGCCTTTTGGGTCCGAGCAACAGTTGCGGCCTAAAATTTGTGCAAAACAAGCTTGATGATCTTTTAGATGTATGGCAGCTTAATGAGGTCCACGAGATGTTAAATGCATGTGATGTCCTTCCAGACCACCGTGATTTGGTTGGGGGAAAAAGTGACTCGCGTGTAACATATTATGTTTGTGGGTATGTAGCTCGAAGAATGCTAAAGAAAACCAAATGTGGTGACTGTGCAGAGTTGTTGCTACATGGGGTCAGCCAGGGCCCGCGTCCAAGATAGTCATGTTTAACAAATCACATGGATAGAGTACTGATGTACCCTTCACAAGCACTGAGCTGGTCTTGAAAATGGAAGATGCCTTTACGCACTGCTTTAGCTTTAACAAGCTGAAGAGCAACAGCATAAGAGATCTCATCTCCTGCCTCTCTATAACAAGCTTAACACGGTTGGCTACGCACAGCACAATGTATAGGTCACAAATGAAGTGATCATATTTTGTGATAACTACGCTTCATTTTCTAGTGGCAGATGAGAACGCATCAAGACAGGCTAAAAGGGACAAGATGAAGCACCTTAAGATGAGGCGAACAACATGATGGAATGCATTTATCTTGTGAACATTTCAGTGTTTGTATAAATATGAAGTTCCATTTTGCCTTATTTTATGTGAACTCGAAGAGTTGATAATTAAGAAGTTCTGCTGCCCAGAAGCATTCAACATTCCTTACTGCGAATGTGAAGTCTTACCTCATAAATGTGATGTTTTGCTATATTATTCCAGTTGTACCAGTTAAAATTTTGTGCATTATGTGAATTTGTAAATATTTTTTTTCATGTTATGTACTTGTACTTTGCTAAAGATTTATAGATTTTTGAATAAATGTTCATTTTAAGCATGGCCCTGTCCTGAGCTCTTCCAAGCGAACATGTTGCTCGTTGTGTACTTTGAAAGGTAAGGCAGCCAATCCTTGCCAGAACTTAATTTTATGAGAACTGCATGCACTCACCACTTTAATGGCTAAAAGGCGTTCTCGCCCTGTTATAATATTTTCAAGGAACAGCCCTAGTGTACAGAACCAGCTTGTCTAAAACCAGTGGCGTAGCCAGAAACCTTTTCCGGGGTGGGTAAGGGTATTCAAGCACCCTTGTCCGTGCCAGGAGGGGAGGCACCTCCTTGAATGATGTGCGTACCGGGCAGGCAGATGTGGTCGAGCGTCATTTTGTGCTCCGTATCCCATGGCAGAAAAAAATCCGGGGGGGGGGGGGGAAGGGGGGGGGGAAGGGGTGCACGGGCCCGGTGTGCCACCCCCTGCTACGCCAATGGTCCGTGCGTGTATATATATACTCATGCGAAGTTGAAAGTTACGACAGGGTTCCAACCACCCTTGTTTCACCGTTGTCTAACACACGGAGAAGGCGACCGTATGTTTTTTTACCTCGCATGATGTCGACGTGAAAGTGTATTTAGTGGAAGATGAACTGTACGACATGCGCGCCGCCATTGATCTTACGAATTTCTGGCAGATAGCTCGATTACAGAGCGTGCAAAGTCCGCTATTTCGCAGCGGAGGCGACCGGTCGCGCGTCTTTCGCATCTCCGTGCCGACAGCAGCGCCGCCGCAGCGTCCTGAAGGTCCGCTCTCTCCACGGCGCTCCGTTTCGCACACCTCTCCATCTAGCCACCATACCGCAGGCGACGGCATTGAATTTGCCTGTTTTCGGGGGGCGTTTTCGAGCGAAAGCGATCATGAAGCTCTCTTTAGAGCGCAATAACAAAATAAATACTCGGCGGAACGCGTTAATATCGCAGCAATAGATTCTTTAGGACGTCTAGATTGCGAAAAAAAAATCTTTCAAAAAGTCGATTTTTTGGCGATTTTTCGTTCTAGAAGACCCGTGTCTCCCCTTAACAAGAGAAGCTGAAACGTGTGGCCTCTAATCGAAGTTTGCTGCACATGTACTCCCTTAATTTTTAGTGGACCAGTGTGGTGAGTACTAGGATTTGCCCCATTTCTGAGGCAGATACATGCTACAGGAGAGATATAGTATAGTATAGCAAGGGGTGGGAAAGAGACGGGTGAGAGGGCAAAAGCCAAGCCAAGCCAGGGCCAGCTAGGTGCCCAGCAGCTCTGCTGTGACCCAGCCTTGTGCAACTTAGTGCAAGCTACGCTCATTTTTTGCCAAAAGTTGCCAGTTTCTTCTATGTACAGGTCGGTCCACTGTTAAAGGGAACAATTGCGTTCAGGGCATGTCAGGATATCGCTCTCTTGCAACAGTACAGTGGCTTAGATTTACATAAGACTACTGGTGGTTGACAGTTCCGACTCCCTTTGACAGACCAGTACCTTGAACGAACAACGTTTCCACATCCACTTGGAATGAGGGGGCCAGCAAAATGAAGGGGGCTCATTCGAGTGTTCCCTTTAACAGTGGACCGACCTGTACATGTGGTCACAACCAGCCCGAGCTAGCTATGCCTAGCCTAGCCCCCTATCCCTTCTTAAAAAAAAATCCTGGCACCATCCCTGCAACCAGGCTGTTTCAAGGAAATAATGTCACATGCGGGCTGCAGCGGCTTACAGACATACAGTAGACTCTCGATAATTCAAACTTGAAGGGACTTCAGGATTTTATTTGAATTATCAGAAGTTCTCATAAATATGACTCAGGGCAACACACCAACTAACAGTGCGATGTTTATTGTTTCTCAGTGCCGCAGCAACATCACAGACTGCTCTGCATGATTCCCAGTAAAATTTTTAGACATCAGCGATAATACTCGTACTTGAAATTATACAAGGCACGCACGGGTGTGTAATTAAGGGACGAAATGTGTTGCGTCCAACGACAGTTGCTAGCCCCTTCTAATTCTTAGGACACTTTCTCGCATGGCATACTGCAGAGAAAGTGACAGATGAAGGCCAGACCGTACAGCTTTTTTTTCCCTCGGTCAGCACGAGATTATTGGTGCGCAAGGTTCGGCTAGTTTGGCCGTTTTGTAGGCAGGCAATCAGCTTTATTTGCGCCTGTTAGTAACAAAAAAACGTGAATGTTCAGCTAGAAGCAACCAAGGCAGCAGATATTTCCAGTCAAGGACAAGCACAAAGTTTGAATTAACTGAATTTGTGCAGTGAGACAGTTTGAATTAAGCAGCTTTAAAATACATTGAACACATAGTGGGCCAACCAAAAATTTAAGATTTGTTTGAATTAACCGAAAGTTTGAATTATCAGAGTTTGAATTATCGAGTCTACTGTAGAGTAACAGAACTCGTCTGTTTTTCAGTTGCCGACCTGCACTTCGACGTTGCACGGGAAGACTTTGCCATGCTGCCCTGGACTCAGGCTCGGCTGCAGTAACTGGCTGGCGTACTTCGACAGACTGACGATGTCTTCTGCCGCGCCACAGCCCATTCCTGGAAATCAAACCTGTTCTTCCCTTGCACGGGCGTCACTGCTGCACCCGCCATCTCTAAACAACGGACGCAGTTCTTATCGTTGGTGCCTGGTGGGCGTGGTACTGTTTAGTTTGGCAGTGGCAGTAGCAGCTTACGGACACAGAATAACAGTGCTTGTCTGTTTTTCAGTTGCCGACCTGCACTTAGACTACAAAAGAGTAGTGTTGAACAGATGTCTTACCTGTTGGTAAGAGCGCAACTGTGCATTGATGGGCACACTCAGTTCATAGTTGTCTGCATGCCGTGCATTCATCAGCTGCTCCAAGAAATGGCGCTCACTCGCTCGGCGCTCACGCAGGTCGGCCGACAGGGGTCCTCCGGCCTCGTCAATGGCACCACTCTGCAAACAGTGCATGAAATGCAGAAACTGTTGATGCCACTTTAAATCCACTAGCCTTTATACAAAGTAAGGTGTTTACAGCAGTATGCAATAGTACTGTAAAATAGGTGGCCAGTGATAATCACAAGTGGCCAAGCATACAGTGGTACACAATTTTTTTATGATTGATTTTGTGATTTCTCGTAGGGACTCTGATGATGCGAAGTCATGCAGCCCCATTTCATACTGCAACCCATAAAAAATTTAAACGTAACAGCAAGCACAAGATTCAAGGTGCCAGTTTTTGGCAGGTTCTATATGCTCTCTGTTTCCTGGTGATCAGGGCACAATGTGGACTGTAAAATCTCGTCTGTACGGTGTGGCATGACACGTTTTTATGGACAACCAATTTTTTTCCCCCTTGTCCTGGCCAATTTCCGTTAGAAGCAACGTACTACAGTTGAACCCACTTACAGCAATCCCAGATATAACGATCTATTGGTTATAACTACCATATCTCGGTGCACTTACATTTTTCCTATGCTACCCATTGAAATTGCGTCCACATATAGCGAACGTTTTTCGAAGCCTTCTAGTTTTACAACGAACACTTTAGACACAGTCGCGGTAAAAATATGGCGCATACAAAGCGAAAAAACGTTAAAGCAGGCCTTCCAAAGCATGAGAGGCTAGCGCTCGCGCGTGCCCCGCTCCAGTTTAATCGTGACGAAGATACCCTAGATCGGCGAGCCCCGCACGCTGATTTCAGACACTGCGAGCGAGGTCGCTCACTTTCCTGGCATTCCTTGTGGCAGAAGGGCAGTGAAAAATAAAAAAAGAAATAAGAGGCAGCATGAAGCCTTGCGGTCAGCTTTCGCATGACAACTTTTCTGGCGCCATTCTCTGTAGTTACGACCGCCTACGATGAACCTATGTCTTGAAACGCAAGAAGCCATAAAATGCATTAGGCGATGACCGCAATAACTTTTCGGCGCTTAAAATTTCACTGCGTCAACACCACAATGTGCCGCAAAATGTCTTTTGTCTTTTCGGTAACGGCAGGGACTGGCCGATCAATGATTACAACTTCCGTGCGATTGTGGCGATTCCTTCACGGATAAGCATCAGAAGAGAGCGAAGGCAATGTGGCGGCCGGCGATGAACGAGCCATTATGACTTATCGCCGACAACCTTCTCACAGTCATCTGCAGCTATCAGCTCAGCTGCACGTGTGGCATACACTGTTCGGACTGAGAGCAGTACATGGTCCGAAGCAAAGCGGGCACAAAGAGAGCACAAATGCGCGTAAAATCAGTCGTCCTCCACACCGTAGTGGAGGATGAGTGATTAATTTTTACCACTCGCGGTTCTTTCACGTGGACACAATGGACAGACATTATTGCATGTTGCCTCCATCACAATGTGGATGCAGGGACCAAGACTTGATTCCACACCCTTGGACTTAACAGAGATGCGCCAAAGCCACTGCCATGGCTTCAGATTTTTTTTTATTAAATAAAGCAAAAAAATGTCTGTATTGTAATAAGCACTTGATTTAAATGAGCTAATAAGATAGCACCTCAAAAGCAAACCGTGACTAGATACGCAGGCCTCCGAGCTTCAGATAATCAAAAAAGTATCAGTCAACAGGCTGCTTGGCCAAGTGATGACCACAAACGCATGCTGGTTGGCCTGATCTAAGCACTGGGCTGATGGTAGCGGCCTAGCACACAATGTTATGCATATTATGGTTAGAGGTGTTGTCCACGGAGATTCTTCGTTAAATACAGTTGGCATCTGTAACAACAAGATCATTTATCTTTGCAAAGAACGCCTAGAAATGTGGATGGTCGAGATGACAAACAGGCAGGACGAAGTAAGAATGACAGACCTACTGAAGCACCAATTGATTTCAGTAAAAGAGATGTACCAACCAGGCTAGTCCAGCAAGCTAAGGGCTGACATTTAAAAATGTTCAGTTTTGCATGAATGTGACAGTAATAAACGAGCCCACGGGCGATGCCCCAGAAATACTCACTAAATAAGAGGCTGGGTCCGAGCTAGTTGGTACACTGACATTATGAAACCATTAAGCGCACAAAGACGGGAACAAGAAGACGACACACAGAGCGCTCTGTGTGTCATCTTCTTGTTCCCGTCTTTGTGCGCTTAACGGTTTCATAATAAAGAAATACTCACGTCAAGGGGCATCAGGCGAACCAGGGCAGCAAAGCAGTGGGTGGCCATAAGCCGGACAGCTTCATCCTGGTCACTCATGCGGCCCAGAACAGGCACCACCAAGAACACCAGGTACGGCACGATGCCCAGGGAGAGCCCCTCAATGACACCTGACAAGCTGTGCATCAAGGCCAACACCACACATGCCAACGCAACGTTGGACCACACTCGACCTGTTAAAGAGCACCTGTGCTATCCTGGAGAACCAGGTGAACCCGGTTCTAAATGCTAAAACAAACAACACAATGAAATTTCAGCCACAGCAAACAATTGCCCATAAAGAATAACACGAAAAAGCATTGGCACAAGGAATCATATTTCTGGAGATACAGTCGAAACCACTTGTAACAATACTGGTTTTAGCAATATATCGGTTATAACAACGAGAAGCTGACGCACAGTCAACTTTCATATGTTTTCTATGGTGAAATATTTCACATACAACAATGCCCTCACGCCACATTATCGGTTATAACAATCAATTCTGGCTGTTGAATGTTTGTGCCACAAGGTAATACAACTCCAAATCCTTGAAGATGAGAAAACAACAAGTTGAAGCTGCTGCAATTCTGCCCACCACCCCATCGGCCACTGTGCACTCGTACAATAGGACCTGTATTGTAGTATTCTCCGTATCGCCAGCCATGCCCATCACCCTTCCACCTTTCCAAATATATATAAGCTGCTTTGTGACACGCCAAGTTGGCGTAGACCCACGGCGTGACAGTAGCCCCTATTCACAGTATGCTTCACCGCAGAGCGTTCTTGCATTGCGGCAAAACTGACTTTGAAATCCGCTACGGCTGCAAATAAATTGAATCGCGGCAGCTCTGGCCGAGCCTGCAAGATGATTGATGCGGCAGTGGTGGTGGCTTCAGTTACTGCAGTTTCGGGGATACAAATTTAACAAAATGACGGAAAAATGAAACCTCGAAGAGTTTCAGCGTTTGAAATTTCAGATGTTCTTATACACTGGCTCTACAGGGCTTTTGGCGGTGTCGTTAAAGCATCCGAATTTTCAAGTATGTTCGAAAAACCTGTAACTGTGTCATCCTTATTACTGATGTGTGTTGGCATATCCATCCGATATGAGTTTTCTTACAACAGCCTGCCGTCCCCCTATTTCGCATTTTTTTGCATGTCACCCTTTTATAACAATTATCGTTTATAACAATAAGATTTTCACGGCACTAGAGTACTGTTATAAGTGGGTTCGACTGTATTCATGCTTCAGCTAAGTTTACGCAAATGCAACAGTATAGAGAAGGTGCCCTTGCTAAGCACTACCCAAAAATTCACTACAGCAGTTTAACAGTTTTGTGAAGACTCCGACTTGCTTTCTAGTGCAGCCACGGTGCAAGATACCGGGTCACTGTCCAAGATATGCTTTTCATTACAATGCGCACAGCCTTATCACATGCTAGTGACTGGTCTACCAGGATGTTGTCCATCCATCACTAGGTGCTGCCGGACGGTTTCATGCTAGCGAGTGGGATGCGATAAAATCATTCCTAATCCTCGAAAGCTTCTGGCTTGTTTTTGATACTGCATGCACAGTGCACTAATCAAACAAAGCTGCCACTCATGATTGTCGAGACCAACCGCACTGAATGTCAGGATCACAAAAGAGGAGTCAAAGGAAAGTGAGTGAACCTACCCCGTGCAATAAGGGTTCGGTCCATTATCTGCAAGGCATGCGCATAGCCCACAGGCATCTCTCACTAACAAAAGTGACACGCATGTGCGAGGGTAAATGTTCCTTAACGCTCCCATACACTGGGTTAAACATGGCTGCGTGAGATAATGGACAATCAAAAGTTGAACAGTGTGGTGTCGTGAGGTTCCCAATCGAAAGATGCCGTTGACTTTTTTTTTTTCTTGATCGTCTGCTGCCATCATTGATCAAACTTGCTAAACCTGGAGAGGCTATGAATCGTTTCCGATATTGTGAAATGCTAGATTGGCTGCGTGTCGTAATCAAGAACAAACGACGTAGCAAATTGACGAATCTTGCTCCATGACCATCCATGCGCCCATAATGTGGTTAACACAAAACTGCCAAAGTTCAAGTGGGAAATGACGGAACGTCCGCCATACAGCCCAGACCAGTTGTCTTGCGACTTTCACATTTTCGAGCAATTGAAAAAACAGTTCAAGGTAACCAAATTTGTGTCACATGATGACGTGAAAGAGATACTTTCTGAAGCAGCAACCCAAAGAGTTTTATGAGACGGGAATAACACAACTCAAGTCAGTGGGACAAACGTCTAAATGTTTTCGAAACAGCGCGTAAAGTACGAGGACACAGAAAGTAAGACAGGACCAGGCGCTGACTTGATGGCGTGCGTCAGCATTCGTGCATTGCACGTAGCTTGTACTAGAAGGGCAGAGCACACAGAGGGTTCAAGGAGGGTACATAAAGGTACAGAGCTCGATGTAGAAGAAATGAACTTTAAAAGGGTATGGGCTTGAGCTTGTTGGTAAGGCTTCATGGTTTCGAAACAGCGCGTAAAGTACGAGGACACAGAAAGTAAGACAGGACCAGGCGTCAGCGCCTGGTCCTGTCTTACTTTCTGTGTCCTCGTACTTTACGCGCTGTTTCGAAACCATGAAGCCTTACCAACAAGCTCAAGCCCATACCCTTTTAAAGTCTAAATGTTTATGGAGGTTACTTTTAAATAAAGAACCCAGTTTGTCATATATCCGCATTGGCTAACCTTCATTTGTCGCGCCCTCGTAATAATCATAATCACCATCACCGTCAGTCTGTTTTATGTTCACGAAGGTTTCTTCCAGTAACCTTCAATTTGCACTGTCCTCTCGCTGTGAATAAGCTAGGGTGCCAGTAAGCTAGGTAAGATCCTACTGCCCGCTCAACAAGTTTTCAGTGGGCAGAGTTGAAGGGGAGGAGACCTCTACTTGAGCTACTGCCAACAAATGTGCTCACCAAGAAAGGTGCCTTGTAAGAATTGAAGCTTGGGTGAGTTCGTGAGTATCCGTTGAGAAGGTATTTACAGTGGAAACATGATTACAAAATGGTAGAGGACAAGCAGAGGCAAAGAGCACCGATTTCCAACTTGTTTTGTTTTAGTGGAAGAGTGAATATATGCAAAATGGGAGAAAGGAAACAAACAGACAAAAAAAGAAAAGCGAGCTTATGGCTGGCACATCATGCATGACACACATCAAACCTGCAAACTAGGCTTGTGCGAATAGTAAGTTTTAGGTCCGAAGCGAATTCGAAACGAATAGTGATTTGGTCGAAGCGAATTTTGAAGTGAATTCGAATAGTTTATATCACATATTATAAAAAAAATGAGCATATTTGTTATGACCTAACTAACCAGTGCAATATTTTTAAAGTTGAAACAAGGCATATGCATATGTCATTCTTTTTGGTTGAAAGGGAAGTGGAAGCAGCTTTGAGTAATAGCAGGATTTGACTTTTGGTAGAATGCAAATGATAACCTGTAAAATATGTTACATTTTAAAATTTACTATACTTAGAGCATATAAACCGGTATAACAAGCTTTTAAACTTAAAAAATGATGAATTTATGTGCGGGTAATACAGTAAAACTTCATTAATTTGAACTCTTGTTATTTTGAAATCCTGCATAATTAGAAGGATTTCTTTGGCCCTGTATTTTGCAATGTAAATTTGAGTGAATAATTTGAAGCGGCAGTCAGTACCAGCCTGGTTAATTCGAAAACTTTGGGTGCCATGTGCCAATTCCCCGGTCGCGATTTAGCCGCAAATCCGCAGAAACGATGGCCCTTAGGAGCCACAAGGCAATGCATTGTAGCGATACTAATGAGTGACAAGTGAAGCATCCCAGCCTCGCTGCTGCCAGCACAAGAAAAAACTAAACAAAAGGCGGTCTCGTGGTCAGCTGAAATTTGCGCCTGCGGAAAAGACGTGCTTCACTGCAACACAGCGGTGACACGCGGGCAGCATGACGCATGCTTCTCTCAACGTCAGCGCGTCATGATTTACCCATTCTTTCTGGGAAAATAGAGAAATTAATAGAGAGCGGTCTGACGGAATTCACGATGTATGCGAACCTCTGAATGGCGGTTGTTCCGGCAATTTGCGCACTTGCACTGCTGGCGGAGTACTTGCCTGCAACGCCTACTTCGAAAACTCTGTTCGAAAACTTCAATGATCATCTTTTCCACCCAGAACACATCGCAAATTCCGTCATACTGGTCATTATTAAATTCTTTATTTTACCAGAAAGAATGGGCAAATGGTTGCATCATGACGCGCTGACGCTGTGAGGGCAGGTAACATGGTGCCCGCGTGTCACCACTGTGTTGCAGCGAAGCATGTCTTTTCCGCAGGCGCGCATTTCAGCTGACCACGAGACCGTTTTTAGATGCGAAGTATCTTATGGCGGAGTTCAATCCGGTGGTGGTGGTGTGCGGCGTGACCACCCTTACTGCGCATGCGCATTTCCTCTCCACTTTCCCTCTCCCCTCCCCCTCTCCACACATGCCCTCTCTCATCTTCCTCTCCACACATCCCCTCCCCACTCCTCTTTCCCCCTCTCCACTTACTCTCTCCCCACTTTCCCTCTCCCATCCCCCTTTCCACTCTTCCTCTGAAACGCGGGCTAGACATGCCGAAATTCTCTCCTGCGCAACGCCGCGCATGCGCGTCCCCTCCCCCCCTTTCTCCTCTCCTACGCTGCCTCCCTCTTGCACGCCTGTCGACCGCGTTCCCCCCTCGCCCTGTGAGAATTAACGGCCAGGCTAGAGGGAAGACAAGACGCGCGTAGTGTTCCTCTTCGCGTTCCATGACGCGAGGTCGGTAGCACGCCCAACGAACGCCAACGGAACGCGATCGTGCAAGTGCACCGGCTTCGCATCGCCTCATGGCCCCCTTTAGCGGGAAATGGTGTAATTTTTTTTCCTCTTTCTTTTTTTTATTGCACTGGCAACAGCGAGGCACGCCATTTCCCCGGTTTAGCGGCAAAATTGGGGCCAGGTATTGCTGGAAGACATAACCCTTGTAGCCGCAAACTAGAAGGAACAGCAAACGACCACCTCTGATTACTTCCAGTAATTCAAAGTTCCTTGCATCCCGCTTTTTGTATGTTTGGTTAGTTTGAAAACCCGCTTAATTAGATTTTTCCCAGTCCCAGTTAACAAGGTTTTACCTTATGTTCATTTGAAGTGGGGCTTCGCGGCAGTGCGGATTTCTCCTGCAAAGGTGTATCCACGGTATAGCACACACCTACACCGCAGTGAAACCACATTTACAGGGAGTTACATGCGGTTTATATATTTTTATTCGTTCATTTCGAATACTTCAAAATTTCCTAGAATTTAAATTCGTTTCGAAGCGAATTCGGATACTGTAATATTTGTTTGAATATTCGAAGTGCTCGAATATTCGCACAAGCCTACTGCAAACACATTTGCCCTAAAGCCTGGCAATGCAATCAAGTTCTTTTTTTTGACAGCACAATAGAGGGTGCACTAGCACGTCACCGAGCTTATGTATGAATTGTGCTTCGACAATTTCTTGCATTAACTGAATGAGAATTTTGTGTGTAAAGTAAGTTTAGTTAATGCCCGAAGTTATCCAAGAGCAGTTCAACATAAGCTGGGTGACGTGTGTGTTAGCACACGCTCAATTGCACTATCGAAATAACAATTTCATTACCTTCAGGGCAAATGTACTTGCACGTTTGATGTGTGTCATGCATGATGTTGGGAGTCCTTGCGCATACAAATGGAGCACAATCTGTCCACTTTGTGGGGGCACCCTCAGTAATGTTTTCGCCTCAAGGCGCCCACATGTCGTAGTCGCCACTGAGAGAATTGGTGCCAGTGGAGCCACCTGGCGAGTGAGGTTAGGCGAGGAGTGAAACGTTTTATCACTGGGGCTTGGCAATGCTGGTAGACGGTCACCTCTTGTGGGAGGTCCGTGGAGATAAATCCGCGACTCCTTCACGGTGTCTCCCGTGTTAAGTCAAATGTCGGTGACGCTGCCTTTGTGGTACCTCGTGTGCGTTTTATATTGGCATTCTAGCCTGTTATTTGTCAGGTTACTGGAGTTACTTGTAGAATTCGGCTGGCGGGCTCGCCGTTGCGTTAAGACTGCCAATAAATGCCCATATGTTGGTTGCACTATGGTGCATATTGCATTCGTTTGAACCATGAACAGCTCTTTTGAAATCCCACAACTTCGCAGAAAGAAGTTCTAAAGTCATGTGCCAGCTATGTGCCCACATTTTCTTTTTCTGTTTGTTTTCTTTCCCTTGTTACATATGCGTGCACTTTTTCACTGAAATAAAACTAGTTGGAAGCCGGCGCTTTCTGCCTGCCCAGTCTCCTTATCATGCCTGCACTGTTAGTGCCTTCTCAATAGTTAGGCTTGTATCAAGAAACTCCATGCAGGCACATTTTTGGAGGATACAAGCAATGGCTTCGATAGCTCCCCGCCGCTGAATGTCATCATCTGAAGCCCCCAGTTTGGCCAAGACTTTGTCCACAATGACTGCCATGGTTGGCACTGTCCGGATGCGGGCCATCATGCCAAAGCAGCGGGACGCCTGGTGACGCACCACTGGAGAAGCATGGTCCAGGGCAGCACACAGCGGTGGCAGTGTGGCTTCCAGCTGCACAAAAGGACAGCTCTGTTAAGACACAACTGCCTGTTTGCAGCATTTTAACAGCACATCATGAGCCTGCTGTCGTGGTTGCATTAACGACACGTAATGAAACCCAGCTTCAATGCTCCATCATGAAGGCCATTCAATCAATGTAACTTCAAAAACATTAACGCATACTCATCTTCTAGGGTACTAGTAGTAAAACATTGTAAGTTACTACCACCATAAGTATGAAAAATCAAATGACAAGTCTCAGTAAGCATGTGCATTATTTTAGTTTTTTAAGGATCAGATATAAGAATAACATAGCAAATATTAAAAAAGACAGTCTGGAAGAACACTTGTTTTGGCATCTGCAATGCCTAATCAAGATTACATCAAAACCATTTTTCTGAAAACAGTGCCTAAAGAAGTCATACTGTCAGAATGGACGTGAGAGAAAAGAGCTCTGCATGACCCGAGAAGTTCATGCAGATATCGCTCATCTTTTCAGCCACCTGGGCTCAAAGTTTCGCCTTTCAATTCCTGCTGTCCTCACTTGTGCCACATAATAATCACAAGAGAAAAGAGGTGGGTCTGACAAAGCTTGCAATGCACGTGGTCGTCCCAATGACTGAGCACACCAAAACGCTGTAAGGAAGACTTCTTATTGGCTGCTGCCATGGCAACTGCTGTATGTCACGATCATGAAAATTTTTAAATCGCAGTATATGGCAACAACTTACTTTAAAGCATTAATTAAAAGTACATCCATGCAGCAAAATTGATGCCTAGCTTAGCGGTTGGTCAAGAATAGGAGTGAGCACAAGAGTCAGCACATCATTTCCAGTCTCCAAAGCAAAATGGCACAACATACACATCATCTGACGTAGCGGACAACATGACGACAAATGGCAATGCTCCACTTCCCCGTTGTTGTACAGTAAAAGCTCGTTAATTCGACACCCGTTAATTCGGAAATTCGGATAATTCGGACGGCTCTATTGGTCCCGGCCAAAGTGCATGTTAATCTATGGGACCAAACCTTCGTTAATTCGGCAGAATTGGGCTCCGCACCGCTTACTTCGGACAAATGCTGACGGCTGCCGCTACACAAAAGTGTGGTAAAGCAGCGCTGGCACCACTGGAGCGAAACCGAAACCTGAGTGACATCGCCATCGTCATCAACTAGTGGGGGCGATCACAGCGTCACCGAACGTCGGAGTCTTCTTTCTTCGCTCCACTGCGCCTCCGACGCCATTTTCCCTTGTGTTGTGTCGGCACCGTCTCTTCTTGCGGAGTTCTCGCTTTTTCCCCGTTGTGACCGTGTTTACATGTGAGGCCCGAGCATGCGGCAGTAGCTGACGATGGCATCGGCGAGGTGTCAGCCGAGTCCACCGATGATGACTGCCCGACCTTCGATGCTGTCCTTCCCTCAGATATGACCCCTCAGGACTACATCGCGATTGATGATTGTGTCGCCACGACTGGTCTCCTGCCCGATCAAGAAATTATTAATGATGTCGCGAACTCATCGCACCTCACGGGAAGTCTCGGAGGCTCTTTTGATATTAGAGGACGTTTGCTTGAGCACTTCCGACAGTTTGCGTGCTGTTGGCCATTTGGAAGAGTTAAGAAAAATTGTAATGTCAGCCGGAATCTGCGCGAGAACGCAGACGACCATTACAAAATACTTCAGCAAATAAAGGTATGCTTCTCCAACTTGATTTTAATGTAGTTTTTCCTGTTCATTCGTTAATTCGGCATTCGGTTAATTCGGACATTTCTTCCGGTCCCGTGAAATCCGAATTAACGAGCTTTTACTGTACAAGATTATGAGACATTCTCATGAGTCGGTTATTAGACTGAGCACAACCTGGCTCTGTCTATTTTAGAACTTCTTGCTGGATTTATGCCTATGACTGGAATCGTTGCGCATTTAGTATGGCCTCTATCTAATCACTAGCTATCCTTGAAAAGACCACCTCCTCTGCAACGACATAGGAAGCAGAGGAGTCTTGCACTGTGCCTTCTGCATGGGTGTCAGTGTTCGAACATACTACCTTTTTAACAAAGCAAGTGTTGCTTTGTAATTCATAATCATGCTGGTATGGACCTGAAATGGTGGAGTTGCAATGTTTTGTAAGAAGTTATGCAGAACCTCCACAGGGGTTATTTCAGTATAGTTGAGCACAGGTGTGGTGTCCAAGAGTCCACCTCAAAATTTTTTCCAGTTGGCGCTAAACATTTCCCATGCATTTTCTGTGGAGCACCATGTATTTTTATGGAAAATGCGATGCTACATTACTTTTTTTTTTTTGAACACTAGAAATGATTTACTATTACACTACTATAAAATTCACAGGTGTTAATTTCAACACTTATGCATTTATTTTGCAGATACAGTAAATTCTGGTTAATTCAGGTTTCACGGGGCCATACAAAATGTCCGAGTAAACTCAATGCCAAATTATTGAGAGTATCAAGAAAACACAAGAAGGGAAACCTGGGCTATCTGTTGATAGGTCACTTTTGAGCAGCCTATAGTACTTAAGGGGGGACGTGGGTCCTAAAAAAATTTTTCTGTATTTTTGAGTCAATATGAACCAGACTTCACTGTCTTGACCAGTTTTTTATGCTGATTTCAAATCTGTAATTAGTTTTTTAATAGCTGCACTAGTTCAAAAGATCTTGAGGTTTGAAAAAATAATTAGTGCCTGCTTCTTACGGGGCTTTTAGGCAATTTCGACCTACTAAAACCAATATGTAAGTGCATGGGCCCAATGCCCAGATCGTGCTGTAGGGGGTGATGCTATTTTTATTCACTTGAGAGCACTGTGAAGGTCAGAAAACAGATGAACATTCACTGGTGGTTATTTTTTCTGATTCACTCTCATTAGTATCTTTAATTAAAATTTTTAAAATGGTGCTAGAGTAATGCAAATAGCATCACCCCCCAGATCGTTTCAATACGAGTAAAATGATACCAAATTTGTGTTTTTTACTCAGCAACAACATGGAAAAAAACCCTGTAAGGCTGAGTGCGTTGAGCAAAAATATCAAACTGAGAAAAACGCATTTGAAGTTTCAGACAACTGTAACTTTTGTGGAAGTGCAGCCACAGCACTAGTGGTTATATCATTTGATAGGTTTCTTCTTCACGAGAACAGCCATACCAAATATGTGACCATGACCTGCCAATGTACTGGCAAAATCTTCTTATAAAGCCACATAGTGCACCCAGTAGCAGAGTGATAAACTCCACCTTTAGCAATTCATAGGCCTGTACCAATTCCTTGCAAGCTAAAGAAATACAAAATTTGTCTATGAATGTGGCTTTGCAACAGGCAAATAAAATAGACAGAGAGATTAAGTCTAAAAAGCACGTGGGTTATTTATTAAACCAAAAATCAGTTATTATTGTCCAGCAATAGCACTTGGCTCAACAGCAGGCAAGGGCTGTACTCGGGGTCCCTGCTGGTTTGTGCAATTTTTGAGTCTGTGCTTGGTGTCACTGCTGTATAAGTGCTCCTTTTGCAACTTCCAATGTCAGTTTTTAACCTTCTCAAGGTTGTGGAGCACAAATCAATTTCCCAAAGTGTAACACGGCGTCTCTGCAATTTCGGTGTTGCTCTGTCAGGTCGTGGTTGAAGCGACTACCGTTGCACCCTTGTCGACAGTATTTGTGGCCCTAATTTAATTCATTTCACTTCAAATTACATTAATTATCTTTAGCACCACTATCACCAGCTACTTTCTACGAGAAACGCTTCTCGCGCGAGTCGCACCTATGATAATGAAGCACAGGCTTTGAAAGCAGCCTATACCCTCTGCCTTGAAAAAGATCACTGCCTGAGCCGAACTCGGAACGAAGCACAAGCCCAAAGAACGTTTTTATCACGGATAAGTCCACGCGGATAAATTCTGTGCCATTTTCCTTGCCGCCGTTCACCAACATCCAACGGCTTGAACTTCCGCTGCTTCGTTGCGCGCTGCGATGCCAAGCACTCCTCCCGTCGCCGTATTTCCCGCGCACTCGGCAGTCCCGCATAGTATGCCATACGAACGCGGTTTCGAATGCCACTGAAGCGTTGCCTAATGATCCGATGGCTCCAGCTTGACCAAGGGGAACCGGGCGGTTCTCGTAGACTCGACGCTCCGGTAGCGACAAGTAGTTTCGGCATCGCGCCCTCGTACGCTTGGCGCGTCTTCTTAACACGAGAATCTCCGGATGTGCCAGCACAAAATAAGGTAACTGTGTGTCGGCGGGCCGCACGAACGCCAGCGTAAGCAGAGGAAGATGACACTTGTAACAACACACGAGCACACGACACCGGCAACACGGCAGCCGTGAGCGCAGAACAAAAATACAAAAACAAAATGGCCGCCTCGGGTTGCGCCAGCCAATGGGAGGCGCGAGAGAAGGGGCTCGCCTCGCGCGCGCGCTCTGGCCAATGAGCGTTCTACAACCACCCTTCGGAAAAGCGCCGATAGCGGCCGTTCTGTTACAGCGACGCCATTTTGAAACGCCGCAAAATGTACACAAAGAAAACAGCTTCAAAACAAGCCAAAGATGGCGGCGATCAGCCAGCTGGTGCGCCCGCGGCGCGCGCGGGAAGTTTGGACAAATTTTGCCTGTTGAGATGCATTTTGCGGCTCCCGTGGCGTCTTAAAAATAAGTTTTAACCCATTTCCCGGGCGAAATCGGCGATAATATTTTGAGGGCAGCTGCTTAGGGGTGCAAACATGCCTAAAATGCGTTTTTCTCAAAACTGATTTTCTGTCCATTTTTTACTATTCTAAGACCCGCGTCCCCCCTTAACAGACGAGGACGAAGTTCAAAGAAGGAACCGACACGAGCACTAGGTGCCAATTTTGATATAGGCATTTATAGACATTTACGTGCATTTAGGCACGAACGCCCAAAATAGGCATTTATAGGCACTATAAAAACACTATAAATTACCTTCTTAACCTCTAATTCATGCTCATATACTAAAGCAGTGATGCTACCGAGGACTTCTGATGTGGAGCAATTTTTGGAGCAGCAAAATTTGCACTTTGAAGCACTTTGGAGCAGCAAAAATGTCCATCTTGGAGCACTTTGGAGCAGATAATTTTGCACCTGGGAGCACACTGGAGCAGATAATTTCACATCTTGGAGTGCACTAAAGAAGCAAATTGCCTTCCCATTCAAGCACCTGAACAATTATTATGGGGCTCTTATGAAGAGCTAGAAATATTTCGATTCATTGCAAATCTCATGAAAAAAATCATCTCAGAACTCTATACTTCACTCGATAATGCAAAAATAAGGGCTCATGCAGTTGAGTGTTCTGGATTAACCTCTTCGGTGAATATTTTCGACACTAGCAAATAAACAGAATACCGGTTCAACGAAATTGTACTTTATGAAAATAACACTCTAAATACATCTATGTGGTTATCAGCAGACGTGGCAGATAAACACCGTGCTTACAACAGTGCCTCAATGCCAAAGAGTCACGCTGTCCCTAATGCATTACCCTAGGACGACTGCTTCTTTTTCTTCTCGATCGATGTGTTCATCCTCCCCATCCCTCTCTGCAAGCTTTCTGCACCTCACGTGGTTTTGCACTGCCTCCATGATCGGCGCAACGATCACGGAAGCAGTGAAAAGCGACGATGTCATGTGATGACGTCATCACGTGACATTACAATATATGACGCCATGATGACGCCACAAGTTTTGACGATCTATGATGCCATGATGACGACATCACGTCGCGATTATTTTTTGCTCGTCAAACAGAGATTAAACGCCCTGCCCGTCTTTTCATAAGGAGCATGAAGGGACGCCAGGGGAGGGGTGGAGGGGCATTGCATCGCTCGAAGGGCGCAGTCGCTGGCGTGCACGCTATTTCGAGGCATCAGGAGACGGATCGTAACCTTGCTGTGCTCTCAACGCTTACTTTGCATTTAGAGAACTCGCAGCATGAAAACCGCTTCGGTTCCTGGAGCGGCCATGTTTTGTTCAGTTACGAGAGATCGGATTCAAAGGAGTTAGCTGCTAGCCCTACTTCGCATAACAACACAATTTGTTGGTAGTGCATTCATTGCTTCACCCTTAAGCGAAACACTTTTTTTAACCGTCAGCTATTGACCCTGGAAAGCGAGGGGCGGACGAGTAACATGGCGTAACCGCTTCACAGCGGGCCGTCAGCGACGGGCCCGCTACTGACAGCTGCGCATATTAAAACGCAACTGCGGCTGCTCCTACCAGGAGGCATGTCTTTATTAATGAGATAACATTTTATTGCGATAGCAGTCTATACCCTCTCGACGTATTACACTCTCGATGGGTTTTTGCCGTCATGTCCCGTATAAAGTCCAAATTGACAGCACCCCCCCGCGCATCTTATGTTTTACCGCGAGCAAAAGCGTGCGAGCGGTGCCGACGAATGCGGCTGAAGCAGAGATCACACGAGCTGGCCCATCTACGTCGCTCGGAGGGCGCTTGCGATAACATCACCCCGCTCGGGAGGCCTGCCTTCAAAGCAGAGAGGAAATGCCCCGCCCGTCTTGAACGACCATGAAAAGACTCGTGGGGGGAGGGGAGGGTCGCTAGAGCAGAGACTGTGAACTTTGATTCTAACTAGGGATGTGCGAATATTCGAAATTTCGAATATTTTTCCAATAGTGTTTGCTATTCGATTCGATTCGCACTGAAATTTTACTATTCGAACATTCGAACTTCCCAAAGACAAATGCAGTCAACGTCCGATTGAAAGTGACCCCTTCAGATTTTCAATATGCTTCATCTCATTACACTCTCGTATTGCGGCAAAGCTGCCTTTCAAGCTCCGTTACGGTCGAACTTAGGCAAGAGAGTCAACGTCTGATTGGAAGTGGTCCCTAGATTTTCAATATGCTTCACCTCATCACACCCCCGTATTGCGGCAAAGCTGCCTTTCAAGCTCCGCTACGGTCGCAAATGTATTAACTCAAGAAAACGCTGGTTCCAATATGGAGATGAAAGATGTGGCAGAGTTAGGGGCTCAATTAAGGCTGTTCTGGACCTGAAATTTGGGCAGGAAGTCCGAAAAATCGGACGCCGAAGCTTTTTAGCATCCAAAATTTCAGATGTTTTTATATATCTATATATCGACGTCTACGAGGCAGATTTGGAACTCCAGACTTGAAGGGAGCACACCCTTCTCCGCCTTCGACTGCAGTTGAAAGAGGAGGAGAGGCTGAGGAAATGGCATCCCTGCCTATCACGTGTAAAGTGTTGTAGGCAACGCTTTGGTTGCACCAAATCATGTACATAAATACAATTCGGCCTCTACATTGCCTCACTCTTGATAAGAAAGACAACTATGAAATATAACCCCACCAGCGCTTCATCAACCTAGCGAAAAGAAACACTTTCATGTTACTATCTCACAAGAACATAGTTAGGGATTCTCTGCAACTTTTTCTGTAATTTCACTTCGAATTATTCGAAAAATGTTTGAGAAATATTAGAAAATTATTCGAAAATATTCGATTCGATTCACACTCAATCTTTATTATTCGAATTCGCTTCGCACGCAAAATTTTGCTATTCGCACAGCTCTAATTCTAACGTGATCGCTGGCGCGCGCGCTATCGGCAGCCATGCGCGGGCGGCTCGTATACCCTTCTATGTGCTCTCAACGCAAACAGACTGCGGAAAGAGCATCTCTCCCTGAAGCGGCCGTATTCTCTTACACAAGCGTTTTGTAAAGTTATGCGAGATCGGAGCCTTGCTATCGCATTCACTGCTTCACCCTTACGGTGAAACTGTCTTTCTTTAAAAAAAGCAAGCAAAAAATTTGAATCAGAACCCTAGCACTCACGAGCTCAAAAGGGCAGGGCTTTTAAGGGGTATTTACCGCAGAGTGATTACAAACCCGGATGCACTGATGGAAGGAATCGGTACGAAAAAGTTCTTATGAATGAAGATCCATGGATAAAGTATATGTGTGGAAAAGTGTCAAGGCATTCCCGCCGTTCACGTGCTCTTCAATAGACGCGAAGCATGGAAAATTCATTGCTAGTGATCCTGGATTTCATACCGCGATGTCCAGAAACAGAAGTGACAGACATTTTTGCGGCACGTGTGTAGTTATTACTGAACATTACTCTCATTACGTGCCGTGCTTGAAACGGGCTATCAGCAGCGTTTCTGGAACAGACGACGTCCGCCAATGAATCGCCGCCACTTTCATGCTGCCGATTGGCCTAGACGTCACGAGCCTCCACAGAGTGTGCGTTTTGCTGTCAAGCCGACTTGCACAACAGAAGCCGCGTCGGCACCGTGCGTGGCGTCATGGCTTACTCGGCATGCATGCGCGAACGCCGTTTATTCAGTGGAATAATTCTTGGTCCGTCGTTGTAACTTTGACGGCCCCAAGATAAAGCTGCACATGTTTTGATGAGCCGGCCGTGCGATTGCCGGAGATAGATGTCCCAAAACCCGAGACTCTGGCGCAGTTTGACGCAATTTTCGTCGATATTATCAGGATGGCGCAGTAAATACAATTTGGCACACTTTGGCGCAGGAGTAGAATCACTGCTAAAGTGGCACGATAGAAGCGCAAGGAACAAAATAGGCAGTTGCCTAAAATCCAGTCTCTAGTTATCATCCTGCAGAGATGCAGGCAATTTTTTTTCTCATACCATTGACCTTCAGTTTCCATTCCAAGGTTTGTTAGACTGGTGTGGTGGCTATCGTTCACACATCCCTGCAATCACACATGGTGCAGGGATCCAGGGTGATGACAGTGTGCCCGACACGGACGAAGAGAGAACAACACAAACGCTGACTAACGTCTTTCTTTATTGCACCAAGGAAATACTGTATTTACTAGCGTAATGAACCCACCCCCCACTTTGGTCCTCGGAAAAAAAAAAGTTTTTTTATTGTGTGTACACGCTGATTTGATTTTAGTTTGATTGATAATGTGGTTAAACATCGAAACAACGTTAAATCACGCCATTATATCTCAAAACGACGACGCTACAAAAGTTAAAAACATCGCTTAACAACAAGTCGCAAGCAGCGCGAATGCATACAAGAGTCAAAATTTGAAAGTCGCACCTTTTTTGCAGCCGAGCGCCTTCTGTTGAACACACAAGAAACCTTATTGCTTATAGCGCCACGCAGGCACAGCGGCATGCAAACAAAGCAGCAACAGCGCACCGTGCATTCGTACATCGCGGTGATCCCCAGTGGCCTGACCTCCGTGCTGCAGCTCCTTGACGTTTCCATTAATAAGCCTTTTAAGGACAACGTGCGGCGGCTGTACACAGAGTGGAAGGCCAACGGAAACCACAACCTGACTCCTGCCGGTAAAATAAGGAGACTGCCCAGCGAGATGCTGTGCCGCTAGATTCAGGAGGCGTGGAGCCAGATTCCGAGCGATATGATCGTCCGGAGCTTCAAGAAGACTGGGATCTTCAATAGCCTAGACAGTACAGAAGACGATGCACTGTGGTCTGGCGATGACGAGGAGGCAACAGTAAGCAACATAAGCGAGGAAGACACTGATGACGATGGAAGCGAGTAGGAGCGCCAAAAAGTGGGCGGTTGGTGTCATCAATAAAGCTTTTTTTTCCCGCATACATTACGTGCAAACGCTTACTTTTTAAAGGCTGAGGCATAATTATAGAATTTCTGAACACCGTCATGCCAAATTTCAAAATTTCAACTTTTATACCTACCACAATTTTTTTCCGCATAATGAACCCTCCCCCAAATTTGCGTCAACATTTCTGAAAAAAAAAGTGGTTTCATTATGCGAGTATATACGGTATATAGAAACAAAAAGAGACTGCCCCAAGTGCGCGAGACCACACAATGAAACCTAAACAAAGATGATGAAATTGTCATTTTAGTTCTGATTAGAATCTCGAGACACGCCTAAGAAGCACCTTCTGAGTATGCAATTTCCCTTTTGCTTAGATATATCGAAGCCATGCTAGCACATGACAAACTTTTTTTGTGAATTGCCTATGCTCCCTCTAAACTACACGCTTTCTTGATGATGTCTGCCTAAAACCCTACAATCCCAAAACCCTACGTCAAGTGGCAATTACATCAATTCAAACTGCTGCACAAATACAACACTAATTAAATTCACTGGCTGTCGGCCACTGAAATGAGGAATGGCTAACCATGTTAAAATTGGAATCTAGCTGGGAAGCATCTTCTCAGAAGTGTGCGTGGCACGACAACACTGACTGGTTTTGCAAACATGACATTAATCTGGTGTGGACATTTTTCTAAGCCTGTGAAACACATTTATTCCACTGCACACACTTTTTGATTAATAACATACGTTTCTTTCTGATTTTTGCTTTTATTATTTATGAATGAGCAATGCACCTATACCTACTGAATATATTTTCTCACTTCAATTAAAAAAGTTAGGGTAAACTTTTTTCGAAATAGGTCACTCCAGGGATTTTAACCCAATAATACTAATATAATAATAATAATATTAGGGGTATAGCGTCCCAAAACCACGATATGATTATGAGAGACGCCGTAGTGGAGGGCTCCGGAAATTTTGACCACCTGGGGTTTTTTAACGTGTACCTAAATGTAAGTACACGGCCTCAAACATTTTCCCCTCCATCGAAAATGCAGCCGCCGCGGCCAGGATTCGATCCCGCGACCTTTGGGTTGGCAGGATTTTAAGCCATATATGCCCATACTCGGAAAAATTAAGCAAACAAATATTTTTATTCAAGAATAGGGGATTTGTGCCCTCAACAAATAGTACAAAATATTTATGTACTGTCAGGCAAGTGCAACACAGTTTTGCAGTGCTTTTTGCACCGAGATTTTTTTCTCGTGGCACTGAGCTCAAGTTGTGTATTTGCAATTACGGGCAATAGTTCACTGCTACCAAACTACTTTTAGCATGAATGGTGGAATGGCGAGATTTTTGCAATAATTTGAAGAAAAAGACAGCGTCATAACTTAGGCTATCCTCCGCTCCAGGGCCTCTCCTGTACAGAGTACATGTTCGCTCAGATGAAGTAGTCTGTACGTAGTGATATTAAGGGCAAGCAATGTGTAGGTTATGGCACATGTTTCGGCAAACACGTGCTTCATTTGCTATAAATTGTTCCAGTCTTCACCTAAAGAAGTAGCGATTTTAAAGCACATCAAAGAAGCGTCCTACATGTAGGACACTGGGCATATATGGGTTGAATATGGAATAAAAGCAATTGACCAAATGGGGTTGCATTTGACAAAAAAAATTCTTAAGTCACTATGCATGCCTTCCGAGATGTAAAAAGAAAGAGGACTAGTGCATTGAACAGCCTTTCAATCACCTTGGAGTAAAGCCCTGCATGTAGGTGTGGTCCGATGACTTCCAAGGCTTGCAGACTTGTTGTCAGCTCCTGTTCTTCAGCCACCGCTTCACCATTATGCGTGCCACCACCTGGCAAAGCAACGAGTACACGGTCAACAATGTTGGCTGACATTTAGGCAGGTATAGCACCAAACTGTTGCGCTATGCTGCCTCAAGGCTGAGGAATTTGCTCATCCATTAAAGCCTCCAAGTTCCATGAATTTACCTGTGCGCCTCAGTGGGCACCAATAATAAACAGAACGTTTTTTTTTCGTGCGACAGTCCCGTCCACAACAATATCAAGTGTTAACACACTTTGACATGTGGTGTTTAATGACGCAAGAGCCAGTTCAGAGTGCCAGGATATGGTGCAATGCGAGAGCAATGGTGCATTCAATGACAGTGGATAACTGCAAGGTGTCTGAACAGGGCCTACAACCATTTACACTACACATGCATCAAATAGGTATACAGTGGAATTTCAATGATACGAATATTGCGGACTCGGAAGAAATATTAGTATGACTGAAAAACATGTCAAACTAGTACACCTAGTAACAAAAGAAGGAGAATTGTTCCAGGGGCTAAGTTCTGTCACATATAAGAGGTCAAAACAAAAAAGTCACAGTTTCTTTGCAACGGCGAAGCAATGAATGCGATAGCAATAAATTGGAACGTAACGCGAAGAACGGAAAGCAGCTCGAAATTGCCAGCGCGTCGCTCAAGCGCAAAGGACGCACGAAAAGAACGCACACAGGACGAGCACGAACTGTCACAGTTGTTACTTATTTCTGTTTGAACAGCGCGCTCCTTTCGCAAACGCGGCCCAGCATGCTGGGCCGTGTTTGAAATATAGGCATGGCAGCAGCACCCTTGTGAATGTTTTAAAAACGTTTAAAGAGAAAGGATTCAGCCTTGAGTTCACCTTTGAGCTACCAAAAGAATGTGAAATTCAGTTTCTAGATTTGCTCATTAAATTCGTGCCTGACAAGACGTGCTGGATGTACCACCCTAGAACGAAGAAACCGCTATTAAACTATAATTCAGCACATTCTAGAATAGTGAAGAATGCCGTTGCGACGTCATGCACCAGATCAGCACTTACTAAATCGTGCGAGCATCTGATGGATGAAAGTGTTTCGACCCAGGTTGACCGGTTAAAAGGAGCTAGTTTTCCAGATGAGTGCATCCTTTTGGCATGTGAAAAGAATCGCCGTCAGACAAAACAGATGAGGACACAGGCACGGGTCGGGGGGACTGAGGATGAAGGCGGAACAAGAACGAAGATAGCTGTTGTTCCATACATGCACAGCACGTCACACAGATTAAAGAAGATGGCGTCGAAGTATGGGGTACGTGTACTTTTCTCGGCCAAAAACAAGTTGGCTAAGATATGCCCTGCAGTGGAAAGGTTGGCAAACAAAAAACGTACTGAAACCAACCATGGGTGTGGCATCAGGCATGGAGCAAAGTTTGTCGATTGCAGAAAGGATGTGGTATACGACATCCCTTTTACATGAGGAAAGCATTACGAGGGCCGAACTGGCCGATGCGTAAATGTACGCCTTCGCGAACACGAAAGTTCATTGAAGGGGGCACCGTATTCACATTTAGCAAAGCACTGTAAAGAGTGCAGGTGCAACCCTGGCTTTGAAAAACCACTGTTGTTGACAAGCACGCCGATCAAACTGTCAGGGAGATCGTTGAGATTTATCAAATAAGGAGGAGTGGCAGTGCTTGCGTTAGTCAGCCTTCCATTTTGCTATCGGATTGTGAAGTTGCTTTTTTAGACAGAACGTAAAATGAAGTGCATTTGTTACCTTGGTAGGGGTGCATGCGCAGTTTTTTATCTCTTACCTGTTTGTTTCTTTTATGATCACGTGTTAAAATTTTTGGCTTTAGTGATGACGTAGATTTTGTACATAGGAGGGCGTTGTTTTCAAAATAAACTCAGTTGCTAGTAGCGCTGCGTCCTGTGTTCTTCGTAAGTCTCCGTTTCTTTTAGTGCTTCACCATCATGGAGGAGCCAGGTAAGGGTAGTCTAGGGGTGTGCGAATATTCAAAATTTCGAATATTTTTCGAATAGTGTTTGCTATTCGATTCGCACTGAAATTTTACTATTCGAACTGTTCGAACTTCCCAAAAACAAATACAGTCAACGTCCGATTCAAAGTGACCCCTTCAGATTTTGAATATGCTTCACCTCATAACACTCGTATTGTGGCAAAGCTGCCTTACAAGCTCCGTTACGGTTGAACTTTGCCAAGACACAGTCAACGTTCGATTAAGTGGCCCCTAAATTTTCAATATGCTTCACCTCATCACACCCCAGTATTGCGGCAAAGCTACCTTGCAAGCTCTGCTACAGTCGCAAATGTATTAACTCAAGAAAACGCTGGTTCCAACATGGAGATGAAAGGTGGCAGAGTTGGGGGCTCAATTAATGCTGTTTTGGACCTGAAATTTGGGCAGGAAGTCCGAAAAACCGGACGCCAAGGCTTTTTAGCATCCAAAATTTCAGATGTTCTTGTATATCGACGTCTACGAGGCAGATTTGGAACTCCGGACTTGAAGGGAGCACACCCTTGTCCGCCACATCAGTTGGGCTTCCACAGAAGTTGAAAGAAGAGGAGAGGCTGAGGAAATGGCATCTTTGCCTATCACGTGTAAAGTGTTGTCGGTGTTGCATATTGTGCAGAAGACGAGGACAGGCGCCATCATCATTAAGATCTGATCATCATGTTCAAATAAAGAAGAGGTAAACGGGGGGCTTCACCATGGGGACGGCGGCTTGTCCTTTCCTCTACATTTTGGTGCCGTGAAACCCAGGAAAGGACCTTCAGAGGTGAGAGCGAGCGGACTTTACGAATTCTCGACCGCGTCTGTAGCCTGGAGGACTTTTGTGAAGCCGTCGTTTGGTGAAGCTGATGTGCGAGGCCTAACCATCCCCGAGACCCAGATCGTGAAGAATGACAGTCCGACAACAAACTGATCTTCGTCGTGCGAGACTTTTGTGATGGATGCCACGTCGACTTCACCTCGCAACGCTGCCGGCCAGTGATTTGTTACGTTTCCGACACTGGACGGGATCATGGAGGCCCTATTCGAGAGGCGGAATCAAGTATGGAAGGCGGTCACGCAAGCCATCGCCAGCATCTAAAGCCTTCTACACGTGGAGCGCCCATCAGTAAGTGAGTTGAGGAATATTCACCAAATTTTGATTGACCGGTACGAGCTTCTCAGAGGAATTGATAAGGAGGTAGAAGACACAGTTGACATTGATCATTTGGAAGCGGATATGGAGGAAGCCGACGTTTATGTGCACCAGATTAGCACAATATAAGATCGCGGACACATTAAAAGCTTGGCAGGTTCACTTGAAATTAGTAAGGCAACGAAATAAAGCAGAAGTACAGGGCAAAATAATCTGTCCGTCTACGTCACCACCATCTAGCCAATGCGCATTGAACAGCAATCTTGTCGCGCAGAAGCCAGACGAGTTGGCCTCCCAACCAATAGCTGAACGTATTGAAAGCCGACAAATAAGCGCTTCGACTACAGAAAAGACCATTCAGGAAACCCACACAGGACAACCTCAGCTTCTAAAGACTTCTTGCATGCCTTCGGAATTCTTGGCAACCTGCAACACTAAAGAAGCTAATGACAAGACAGCTGCAATAACACAGGTGTGCGTGGTGGAAGAGATTTCTATCATCGAAAAGCAGGAAGCCTTTGTAAATCCAAAAGGTCATCGACGAGATATTAAGGATGCATGTGAGCCAAAGACAACAGATTCAGATGATAAGTCCTCACCGCCATGCGCACTAGTGCGTAGCAGAAGCAAATCAAGGCCACTTAATAAAGCGAAAAGAAACAGAAAGAAGACCATGGCTACACAAAAGCAAGCCCCTTGTACTGACCATAGCTGCGGCTCTTCAAGAAAGTTGCAGACGGCAAGATCGAAGGCAATGCGGATGATACAACTTAGTTCGGCTAAGATGCGAAATACCGAAACAGCATCAAAGCCACGAATGAGACGGCCCAGACCAAGGCAGATGAAGAAGCCTGATGCTTCCAAGGCGAACGCAACCAAGACGAAGAAATCAAGAAAAGTTCTCAGAAACAGCTACACCAGAACCTCATGGAAGTGTCTGCATTGTGGAGGTTCATGCCAACAAAAACCACTCATCGAGAGCACAAGTTCACCAAAGGCGACGCGTTCAAAAGCACGGCTATGGAACAAGCGTCGGAAGCACAGCTGGAAGACCAGGTGCAGGAGTAAAACCCGGATGATCCCACCTGTATTGACTTGGACTGTACACAAATACTGATGAACAAATAGTGTCTACTTAGAATCAGTGTGTGTTAGTGTTCATCGTCAGGCATCATTTGGGGGCGCGGAGGATGTTGCATATTGTGTAGAAGACGAGGAGAGGCGCCATCATCATTAAGATCTGATCATCATGTTCGAATAAAGAAGAGGTAAACGGGGGGCTTCACCATGGGGACGGCGGCTTGTCCTTTTCTCTACAGTTGGCAACACTTTGGTTGCACCAAATCATGTACAAAAATAGAATTCGGCCTCTACATTGCCTCATTCTTGATAAAACATTTATGAAACACCACCCCGCCAGTGCTTCATCAACCTAGCGAAAATAAACACATTCATATTGCTATCTCATAAGAATATGCTTAGGAATCCTCTTTAACTGCAGTTTTGTTTCGAAGCATTCGAAAAATATTCTAGAAATATTCGATTCGATTCGCACTCACACTTCAATATTTGAATTTGCTTCGCACCCAAAATTTTGCTATTTGTACAGCTCTATTAAGTCGCTAGCTTCGCTGACTGTGCTTAATTGTGGTATTGCGATTGTGGTATACATTGATGGGGAATCACCGCTTTTATTTTGATGGCAATCGCTTATACCGATGATATCATTGACAGCACCCCCTATACACAACATTCACCCCTTTCAATAGTATAGTTGAAAGTTGATGAGTATTTTATATTAGGGCAATGATTGCTATTTTTTTAAAGCAGCTCCACCGTTATATTATTTTGTGCAAGTACTAAGGGGGAAAAGGGCATTACAGGCCTCAAAAGTAAGGGAATGTAGGGAAAGCAAGAAGAAAAAATAAGCTATGCTTTCCCGTTTACTGGGCACGGAAACTTACATATTTCCTGCCCTTTCAAACCCCCCTATTGTTCACTTGCTTGCTCTCCTCCATCTTTGAGGTTGGCAGAGAGCGAGTAAACGAAAGCTTTAAAGGCGATCATTGCTTGTTCCAGGGTGTTTCCTGCAACTAGAATATGTGAGTACTACATTTGACCAAAACCTCAAGTGCTAGATCGAAAGCTACAAGCACAGATTCTAAGAAACGAATAGCACCAAAGCAAGCAGCCAGCCAAACCTGAAAAGACCATGTTGGCCCTCCGGAGCAGTGGCTCCATAGTGGCCTCCCAGAGGCTGGGCAGCCGGTTGGGCAGGGATGCCCCGAAGTGCTCGGTCGCCACCGACAAAACCTGGGCAGCTCCTTTTCGCTGGACCTCGTTCTGCCGCTGGACATTCTGCGCGCACAATGAGGAAGGAGCCATTCATATTGTTGAGGCAGCATGCAAAATACACGCACAAAAAAAAGGTGCAAAGACAAGTGGTGGTGCTTGAGTCTTCTTTGTGTGTGTGTGTGTGTCTAGCCATTACTCTATACTGAAGGAGCTCGTGCCAAGCACAGCACTGCAGGAGACAGGTTTGGTTTGGCTAGGTTTATTTAAGGCAATATTGATACAAAATTGCCTTGGGGGGCATAACTAAAGCCTGGGTAATTGCCTGACAGCCACCCTGGCAGCAACGCAGATACAAGCAACACCCTAGTAACGAATAGAAACTGAGAAGACAGATCAGTGCCTACTTTTCAGTACAGGCTACAAAATGAAACAGAAAAGTGAGTTCGACATGTTTGCACCGCACAAGTTGAACAGAGGAGGGAACGCAACACAAGGGCTGCATTGTGTCTTCCACTGTGTCCTCGTTCAATTTACACTGTGCAAGCATGTCGATACTGAATCAAACTCTAGCCCACAGAGACAGCTTCCTCGAGTGTTACAAATAAGCGGCGACATTGAGATTGTCTTCGTTAGTGACAGTTGGCAGCATTGCGTTGAGCGTCGTTGCTGGGCTCCTTCTATAGACCAACTTGTATGCGAAGGTCATGGATAGGATGGCATCCCACATTTTGTGCTCGACGTCGACGTACATGGCCAGCATGTCGGCAATGGTGTAATTTAGACGCTTGGCGGGACCATTGGTCTGCAGTTGGTAGGCGGTGGTGCGGCGGTGGCTTGTCTGGCTGTATCCCAAGATCGCCTGAGTTAGGTCAACAGCAAAGGCCGTACCTCTGTCGGTGATAAGGACCTCTGGGGCGCCACGACAAAGGACGATGTTTTCTACAAAGAAGTTGGCTGCCTCACCGGCACTGCCTGGGGGCAGAGCCCTTGTTTTGGCGTAGCGGGTGAGGTAGTCAGTAGCTATGATAAACCATTAATTTCCGGAGGCTGACATTCAGAATGGCCCCAGTAGGTCCATCACAATTTGCTGAAACGGTGCAGTGAGGTGGTTCAATCGGCTGAAGAAAGCCTGCTGGTCTTGTCGGCGGCGTCTTTCGTCGCTGAAAATCTGGCAAGTCCTTACGTAGTGGGTGATGTCGGCAGTGAGGTGGGAAAAACCAAGGTGTCCAGCCGTTGCGTCGTCATGCAAAGCTTTCAGAACTTCTGGACGTAATGCTGAAAGTACTACGAGGAGGTAGTTGGCCCAAAGTGGCGAGAAGTTCTTCTTTAGGAGAATGCAGTTACGCAAGAAAAATTATGCCAGTCCTCGCTTGAATACCTGTGGAACAACGGTGGCCTTGCCCTTGAGGTATTCCACAAGGCCCTTGACTTCCGAGTCGCCTCGTTGTCGTTCGGCGAAGTCATTGGCACTTAAGGTTCCCAAGAAGTAGTCACCGTCCTGGTCATCCTGCGGCAGTGGGTCAACGGGGGCACAGGACAGGCAGTCGGCGACAGAGTACTTTTGTCCGGAATTGTAAACAATGATAATGTCGAATTTATGAAGTCACAGACTCCACCATGTGATGCGACCTGATGGGTCCTTCAAGTTAGCTAGCCAACACAAGGTGTGGTGGTCACTCAAAACTTTGAAAGGCCTGCCGTAAAGATAGGGACAAAACTTTGATGTAGCCCAGACGATGGCAAGGAGCTACTTTTCTGCTGTGGAATAGCTGGCTTCTGCCATAGATAGCGACTGGCTAGCATAACTGATAACCCTTTCTAGTCCGTCAGTCCTCTGGAATAGGACAGCACCGAACCATACGCTGCTTGCGTTGGTGTGGATTTCCGTGTTGGCGTATTTGTCGAAGTGCGCAAGTATCAGTGGGCGCCTGCAGGCGTCGTTTCAGTTCTTGAAATGATTCGACTTGAGCCATTTCCCACTTGAGTTCTACGTCTGTTTTCGTGAGATGAGTTAGTGGCTCGACTATCCAGGAAAATCCCTTGACAAAACGTCTGTAATAGGCGCACAAACCGAGAAATCGGCGTATGGCCTTTTCGTCCGTGGGCGGCGGGAAGGCAGCAATGGTAGCTGTTTTGCATGGGTCGAGGTGAACTCCAGACCCGCGGCAGCGCGTCTCATCTTCGCATGCAATGCCCGGCACGCAGCTCGCTTTGCAACTTTTGTAAGATGAAGGGGCACTTGGCAGAAGTTTGTTGCTCGCAGAAATCAAAGCAAAAAGTCGGCTCCGTTCAAGTGAGTACCTTTGGGGCGATCGGCCAAGTCGTTTTTAGTGAACGTCACCATGGACTACACAACGCAATTCAAAGTTGACTCCGGAGCCTAGGTCTCAGCTACACCCAGTGACTTCCCCAAACCCAGCCAAACTTGACAAGGTCGACACTGTACTTACCAGACCTGGAGGTCAACCGCTGCGGGTGCTTGGTTCACATACAGCCCGACTCCAGTGGCACCCTCTAAGCAAATTTTCGAGACCCTCTCTGTACCTCTTATGGGATTGACGGCCATACAAAGCCCTCAATGTTGTGAGATTTCTTGGCGGAGAGCAGACGCCCGAGGCATCACTGCACGCTTTCTTAGGCTTGGCACCCTCAAGGACGAACATAAAGTTAGCTTGAAAACGGATGCCACTCCATTCACCCTCCGCTTACCTCGTCGGATTCCTATCCTATTGCATGAAACTGTCAGGCGTGAGCTCAATAAGCTCAACAGTGATGGAGTGATTGCCGTGTTTACTGTCCAACGCCATGTTTGGAGAGGTCACCCCAATTCAGCCCTTTTGTTAAGCTGCCACCGGAGCATGGCACCCTCCGTAACTTGTGTGCTTATATATGTTCGGGCCCAATAAAGAGCGGGTACTCTTTTGTCCAAGCAAGCAGTGTGTACATGTCGGTCTCTGGGTGCCTGTGCCCCTGCGGCAATAACCATGCGACATTGGTGTTCTGGAGCGGTGGTGGTTCCGAAAACAACGACATCGGGAAACTACCATCACTGTGTCGACTTAAGGGGAGATGCGGGTCGAAAAACGAGAGTTTTCTAAAAAATTATCGATTTTTTGTTTTCACCTGTTTTGTTAAGATTAGTACCTCTACTGTTCTGAAAAAAAAAATCAATGCCGAGACTCAACTGGAAACGCTTTAAAATTGCGTCTAAAGAGCACAAGGTGGCTGTCAAAAGGCCGAAAGTGTGTCATCTTCGAGCACCTTGCCGCCGATAATGCGCCGCCGCTCGCCATTGTCAACCGCATGAGGCGAAGAGCCGAGCCTCACTGTTCAAATGCTGACGGTTTCCCGCGCTGCTGCAGCGCAAGAAAAAAAGAGACGCACGCTTTTGCCGCCTTTTTCGAGCGCCGCGACTGGCTTTAAATCACGTGGTACGGATCGGGAGCCGCCATTGGCCGCTGCGCGCCTGTGTGTGCTGTGAAGCCTATTTGCAGGATCCGTGTCTCGTTGAGCAGCGCAGCTGAACAACGCTTTTCTCGAGTGCTTATCCGTTATGGATGAAGAAAGCCATAGGAAGTGCGGTCACCGGCCTGTGAAGTTTCACGTGGCGTACAAATTTCGAGGACGCCGGCGCAAATCAAAGCCGAACACTCAAACCACGAAGAGAGCGTCTGCTGCCGCAAGGCGTAGTGGCAGTGACGCCGATGCGTCCGACGAGTTTGCCGCGGCATTCGAATATGTGAGTGCCTCCCAGAAAAAGATCGGACTCTTCGAAGACTAAGAAAAATCGCAGGACGACGAGTCTTCGTTGATTGCTGATATGACAGCACTGAACATGTTGGTTTAATCGAGGGCACTCCAGTTTTGAACGTGTTCTGGAAGAGCTTGGCGTGCTCCCGCCTCATCATCTGGTTGCTCTTGGCACATCATGGGACAGCACACGCCAGAAAAAAATCTCTCAAAAACTAACAGGAGAAGCAAGGGCTCGTCGGCGTTCGCTGAAGAAAAAAATCTCTTGTCGAGGAGTCAGCTCGAAAGAGCTGTGAGGGCCAAACCTATGGTGCTGGCGCATTTTAATGGCAGTGGCCACTACAAGGAGGATTGCTCTTTCTTGTGTACAAATTTAGTCGCATTCAATGACATCTTTGATAAATAAACATGCAATTTTGACTTTAAAACTCGTTTTTCTCAAAACGCAAATTTTGCAATTTTTGTCAATGTGCCCCTCCTTTTTCGGGTACTTCTGGTGCTCAGATCTGCATGAAATTTTTCCCAAATTTTTTCCAAAGTACGTTAAATGCAATTATCTTGTTTAAGTTACAATATTCTTATTATATAATAAAAAAAAGTTATGTCAACTTTTACTAGGGTAGGAGAAATATGAACTTCCCACGTTAAAATTTTTCACGTCTAGTACATATTTTGTATGGACTTCCTAATTAGTTATTTGCATTCCACACTTTATTTGAAACATTATGAACTATCAAATGTAAAAAATTATTGAAGTTTAGGTCTGAAAAGAGGGGGGGCAAAAGGCTTAAGTTTTTCACTTTGTCATGTTGCAGAACTAAAAGTATGCAACTTGCAAGAAAACTAATTATATATTTGAAATCAGCATAAAAAGTTCTATAAGCAGCTCAAGTTTCATTGCTCTAGGGTGAATATTAAAGAAAAAGTGTCTTCGAGTAGCATCTCCCCTTAACTCGGCTGAACTAAGTGGTACTTCGAGACACCCAATTCTCCCTATAGTTGAGCAAGTCCTCGGGCTGATTGGAGACGCAACGGTGTTCTCCAAGCCGGATGCAACAGCAAGTTTCCACCAAGAGAAAATGTCTGCGAACTCGCAAGAGCTCACGACCTTTATAACCCCATTCCGCCAACACTGCTTCTGCCACACTTCATTTGGCATTACCTCAGCAGCCGAGTATTTTCAGACGCAGATGGCCAGAATTCTGGAAGGACAGGAAGGAGTGGCAAATATGAATAATGATACACTTGTCTTCAGATGCACTTCAAAAGAACATGATGTCCGACTGACCCAGGTTCTGTCCCACCTTGCTGAGGCCAAGGTCACGTCACACTGAACAAGAACAAATGCTTATTTGGTGTGACTGAAGTACCATTCCTCGGAGTAATCATGTCTGCACAAGGCATCAAGGCAGACCCAGGCAAGGTAGCAGCCATTGCAGGTGTCCAAGCACCTTCTCAGTATGGTCAACCATCTCGCCAGGTTCTTGCCACACGTCTCTGACATCACCACTCAAATTAGAGCACTTCTCAACAAGTCTTCAAGCTGGACTTGGCAACATGAACAAGAGGCCACATTTGTCAAGGTGAAGGAACTACTGACATCTGAGAGGTGTGTGGCCAAGTACAATCCTCATGACGGCCAGTGCAAACGGAACATGGACGAGGAAAAGAAACGACGACCCTCTTTCTCGTCCGTGTTCCATTTGTGCTGGCTGTCAAGAGTACTTTCCAACTCGCCCAACTCGCTCCCTATTACAAGTACAATCCATCGTATGCCACCACTGTCTCAGCTGATGTTAGTTCATTTGGACTTGGGGCGGTCCTGCTGCAGACGCAGCTATTAGGTGAGCGCCGTCCTGTCGCTTTTGCCTCGAGAGCAATGACGAAGACAGAGCAGAGATACAGCCAAACTGAAAAGGAAGCTTTGGCAATAACCTGGGCTCTCTGGCAGTTTGACGAATTCGTATGTGGCCTCCCATTCAATATTATTATGATGACATTTGTGTTTATCTGGCATCCCTTGAACATCACTTTTCCTTCATCTGCATGTCTGAGATGTGGCTGTTGTTTGACGATAGAAACTTATTTTGCCTACCACACTACACACCAGAGTACCGTCACCGTCAATCCAATAGCCATGGTGGATCCACTATATTTATATCATCTTCTATAAGATATAAGCGATGCAATGACGTTGCCATACTTGCAGATAACACCGAATCTGTCTGGATTGAAATTAATGACAATCTTAGTCCCATTCTGAAAAAAAAAACCATTTTATCTAGCACCTGTCACTCACCGTCATCATCCGTGTCTGAGTTTTGTTCTGCCCAATATGAAACCCTGGATAAGATTTCACGTGAAAGAAATAACATTTTTATTATGGGAGATATAAACATCAATCTTTTAGAAGACACCCACCATAATTTGGTTGAATATTCAAGTTCTTTTACAGTCTTTGGTTATGAGCAGCTGCTTACGTTGCCGACAAAATGTATTGCGGGTGCCTCAAACACGCTCACTGACCACATTTTATCTAACTACTTACAATTCAATGACTGTGGCATAATATCACTGGATATTACAGATCACTATGCCATCTTTTGTCGCATGTAGTTGGCCTCGTCACAATCTGAGCATTATTTCAAAAAGGGCCTATTTAACAAAGTTCAGTTCATAGATTCTATATTGTCTTTTGAATGGTCGACAATAAAATCTGAATCAAATGCAGAGCTAGCTTTTGAAGCTTTTTTCATCGGCAATAAGGCAATGTGTTTGCGATGCAACCACTTTTGTTAGATGCATAGGTCGACAAAAAAATTGGAGCTCGCTCAGACTCACTCAAGAAATATATTTTGTTCTGGGGGCTTACTCAGACTCAGACTCACCAAAATATTCCTTAACCGGACTCAGACTCACTAAACTTTCTCAGCCAGACTCACTCAGACTCAGACTCACGGCTTCACCTGAGTCCAAGTGAACCTGAGTGAGTCTGCTCGCGAGTCTGTTGGCGTAAAATGAGCTTTTTCAATCATGGTGTCAATCCTCTGTAAAGCCAATATCTCACATAATCAGTGCTATACGTATCGTATAACATTGATTATGTGAGATATTGGCGTACCTTTGATCTTGTACGTTCAAATACGAGTTATCATCAAATAGTATCATTGTTATCATATATAGATCCAGTAAGGACATTTTAATGAAATACGAGATACTTTTATCAAGAACTTTCCATAAAAGCATTTGAGGGGGGAGGTCATGGCACCCCTCCCCTAACTCACGCCTCTGATCAATAAATAGTGAGGGGGCACGCAGGAATGCTAGTGTGCCGAGATATGTGTGAATAAACACTAGTAAAAATGTAAGCTGACATAAGGCTGATAGTAATGCCGAAGAAGAGTAGATAGGACCATAAGTCGGCAACAAAAGTTGGAGCTCGCTCGGAATCACTCACGAAAAATATTCTGCTCTTAGGACTCACTCGGACTCAGACTCACTAAAATTTTCTTCAACAGAACTCACTCGGGCTTAAACTCACCAAAATATTACTCACCCGGACTCACTCAGACTCAGACTCGCGGCCCGATCTGAGTCTGAGTGAGTCGACTCATGAGTGAGTTTGCCGACCTATGGTCAGATGTCACAAAGGGTATCCTGCACCCCACAACCCATGGCTCAGATGGTTTACTTAAGTTCATGCGCAAGAAAGAGAATATGTACAAAAAACGAAACATTATCCATTTAACTTCAAATTGCAGCAGTGATATTCTTGTTACAAAAACATCCTAAAGAAATTACTGAGAGGCGCCAAGAAAAGGTATTACAAAATTAAAATTGATGAAGCTGGAGGTATCGCTGAACAATGGAAGCTCATCAACTCTTCTTTGAACAGAAACTCAAAAGAAACAAATATTTCAAGTATAGTAATGGTACCTACCGAAATCTGACAGCCATCGCAAATGAATTTAATAATTACTTTACAGTTAATAATAAACCTCTTTCCCACAGCTTTGAAGCAACGCTTGAGAGGAAACCACAGTCATTTTTCCTATTCCAGAAGAAATTCACAATATCATTGGGCAATTAAAGTCAACAAGTGCAGGTCTTGATGCCATTCAACCAATCCACTTAAAATATGTTGCCGAAATCATTGCTCACCCTTTTTCACATGTAATTAACCGGTTTAATAACAGCATATTTCCAACTGAATTAAAAAGAGCCAGAATACTTCCTGTATTTAAAAAAGGTGATAGAGGTTTGATTTCTAACTACAGTAAAACCTCGGTATACGAATCTCGTGGGTTCACCAAAAATATTCGTATCACCAGAAAACATGGAAAATTATTAACGACCGAAGAAAGCTGGCGTACATATTCATTTATTGTTTCTCAGAGCCTCAGTAACGCCATAAACAGCTCTGGATGATGGCCAGTAAAGCCCTTAGACGTCAACAATCATACTTTTACTGGTAACTGTCACGAGGTCATGACGTCGACGAAGGCAGCAGTCGGCATGTCGAAAATGTATTCTTTATTTGGCCGAACTTGTGGCCGGGAAACGGAAAGTCCAACTACAGCAATACACACTGTACACTGATAGCGGCGAACAGAGCGTCGGCTGTCGATAAACTGAAGAGCGGCAAGGCGCGCCGGCATTTATACATGTGGCATCGAACATTCGAGCCTTATCGCTGGTGACCGCGTTAGTTCCAGAATAATCTCAGCTGTTCGTGTTTGCGCGCTCAAGCCTATAAGAAGATTTTAACATAATCTGGAAGGTTCCCAGACATTAGGGCATGGCTTGTGCAAGGCAGCAGCTAAGCGTGCAACGGACTAGTTACATAACAATAACGAAAGAAGCGCGCATGTGGCCCCCATCTGAAAAAGCATCATCCCGATGCTTGTAACAGAACACAGAAGGGGAAAAAAAAGTGCATACACAAATAAAGTACAATGATAAAGGAAAGAGCAGTCCTAAGGTTCGCTAACGCATATTAAGCGGCTTAAGGCACAGAACATGGACGACTTCAGGTCGTGCGCGGCGTCGCTGAGAGTTTGTGATGCCGTCCGGGATGACCTTGTAGTCTAGGGTGCCGAGACGTTGAAGCACCTTGTGTGGCCCGAAGTATCGCCGAAGAAGTTTTTCGTTAAGTCCACGTCGGCGTATCGGCGGCCAGACCCAAACATGGTCACTGGGCTGGTATTACACATAGCGTCGTCGAAGATTGTAATGGCGACTGTCGGTTGTCTGCTGATTCTTGATGCGTAGGCGGGCGAGTTGTCGGGCTTCTTCGGTGCGCTGAAGGTAGACAGTCGTGTCGAGGTTTTCTTTGTCGGTAATGTTGGGTAGCATGGCGTCGAGCGTCGTTGCCGGGTTCCTTCTGTATACCAAATCGTATAGCGTCATCTCCGTCGTTTCTTGCACGACCGTGTTGTATGCGAAGGTGACGTACAAAAGGTGACGTCCGCCAAGGGACGGACACAGCCCCGAGCAAAAGCTGCTTCGCATCTAAAAGACAGGATGAGCTAACATAGACACAAGAGAAAGGTCAAGAGAGATTGAACAGCCATCTCTCACGTAGACCACCACGCGCACTTGATTGATAGGTGTCACCCTCTTGCGTGGGAATGAGGAGATAAGTATCTGTATCTACCTTCTTTTCTGTCACTGCAGTGTATGATTTTTCAGTTGTTAGCGGCGTTTCTGGTGTCTTGCTACTACTCTCTTGTGTCCGTGTTTGCAATCCCTGATTTTTTGAAGGGCCCTAAAACAGCCTCTGACAAAAATCCAAAAAAACGAGTGCATTATTCTCTCTTGGCGTTTCTCGTCTTTTTTGTGCACTTCGATCGTGACGCCAGAACGGTGGTTCATGGGACATCATTTGGGTACATACTCTCGACTGGTCCATATACGAGAAATAACAGTTGTGAATTGACCCCCACACTGCTTTGCCGTGCAGTCGCCCACCCGTTCTTGCTTGTCTCACATGATTATCGTGCGCGATCAACTGATTTTGCTCCATTTTGAGTGTTTGCGACTGCGCATGCAGAGATAACAGTGCAGCCGACAAGCGCGAAATGCTGATAGGTTCAATGGTTAGTGCTGACATTGTACGCGCGCTTTATGAAGAAATAAGTAGCCAGGAGTCATGTCCCTGTAAGAAGGGTAGTGAAGGCGAAAAAGAAACCAATAGGGCTGCAGCACCGAAGCAAGTCCACCTGAAATGATGGCGATCTCGGTGCGCAGCGCCTTCAGTTCCCGTGTACGTTCTCTCTCAGGTGGCCACGAAAACTGCCGAGCACAAGGAGAGATGGGAAAAAAAAGCAGGGCGCCAGAGCGCCATGCCCCCAGCAGGAAACTTTCCGGTCTTCAGTCTCCTAAAGGCACGCCACTCCTTATTGTAGCGCGCAGCCTGTCGTGCTGCTTCCGACAGTAATGCACACGGACTTCGTCAATTTTGAAATGCCTACCGGCAGCACGATCTCCGTGCTCAAGAGCGTACTCCACAGCCTGTAGCTTGAAACCGGCCGTGTAGCTCCCATTTTGGCCGTATTGTCCACAGCAAAATGTAAAAAAAAATGAACGCACAACGGAGTGGGAATGGCTGGCGGAAACAAAAAAAGTAGGGCTACAATGGCTAGAACACACATCACTCACTAGCATCGTTTTGATTGGCAATCCGACCCAGCCTTGGAAACTCCGCCACTTCGGTGGTAGATGGCGCCATCTTCTGCAAGCTGTCTCTGTGCGGCCCTGCAACCGATTGCCGCTGGCTCCTTAAAGTTTCGCATTTGCAGAAAGCGACCGTTGGCTTGCGTGGCCAGTTTTGTGACCTTTGCTCACTGTGTGCTTGTGAGCCATGGTCTCTACACTCGCACCATTCGTGAATCCTGCTGTGGCGGACAGATACTTCAGAAACGAGTAAAAAAAGAGAGGGGCATGCCGCACACAGATAGGAAGAAAAACAAACAAAGGGGGGGGGGGGGTGATTCTTAAAAGGAAGAAGGAAATGAAAATGAAAATTGGGTGTGGAGTGCATGATAACTGTCTCTCAAGTGAGGACACCTCAACCGATACACTCACGGGGAATTGGGGATTGAAGGGACAGTGAGAGTGAAAAGAGCATGGTAAAAGATGAAAAAAAAGGTATGAGTGGAAAAAAAAAAGGTGACATGGGGTGGGGGGGGCAGGAGAACGGGCGTCCAAGTCACCGTGGTGAGCGGCTAGAAAATTCGTTCGACTAGGCCGGCATCCTCGACAAAAGCGAGTAGGGCCGCAAGGGCTGATCGGCGACGGTGCACGTGGCCGGTGGGATGGAGCAAGTCCTGTAGGGTCGCACACGGCAGTCCGACGAGGCGGTACTTCATGACGAGCTGCTTCCGCGCAGTGTTGAGAGAAGGGCAGTCAAACAATAGGTGGCACAGGGTTTCGATCGCGCCGCAATCGGTGCAGTTCAGCGCAGCGGCGCCGCGAAGACGATGCCTGCATTCCGCGGGCCACTGCAGAACCGGCCCTCAGGGCAAGAAGAAGCGCGCGCTCGCGGCGAGTGAAACCAGTGGCTGGGATGGGAGGAGGGGGGTGTCCGGCGGCGACCCGTGCGTCGGGATGCTCGCGCACCAGCTCCTGTAGAAGGTTGTTGCGTGCTGAGCCGAACGAGCTGGCGTAATCCGTCAGCGAAGTCTCGGCGGAGTGTGCTCGTTTTGCGAGCTCGTCTGCAGCCTCGTTGCCCGCGATGCCGACGTGTGAAGGGAGCCACTGAAGGACCACATCACAGCCTCGTTCCTGGAGGGCCAGCAGGCTGAGAGCGGCACGCTGAGCAAGAAGGGGGCCTCGTTCCTCCCTCGCGAGCTGGCGGAGGGCAGGTTTCGAGTCGCAGAAGATTGCTGCGCTCGTGACGGCTGGCAAATTGCGCAGGAGGTCTGCAGCCAGCTGGAGCCCGACTAGCTCAGCTGTTGTTGAGGATGCACAGTATCGCAAGCGGCACTGTCGTGCCGAGCTGAGCTGAGGGGCTATGCAGGCGGCCGCGGCTGAGCGATCCTGCAGGACGGACCCATCGGTGAACACTTGCGTCCTCCCGGCCAGGTCCTCATACATCCGCGTTGCGGCCTCCTGAGCAATGGCACTGAGGGGGGTGTGGCGTTTGGATTGAATGCCCGGCACGTGCAAGTTCACTCGAAGGGGCACACGACGGTGAGGGGGTGGCCAGCGCGAAAGACGTGCGGGATCGTCAGCCACAACACCGTCGTACACGTCGATAAGTTGGCTGACACGCGAGTTTGGCACAGCACGTAACCGCGAGAGGAGAAGACCTGCATCAGGCGCTCAGTGGAGACGCTGCAAGTGGCACAATGCGTGCAGGTCCGCCGCGACGCAGGCCACGCACGAGCCTCCGCGAGGGTCTCGGCCACACGAGAGCCACGAGGCATAAAAAAAAAAAAATGGTGCGCAGCAGCGGGCGGAGGGGAGAGGGAGCGAACCGAGGGGGGTCGGCATTGCCGCTCCAGCGTTGCCGCTCCAGCTAGGTCCTTCATTCAGAAAAAAGTGTACAAAAAGCAAATGTTTGAAGTTCGTTTCGAGGCTGTAAAGGAATTTGACCGACCGCCATGACTGCTCCGTCTTCTTCCTATTTATTGGGCCACCCTAATCCCGTGATGATAATATGTATGCCCCAGATGCGCCAATCGTTTTCTTCTATTTTCAGCACATTTCTGCCGGCGCCGAATGAACACGCCGAATCGAAAGACGAGTATTGTGTCTTAGCACATAAACTTCGTCAACTGGCTTGCGTCGAGTTCAGTAGTTAGAGGTTCAGGTGGTCACTATCGTTGCTGCATTTCGTAGATCATTTGCTGCGATGCGTCTGCTGGTGATGTCCAGCTTTCACTTCCCCTTTTGCTCTTAAAGCCTCCTGGGCAGACACTGCCAAAAAAACTCGGCATTCTGGCCTCGCGAATCTTCTATAGACCATTATAGACAGACCATCAGGCAGGCAGGTGCACAGCAGGTAGTTTCAAGGGCCAATCCTGCGTGATCAGAATTCATAATATTAATCACCTATAGGGTCTTGAGTATCGAAGCCGCCTTCATTATGGTAGTTTGCAATTGTGCTTCATGTTCCTGCTGCTTCGAAAGCGGGAGCTACAGGACGGGTGTCGGGACAGAAATTCGTCACTCTGGCCTCGCACGTCTCGAAGTACTCATCGATGAGAAAATCTTGTGATGGGCGGAGATACCTTTCAATGGGCGGAGTGCAGGGCTGTTGAGATGTTCCTCGCTATGTGCACGCGCAAGCCTTGCAAACCCCAGGCCGTCGTCGTGAAGGGCGAGTCAGTACGGAGCCGAAGTAGACGTGAGGACTCCTGTCTCGTGAGCCTCCAGACGACGCCTGGAGTCACGTTGCTGACCTCCATGGACTGTCTTGCCTGGCGAACATCGGGATATCGTCGTGAAGGGCGAGTCAATACAGAGCCGAAGTAGACGTGAGGGCTCCCGTCTCGCGAGCCTCTAGATGATACCTCCAGACGCCTTGCGAACATGGGGCCGTCGTCGTGAAGGGCGAGTCAGTGCGGAGCCGAAGTAGACGTGAGGGCTCCTGTCTCGCGAACCTCCAGACGATACCTGCAGTCATGTGGCCGGGTTCCATGGACTGTCTTGCCTTGCGAACATCGGGAGGTCTTCATGAAGGTCAAGTCAGTACGGAGCCGAAATAGACGCGAGGGCTCTCATTTCGCTAACCACCCGACGACGCCTGCAGTCACTCCAGTTCATGTGTGCTCCTAGCAGTCTCAGTTCCAGCCCGAGTCGTCGTCCCTGGTTTCACGGCATCAAATGTAAAGAAATTTGACCGACCGCCATGACTGCTCCGTCTCTCCCCATTTATTGGGCCACCCTAATCTCTTGATGATAATACATATGCCCCAGATGCGCCAATCGTTTTCTTCTATTTTCAACAGAGGCCTTCGATTGGCTGAATCCGCCATGTTGCCCCAACACGCCTTGCCATTGGTCCGATCCTCACTCCGGGATAGCGTTGTCTGCTGCTTGCACGTTGCGAGGTCACGGCTGTCAAAAATCGCGCTACTTAGTGACGCGTTGGCACTCGTTCTGTGTTCACAGGTCGATGATCACTTGGAATATAATTACGCTTTAGTTTGGAAGCTGCAAGCGGACTATCGTAATCTGTAGTGTGCCGCGCTCGTCACGAATATCGCAGACGTGCGTCTCGGACAAGCTGTTCTGCTTATCAGCATTTCGCATCTCGTGACGAAGACCATCGCGGGACGACTCTTCATACTCGCGATCGAGCATGACATACTTTGAAACATCAGGTACCGCGGCCACGCACATCGCGACCAAGCTTACTGTTCAGAGTCGTGGCTAGGCCTAACTCCGCTCACGGCGCCAATGTGCGAGACAAATCCGAACTTTGCAGGCAAGAACATTGCGCCTGCGGACATGCGAAAGCGAAGAAGCCGCAATGTGTTTCGTCGCAAGTGAGGAAATGCATCGACCGCTGGTTCCTACGAACCGTGGATGGGCATTTTACACATCGGCAGCAGACCCCAAGGCAAGCTCGTTGCGCAGTGACCGCTCGGCGCATCAGTGGACGCAGCTAGCAGTTTCACACGTTGGCGCCCCAAAGCGCAAGACCAAGCACGCTGCATGCGGATTTAGCGTCATTGTATTTATTTTCCGTTATTATAAACCGTTATATTTATTTTCTGGATGTTCAAATACGTTGAATAGTAAAATTTCGGTGCGAATCGAATCAAATAGCAACCACTATTCGAAAAATGTTCGAAAGTTCGAATATTCGCACACCCCTAATTTTTAATCTACATTAACGACCTACCTTTGCATATATCTTCAAATATCCGCATGTCTGCTGACAACCGTGTTATTAACTGAACCATAACTAGCCCTTCTGACCATACTGTCACATTATACTGGATAGCACAAAACCTCTGTCTATCATAACACCAGTGCTGTGTCGTGCTGACCCCTGGTGCTATGTAAACACACTAGCGTGTTTGTGCTACCCTTTGCTGCCATAGGATGGAGCCACATCTCCACCATCGTCTGTCTTTTAAATCTCTGTAACCAATCAGGTGTGACCATGTACATTGTGACCAATGGAATGCACGTCACACCCCTCTGTACCGACCGATTGCCCCTTTCCCCCTCCTTAAAAAGACTATGCAATAAACGCCTCGGGCGATTCATAACTCGTCTGGAAGCAATGTCTTGGCTCACTCACTCAGCGCGTCCGCCCGCCACTGGGCCTCCCGTTGGCCGGCTCTGGGCTGCGCCGCTAGTTATGGCAACATAACAACTAGGATGTCGAGCTGAACCGATCACTTGGAACAGAGTTCATAATCCTTTTCACTTCCTTCCTTGCTCTCTTCCCTTTTGCACAGTGGTACATACAAGTCTGCCAGCAATGAAACCGCACAGCACAATCTCAGCACAACCCCCTTTTCAGAGAGCATCGTCTCGATGCTCTATGGTGATTAGAACATAAACAAATCACACACGCACACATATTATGTAGCAGGGTAGATGTGTTCAAAACATCACCCAAGTGGGCTGGAAGAATAGCCAATGGGGATAGCACGCCTTCATCCTTGAAACATGAACTATGTCTGCCTGCTGTAAACGACGGGATCGCCGAGTCATGTTTTCAGGAAGGACTTTGCAGTTGACATTGCCTCAGCGACAGCGAACTCTATAGGGGCCAAAGTAGCGGTGGAGTAACTTTTCCAAGTGGCCCCGTTGGTCTAGGGGAATCCACAGCCATACTTGATCACTGTGTTAGTAAATCACCTCGCAATGACGAGCACTGTACCTCTGTGAGTCGATATGGTGCTGCTGCTGAATTCACTCCAGTGCAAGCTTGTGAGCTGTATCTGCGAGCCAGATAAAGTCGTTCACCATGCGCATTCCCTGCTTTGTTTTGTTGTATTCAGCTTCGAACCACAAAAGCTGTTAGCAACACTCGGCGCAGACCGCGCTGCAATGTTGAGGAAGCTTCGCGATTGTTTAAGATCATTCTATTAAGATGATGCGCAGGACGCGAATAGTCAAACTTGTTCGAAAGCTTACACGAGCACCAGCGATAACGCTGGAAGGTTCGATGACTGATGTATAAACGACAATGGATTCTACTAATGATCAGATTATTCAACATCTGACAGCAGTGCGTGCCGATATCATTGTACTTTGAGTGTCATTCATTTTCTGGGCACAAGTTCGCCCAAATAAAGAGTTTGATCTTTAGCAGCTGCGACTGCTTTCTTCACCGTCACAACAACGTGACATCTGGTGAAGGTGCTGTTTCATTCATGATCCGGACGCCCCTGCAAAGCACTGACCCAAGCCCAAGCTGCGAAGATAACGCTAAGGACAACCTGGATCGTCGAACTAGTTGCAGGCGGAAGGGACTACAGCCAGAGTACGGGCTTCTTCCCCAAAACACCAGGCAGTCCAAGACCCTGACATTGAGCGCAGAGACAACGACAGCCCTGTGGCGCCTACACCTATCCTTCTCCGGCAACACAGGGAGCCGCCAACCTTCCATGGACCATCATTAGAGGACCCGGAAAGCTGGCTTGAAGTGTACGACCACGACGCTGTTTTCAATACCCAGAACAACAAAGACAAGCTACGACATGTCTACTTGTCATGAGTAAGGCGCACAAGACACGTGCCGAACAATGAAAAGTTTCAATAGCACGCGATGATACGTGATCTCAAACCCGTCAGGTGCACAAGTTAAGAGGAACGAAGAAAATTGAACATGAATGCCACCAAATTCTTTGAGCCCCCAGCTCTCCCAATGCAGTGCACAGCTATTGTTGTGTCCCCCCTCCCTGTGCTTTTAGCGCTGCTGCAAGGTAGCTGCGATGCCATAGCAAGCTCTTCGTGCTACAGAGGAGTTTTGTGACCAGAAAAGGAATCTGGCAAGGACAAGGTGGCGAGACTGTAGATAGGGCCCAGAACAGTCATGCTATTGAGTGCGAAGCAAGAACCGGGCAATTTATTGTTAGTTTACTTCTTGTGGTTTGTTCAGAGTGATTTTTGGAGTTTTTTCATAGTTTTATACTTGTCCTGTGCCATGTATATGTTCTTGCATTTTTTTGTGCGAGAAGATCATGTTTTCTATGCTGTTCTGTGTCGCACATTCTAATCTCCAAAATCCCCGCCCCCGAGATCTGTGGCATTTCTATAACATGACTCCACCTGACAAAAAAGTTTAAAGAAAGTTTCTTGCAAAGAACCAGGCATGGCCCTTATCCACAAGGAAGACACAGCCTTGTTGCTTTTGACACTGACATTGGAAATGCAAAGTATCTATTTTCATACACACAGCAAACACTCAATGTGTATTGCCAACAGAGGGCTGAGCACAAACCTCATCATCAGCACCATTGGAGTCATCGACGCTCTCAACCGACTGGGAAGCCTGCAGGGATCCCTTGCGACCACCTGACACCGAACTTGAGCGCCGCACTGGTGCCCGTTCAGCAGACTGGACAAGGAGGGAAGGTGTCTGTTAAACACATGGGGCTTCAACAATGAGAAATCATTCCTCTTGCATAACTAGTTAGGCGCACTGCTTGCCATTTTCTTTTGCAATGTCCAGTGGAATTGTGTTCTTGTTACCAATGTGTCAAGGCTGCAGTTTCAGAATTTAATGCTTGTCTCCCACTTCTTCGGCTTTGTTACGGGTGTCCACAGACACATGCCAACCTATTTCGAAGCAACTGTGGCTCACGTACATGGACAATGAGATCAAGGGCAAGGCTGTATAGAATGGCCTTTGGTTCAAGATTTCCTGACACCCACTTCAGGCCATTGACTAAATGCTCAGTTCCTTTATCCACAGTGATGTGAGGTGACACTTTCATGGGTCAGTGAAAACATCCATGCATCAACTAGACTGACAAGAAACAGAGAAGATACGTCTCAAATCTGATTTGCACATCCATATATGCAAGCTGCAGGCACGTGCGACACTGTGCCACTCAATGCACCACATTGACGCAACCAGATAAGGACAGCAGGCAACCTGCCATAACATCATCGCCTCCTTAAGTGAGTGTCATTCTTTTGGACTTGGAATATTTTTGCTTCTTGAAGGCACATATCCAGCCAAGCCTGTTCAATGCTTTTTACCTCCACCCTTAAACATTCTGCAATGTTTGAACTTAATCAATTGCTTTGATATTGCACGTGTGATTGCTGTGACAGAAATGATGCCTCTGTTTAGAATGTTTTTTGGTTTGGTCCTCAGGCTGTCCTCCCTTTCCCTGTGCAAGTCAACATATATGTCCTTGCTTGCCTTCACAGTGCAGCTCCAAAAGTAGTTGTTTCATCTGAAAAATGGTTAGTAGCAGCATCACATATTTTTCTGAGAAGCCAGATGCATTCATGCCGAGTAGACAGGTTCAAATTATGATGTGAAGGCTAATTCCAGGGCCAACATAACATAATAATTTACAATAATAAGTTTTGGGGTTTAGCGCCCCAAAACCACGACTTAATTATGAGAGACGCTGTAGTAGAGGGCTCCGGAAATTATGACCATCTGGCGTTCTTTAATGCGCACCTCAATCTAAGTGCACAGGCCACAAGCATTTTCACCTCCATCGATAATGTGGCCTCCGTGGCTGGGATTCGATCCCACGACCTGCGGGTCAGCAGTCGAGCATAGGGTTGCCACCTGTCCGGTTTTAGACCAGGCAGGCCGGTTTTTCAGATGGCGGGCTGGTTGCCGGTCTGCACCGGCTGCCATTGGCAGTTTTTTTTTGTCGTAATATCGCGATTATTTATTTTTTGGGTGTTTTATAAGCGTCAGCTCAACAACTACGACGGTAAATATTTATCGTCAATCACCAAAACTCCTACGCTATTAGTCAACCACTTTCTGGGATCCCTTCAAGTCTAGTGATCATTGGAATAGAGCATATTACTGCACGTGTATGGTACATGAATATCCAACATTCTTGTGGCATATGCACATTTTGATGTTCCTTTGTGTCTATAATGCCACTGGCCTGTTGGATTCAGACGCAAAGAGCTTTTTATGGATGAAGCATTGTGGTTCCTTTTCAGTGCAGCACATTCAGAGTAATGAGCGAAGCGGGACTCCAATCACGGGTACTTTTATGTCAGCAATTAGGCTAGTTGGTTAGCTGAGTGTGCTGCTTTTGTTTGTGCATTGGGTTTATTTGGCTCAATGAAAGCAATGTTACATTAAATGGCACTGCATGCCGAAGAATTGACATAGCATCTATTGTTCAACATTATTTGTATCTACTGTTAACCCCCCCCACCCGTCGAAGGGCTGGTTTTTTTTCGATAAAAGGTGGCAGCCCTAGTCGAGCACCATAACCACCAGACCACCATGACGGATAGCGCCAACGTAACGAAAGCATAGAGATCACAATAACACCATGACCAGGAGCAGAAAATGAAATTAGTTGAAGTCAAATAAGCAAAACACTACCGTAGGGCAGATTTTCAATAAAAACCAGTTGCTAGAGTGCTTCCATCTGTGTGTCCGTGTGTCTTCCTCTAGTCCGTGTCTACTAGCGCTACCCTTCCAACTACCGTAAAACTATGCATATTGGTGCATGTCACTTGTACCACTTGGTGTTCTCTTTTATAATTACACTAAGACCTCGTTAATTTGCCCCTCATTAATTAAGAAAACTGGATATTTCAGACGTGTCCTCTGGTCCCAACAGGCATATGCAATGTTTAATGGCATCAAACTCTCACCAATTTGGTCATATTTGGGTGCAACCCGGTAAGTTCAAATGATCCTCGGAGTGTCCCGAGCGCGAAGCACCGCAAATGTGTGACACAAAAGAGCGAAAACGGCATTCGCGGACAACCGAAGTGAGGCGGCATAGTCCGCATTGCCACCACAATCAGTGTAAACCTTACGGTAAAGACAGGAGAGCCAAAACGCTTAATGCCTACTTGCGTTTATCATCCTGTGTCACACACCGTTCGCCACTGGCTTTCAGAAAGGCATGATCACCATCCAAAATTGCGTAGTTGGCAACCAAGATTTCAGTGGATGCTGCAGACTTGTTTTGTATTCATTTTTACTTGGTGCACATAAACTGCATGGGTTCTATTAAAGATCCAGTCGATAGAAACTGTGGTTTCGTCTGCAGCGGCTGCAACAAGCAGTAGTTTCGTTCTTGCTACGTGTCTTCAGAACTGCGTAGTCATCAGCTAGGTTTCTTTCGCAGTGGCTGCGGCGCTTGGCAGTTTTGCTTTGACTCTGTTTGTATAGGCTGTGCATGTGCCTTCAGAAATGTGCAGACGCTGCCTAAACGTCCACAGCAGAAGCGGCACTCGGGAAGTTCTCAATATGACATTGCATGCACTCCATGTGCGTGCAATGTCACGACTCAAACATGGCTGTTGATAAAGAGCTTTAAGCCGTGGTCTGCATGCTGGCATCAAACTCTGTTGCCGCATCGTGATGAATGAACGACCAGACGCTGGCAAATTTTACCGGCGAGAAAATTAGCATTACATGCACGTGGTGGTGTTAGTGGTGGCGGTGCGTAATACAGGAAGGGGGGTGGAGCACGTTTCTGATTCAGAGCACGTTTCTGATTAATGAAGACATGGAAACCTTGTGCCATGCTTGCATTGTGAATGAAGTTGCGGGATGATGAAAATTGTGGATGTTACACTGCTATTATGCAAAATAAGTACAGGATCTCATAAAAAAAATTAAAGTGTGCTGATGCATTACAATTTGTTTATTGTGTTCTTGATGCTTTCGATAATTTGGCATCTCGGTTAATTCGGCCATTTTTTTCAGTCCCATGAAATTCGAATTATTGAGGTTTTATCGTATATATGCTCTCCATACATACTTATCACTTTTATTGTACTCTGCTAATACAGTAGACGCTCGTTAAACGAAACCTGTAGGGACCAGAAAAATATGTTCCGTTTAACAGGAATTCTGTTTACTGAGAGATGAACAGGGGGTGCAGAATACAAGTACAAAGCCAATCTTGTCAGAAGCACTTGTTCCAATTAAGCAGCACTTCCATTTAAGAGATTGATTTACTGAGAGTCTACTGTATATGTCATCTTTTAAATGCGACGCATTTCTTAGCCATTATATATCCAATATAGAAAAAGGAATGCCGGAAAATACGTGGTGATTAAACAGAGTGCGAAAGAATGTGGCACAAAGGGAGGAAAGCTACAGGACAAGCCCATACTAACAAGTGAACTTTTATTGAAGAAAATGAATATATATTTCATTTCATTTCTTTATTTGTTTTCATTGGAAACAATCAAGCAGTGGCAGTGACCAAGGTAAAAGCTGCAATGAGACAGCTTGAGATGCCCTTAGCCCCCGCGTTAAAGGGGTCATGAACCACTTTTCCAAGTAATGATCTAATGGCCTCAGTATCGGAGTGTACTGCCTCCCGAATCGATTGCCGCAAAAATTTCTAGAATCCGTCAAGAATCAGCGGAGTTGCGGGGGTTTGGCGCACGCTCCCAGCGCTTTCTCTCTTTTTTCGTGCCGACGAGCGCACTGGAAGCTAGACAGGGAGGGATGGCATGGGGGAAAGAAGTTACGCCAGCGCGCGTCATGAAACGCGATCGCTCTCCCGCTGTGATTCGCTTGCGCGAGTGCGGCTACCGTGTACTGAGGAGTGCGGCGCCGGCAAGTGGCGGCACCCCGCGGCAAGAAGCGCATCTGATCCGAACGCCGCTCTCGATTTACGTCGGCTATCGGCCAATAAGCATGCTATGTCTCTTGCTACGTACAGCGGACAGACGCCCCGCCCACCGACGAGAGTGAGAACCGGCCTCTGTTTGAAAAGAGGGTGCCTGGGGAAACGGCAACTTCGCGCTCCGCTTGTGGCCATTACGCGGCGCGCACAACTGTAATATTTGGCAGAGCAGTTCATAGCCGTGTCAGCTTTCCGCAGGATGTGTTTTTTCAATCAGCCCAAGGGGTGCTTCATGACCCCTTTAAAGTGTGGCAGTGAGTCGCGCAAACATATTGAAAAAACATGTTTTCATAACAAAAGTAAAAAGTACATTAATTATGCAATACAATAAAGAGTAATCAATAATGAAAATGAAACAATGCAATATGACAATGGCAGGCAGAAACAATTACATAATACAAAGATGGAAGGACTCATCTTTCTTTGCTAGACACAACATTAATTAGCAGGCTTGTGCGAATAGTAAATTTTAGGTTGGAAGCAAATAGAGATTTGGTCGAATAAGTTAAAATTGAATTCGATTGGTATATATCACATATTATAAAAAAAAGAGCATATTTGTCATGACCCCGTTAACCTGGACAATATTTCTTTAAGATTGAAACAAGGCATTTACTTTTTATTATTTACTTTATTCGGTGTTGTTGTTTTGCCGACATGGTTGTGATAATTCTAGATATTTATATTGTTTCCTTTCCAATAAAATTTCAGTTGAGAGCCAGCGCTAGTCCTGTTTGCTTCTTCCCTTTCGTCCGTCGTTTCCTGTGCGCGCTGCACTTTACGTATGATGTGCAAATGTCATTCTTTTTGGTTCAAAGGGAAGTGAAAGCCATTTTGAACAGTAGCAGGATTTGACTTTCGGTAGAATGCAAGTGATAACCTGTAGAATACGTTACGCTTTAAAATTTACTATACTCCGAGTGTATAAGCCAGTATAACAAGCTTTTAAACATCAAAAATGATGATGTGAAGGTAACATGTTCATTTAACCTTGAAGTGGAGGTTCACGGCAGTTTGGATTTTTCCTGGATAGACGTGTTCACGGTACAGCACCTCTCTACTGCAGTGAAACCAACTTTACAGGGGGCTACATGCGATTTATATATGTCTATTTTAGAGCACTGCACGGGCTCGGGCCTACCCGAAAACCCGGGCCGGGTAAAGTAGTTTTCATGGCGGGCCCGGGCCGGGCTCGGGCCTGAGGCTCCGGGATTAGGGCCGGGCCCGGGTTTGAGGTGGCGGGCTCGGGTCGGGCCAGGCTTGGACTCTGCTCAGCTCATCAGTATCAGTTAAGACTGATAAAGTGTACTCTGAGAACTCGAATGTAATTAGGTTCACCATCATAAGGAGAAAATGAAGGGTGAAGTTCCATTTTAAATCTCGCGCCGAAATCTCCGCGCGTGACATCACGGATTTCAAACTGTATTTGTCGTAATTTTGGGTCATTGGTTCAACGAAACTTCTTGAAACTTGGCTATAGCCCTCTCAGAACTCAATGTACTTCATTTTTACCGATTAGGAAACGTACGTAGATCCCAGTAGTCGCCGTCAGAAGCTATGACGTCACTGCTTTTTTTGCACGATTTTAAAGGTGGCGTCGGCACCCGGGGGGCGATCGGAGATCTGTTCGTTCCGCTTGTTCATTCTCCTGGGGAAGAACAAGCGCGCTGATTGGCTGAAGCGGGAGATGCCACTCAAGGCCGGGGGGTGTCGCCATTTCTTTTTGTTGTTTGAGGTTTTCTTTTTGGTGACGTCATGCCGCGTCATAACGAGTGGGGTGATCGGAGATTTCTGTTCTGCGCCGTTCGTTCTGCGCCCATTCTGCAGGCGGCGCACGCGATTGGCCGAAGCCGGAAAGAACTACGTCTCTGAGGGGCGTAGCCATTTTTCTTTTTGCTTGATCTTTTATTTTTTGATGACGTTATACCGCGTCATAACGAGCATGTCGTCTGCTACAAACGAACGGAGCGCGAGACCGTTCGCACGCGTTCTCTCGAACGAACAAATGGCTTCGCACGGCATCATGCAGCGGTTGCGGCGGCCGCAAGAGCTGATTTTGAGAAAATGGCGCTTGCGACGTGTGCTTCCCTTGCGGTTAGAGGTGCGAGATGCGTTTGAAGATATGAGCGAGTGCGGCGTCGCTTTCTGTTCTCGAAACGAACAGTGCGAACGAAATGAACGGGCCTGCCACTGGGCTGTAGTCATACGCGCAGGGACGTAGTTACAAAGCGCTACCAGCTACTGCCACGCGTCCTCCCGGTCCTCACTCGTGTACGATGGCCCCAGCGGGCACGACGGCGTAGCGATCTGTGGGTGCTCTTTCATAAAGGCAGCAGAAGCTCCCTTTGACGATCCGACACCCGGGAGCCAAGCCAGACATTCCGGTGGGACGACATTTGGAAAACTGCGCCGACCGCTACTTTTTTTTTGTTTCGCGTGCACGACTTCACGTATCGAGCAGGTTAGAAAAATTAACACCAATCAATATCAGCACTGAAACCTATTGCTGTTTCAGAAACTGTTTGAGCTTGAGAAGAAAAACAATATCTTTTCGTATAACAACTGTATATATTAGGAGGCGAGAAACACTTCGTTTTGAAATATACGGTCCCCTTGCCGAGGAGAAACGATGCGCGTCTACTTCCGGAAAGCTCGCCGCTCACCGCTTGACGATTGGCTGTCCTCTTCCTCTCGGCGGAAGAGAGCTGCGGACCGCCCACTTTTGCGACGCAACACCGCCAGAACGAACGCGGAACGAACAGAGATCTCCGATCCCCCCCACATTTTCTTTTTTTGAAGTGTCTGTCCCTTCAAGTGCGTTCCTCATAAGTTGCGCGTACATATACGTTTCACATTTCATCTCGATAAAACGATTCTTTTTTTTTATGTGGGTCAAGCTATTTGGAGAAGTTTTATGAGCGACAAGTACTGATCTTCTTTCGTTTCTTGCATACGGAGCCACCTGATTTATCTAAAACGAGCGAACTGAAAGTAAATAGACCAGGCGCTTATATAGCTAACATCTCGCTATTCCGTGCTTTATTTGCATTCGTTATTATTTTATATCTCAAATATTATTCTGTAGTCGCAGTGATAAATGTAATATAATAAATTTATAGCTATAACTTATCATCGCAAGTGCGATCGCGGAGGCCCAAGGCGGGCAAGCGTTCTTGCAAGTTCCAGCCCTCCACTAAAACGAAGAGACTGCGCGTAGTCTCGTTGCATACAATCCCTATAAAGAAATTCTTTTTCCGTGGCTCCGTCTAGGCTCGCTGAGATCATGTGACGCAAGCTGGACATGCACAGCCTGCTTTGTGTGTCCTGCATTCACGAAAATTTACTTCCGCAAAGGCCAGGATAGTGACGAAGGTAGGAGTGAAAGAGAGGGGGGGGGGGAGGGCAGAATAGGTTCTAGCAGATGTCAGCTAACGCTGAAATTTTAAACACCTTTTTTCAGATTTCATATATGGGTCATTTCTGAAGGGTATTTGGCGGCAAGTTTCCACCAATATATAGATACCTATCTCTAAAATGACTAAACTCTGGACGCCAATTCTGCAACACAGAGTTTTGTTTCACGGCTATGTATCAACACATGGTGGCTGCTGGTGGTGCCTCACGAAAAAGATGCTTTAGACCTGCATGCCTGTGTAGCTCGAGAACGTACTTATAAAATAAAAGAATAAAAAATAGGACGAAGACAGTCATGTGCGGGCCGCAGGCCGCTAGCGAAAGGTCCGCGGTCTGCGTGTTTGAGACCCCTGCACTATATAGTGCGAATGCTACTTGATACTGCCACAGCAGCGTTCGAATGTTCAGGAATAGCATAAGTCCATCAAACATGTACATTCATGTTTAAAGGCAAAGTATATTACCTTGACGAAATATCTGGCTTGCAATAAGAATCACGAATTCCATGCCGGGGAATGTCCCCTTACCTCGAATTATATGCAGCCAATGAGTAAACGTCACGAAGCTTATTCACACATTTATTACCAAACTGGAATGAACCCCGAAAATAGATTGCAATCTCTTTGTCCGCCTATTGCCAGTCCTACCAGTGCAGTCTTACCAGCGTAGGCCACCTTTACAGGTACAACATCGTTAGGAAGGCATACACCATTATAATATAGACAGAAAAGAGCCCTGTGCAAGCCGTGCATAACAAATACTGCTGAAAAGTGCAAGGAGAAGCCCTCAGAGGCATTTATAGATTATCAATCAATCAAATCAAATTTTATTTTCGCTTCAGACAATACAGTGCATTGTCACTGCGAAAATAGGGGACCAGAGAAAAAAGCTGCGCTTGCGCAGCTTGACTAAGCACTGGTCACCCTTACAGCAGCAGTGACAGGACGAAACATCTAAGCAAGTCTATGTAGCCGCAGTATATACAAATGCTACTACCAAAAGCAGTTACCTAATCTACGTTGTTGAACTGAAAAAAAAAACACCAATGTATGTTTTAATTTACAATCACTTTAGTAAAACCGGCTGCTGTAAATATACGAACATGGGTAGTTCCAACACATTTATATAAACAGATCTATAATGAATGAAGAGTGGCACAACGTTCGGAAATAGAGAAATGAAGGGATCAGCTGGACAGCTGTTTTCATTCTGCAGAGGTCCAAAAAGACATCCTAAATTTGCTCCAGCGGTGCAAGTTAAACTACGACTACCGACGCCTTCACATTTCTCAAGGCACATGTGCGCCCCTGCGCCTAGCGCAGGGGCGTAGCCAGAAATTTTTTTCGGGGGGGGGGGGGGTTCACCCATACTTCATGTATGTTCGTGCGTGCGTTTGTATGTGTGCGTGCATATATGCGCAAGCAAAATTGAAAAATTTCGGGGGGGGGGGGGTTGAACCCCCCGAACCCCCCCCTTGGCTACGCCCCTGGCCTAGCGCAAGCAGTGCAAGAAACTTTAGCGCGGCAGGACATGTGATGCAAGGGCGCATGATGTGTTTAAGTGGAATCTCTTTTTAATTTGATTTTTTGTACAATAACATGCGAACAAATAGGCTATAAACTTTGCCACAAAATTTTATTGAGTGTCTATAATAGCAGTGGTGTGGTATATAAAAAAAATGCTGTGACAAATAGTTGCTTTTTTTCCATTCGGCTTCTTTTACATATTTCCAAAGTCCACGTGCTGCGCGCGGTTAGTTATAATTTTTATCTAGGTTAGTGTATTTACAGGAAATCGAATACATTTGAATTTTTTCCTGTACTTCTCTTGATTGGCAAGGTGCTACTACGATGAAGATACATGTGCTACACATCCAGAAGGGTGGACTTTGTCGTTACAGCATGCTTTGGAGGGACACTAAAGGAGGAAACGATTGTTGTGGCATTAGCAAATTACTCTAAATCACCACGCCTGCCGCGAGAAGACGCATGGGAAGCGCGAAAACGCGCAAAAAGGAATTACGGCTGGTGACGCCACCATGAAATTCCCGCATCAAACGCGTCATAGATTGTGACGGCGTCTACTAGATCGCACGCAGTTTATTATCGGTAAAAATGAAGTGAATTGTCTTCCGAGGGGGAGCCACAGACTTAACATACGAAGTTTCAGGAAATTTCGACAAGCCAAAGTCGCCAAAATACGAAAAATGCACTTTCAAATCCGTGTTGTCACGTGTGAGATTTTGTCGCGAAATTTAAAAATGAAACATTGACCTTGATTTTTCTCCTTTAAAAATGAATCTCTGCTGGTGAAACTAACGACATTAGATTTCTCAGAGTACAATTTATCAATCTAAGCCGATTCATTGTTTTACTTCCGCGCCCATTTAAATTTCAATAGACAGCGCAAAAAACAAAGTGAAAGAGCGTTCTGTTCTCTGTCCACTCTGTTTTTATTGCGCTCCTTATCAAAACCGGACTCATGCTGGAAATCGCTTTTCTTCCTGACTCATGTTGGAAATCGCTTGTCTTCCTACAATATATGCTACAAACGCTCTTGATGATACCGATGGTATTCCTCGAAAATTGGGTACAGTACACCATTGCCGAACAAACGTTCATCGTATCCAGTATGTCCTCTCAACTGTTTCCACGGTGAGCCAACCCCTTTTTACAAGAAAGTACCATAGGTTAAAGTATACTTGCTAGCGAAGCATGCGCCAAGCATGCGTAGATATTTGCCGCTTAAAACGCCCTTGCGGTCGATTCTATCTTCAGGCAACACCACCTAGCTTATTGGCTCGGGCTTCTGTCGGGCCGGGCCGGGTAGGCGAAATTTTTTCTCGGGTTCGGGCCGGGCCCGGTTATCTTTTTTGAGTTGCCGGGCCGGGCTCGGGCGGGTAAATTTGAACGAGTCCCGGGCCCGGGCCGGGCCCGGGCCGAGAATCACGGCCCGTGCAGTGCTCTAGTCTATTTGTTCATTTCGAATGCTTCAAAATTTAGAATAATCTAAATTGGCATCGAAGTGAATTTGAATACTGTAATATTTGTTGGAATATTTGAAGTGTTTGAATATTCGCACAAGCCTATTCATTAGAACTAAGAGACAAGAAAGCCAAGGAAAATATGGGGGATGTTATTTTGCAGTAATTATGATGTAAATGTGAAGAAAGTGGACGAAAAGATAACTTGCCGCTGTCAGGGAGGGTTTAGAGCAATCGACGAGCTCAGAGGTACGTCAAGTTGCCCATGGGCATCACTGCGCGTACGGCGGGGATTGGTCAGGCGAAGGAAAGAGGCGTGGGAATTGTTTTTCGAAAGGAGGGTAAGCGCGGCGCGCAGCACTGTCATATTCGGAAAATGTGTTCACCGTGGTCTACTGCACGAATTGGCGAGCTTGTTTAGGGGTTGTAAAAAAAAAAAAGTCAGAGCCTGTTTACTGGCCCTTTAAAGAATCACATCCTACACGATGTCAGCTGGCAAAGAAAGTGTCTCACACTCGCCGTCATAGCAACGAGCGGTGCTCTCAGGTTTGTATGCACATAAATACTCGATAAAGTGGACGAGAGGATGGCTGCCGCCGCAGCTCACTTGGTAAGAGCATTGGGTGCGCAATCCAAAGGTTGCAGGCTCGGTTCCTGCCAGTAGCAAGTCGTCTTTTCATCCACTTTACTTTCTTCTCATCTATATCACAGTTACTAGAATAGAATCTAAAAAAGTACATTTAACGTCCCCTAAGCCTTCCCTGGCTTCATTATCTGCTGGTTTTCATTAAGGCTATTTCATTACTATGGTTACCAACTGCTTCCTCCCCTTTCTGTTTTCCACCTACTTTCATGCTGCAGTCACCCATGATTATAGTGTACTAGGTTTGTGCCTTCTGCATTTCTAATTCTACATCATAAAATTTCACTACTTTCTAGTCATCATGGCTGTACATCGGGTAGTAACCATTCAAAACTTTTGACGGCTTATATATTCTGCTCAGTTTTATCACAGCGCTTGCTATCCTTTCAGTGACACTGTAGAAATCTTCAATGTTGCCTGCAATGTGTTTATATGAATTAAGAGATTATATGTTCTGCCCCCACCATACTTTTTCTTTTCGGGGAGCCCTATGTAACGGAGGACGTGCCCATTAGTGAGTACCGTATGTGTTTTCCAGTTTTTCTAACCTAAGGCCAACGACATCCCAGTTAAGGGGAGACCCTGCTTCTGAAACATGTTTCTTGTTTTTGAGCGTATCATTATGAAACTTTCACAGCTTATGTATTTTTACGTGCTGATTTCAAACATGCAATTATTGTTCTAATACAATATGTAGTTTTGAAACTATTAAATAGTATTTGTATTGTTAGGAGCAGGCTTTATTTCTAAACTGTGAGAGTTACCAAGCAAATCAGCCTATCACAATAACCTGGAATAAATGCTGTTTGCAATAAGACAAGAATGGATGTTCTAGGCCCATTTGAACAAAAGTTATGGTATGTTGAACATTCCCAGCTTGATCCCAGTTTGACCGAGCTCGAAATCGCTGACTTGCCATGTGTTCAACGTACTATAACTTTTGTTCAATTGGGTCTAGAACATCCATTCTTGTTTTATTGCAAACAGTATTCATTCCAGCTTATTGTGATATGCTGATTTGCTTTATAACTCTTACAGTTTATAAATAAATCTTGCTCCCAACAATATACATGAAATATTTGATATTTTGAAAACAGCATAGTGTACTAGAAAAATAATTGCATATTTGAAATCAGGACATAAAAATACATAAGCTGCGAAAGTTTCATAAAAATGTACTCAAAAACAAAGAAATATGTCTCCGAAGCAGGGTCCCCCCTTAAGGTTGTCTAACTCCTTGAGTAACTCTGCTAGTCTAGTTTCAAGTGGCTTGGCAAGGCGTTAACAATGAACTTCTGAGCTTCAGTTTCGGGTGGTGGCCCATTTGAATCCAGAGATTATTAGTACCTCCTGCAGCTTTACCAGCCGACTGCCACTGTGGTCAAATGTTCCTGCTGAAGTCTGAGAGCCAGGGTTGAATCAGCGCTCGTCTGTGTTTCTTCCTTGTCCCTTGTCATTTTTTTTGCGCTGTAAGTCACATAATGGATCACCGACAAGCCTAAAGATTTGCTCTCTTGAATAGTGAGCTTTGTTTTGTAGTTGGCGACGAGATACCAAACCAGGAATGATAATTCGCCTTCTGGTGGGAGAGTGAGTCGTAGAGAAGCACAAAAAAGGGTCTTTTTAGGAGCCTCACTGCTCCAAAAGCCACTGCACTTACAAGGAGAGGCATTATCAAATGGTTGTTGCATGCTTCAATGCTCCAATGGTGTTGAAGTGTGCATAGTTGTGCGAGAAAGAAAAAAATCTATATCGTTTGTATATGTACTATTGTAAGCTCCTTAGCAACAGCGATGAGCTACTAGAGAAAAGACAACTCGCTGAACTCAATGCAGGCAAACAAAGGTCATGCGCAGATGCTGTTATGCTCATATAGACTTTGGTTAAGTAGAGCGAGAATATCAATGTCTAAACAAGAACAAGCACACCTGCAGAAAGAAGAGGGGTTCTGCCACTATGTGGAAAAGATATTTAGCCCCTGATACACAACATTTCAGGCCAGAAACACTCCACTGCCATTTAAACAGGCCAAAATAGTGAACTTTGGCACAGTTGGTACAAGCTGCAATTGGATGGGTGCAGCAAGATGCAGGCAAAGTTGTAGCTAAGTGGCACAAGTGATGCCCCCACTGCGAAGAGTTCAACAGTGTTGGAGAGTTAAAAAAAAAGATGCACATTTAGTTACCCAGTCCCCACACTTGCCTTCTGCATGTTGATCAGGGTAAGAATGGCTGCCGTTGGCGGGTTGCCTGGTGCCGTTGCAGGTGTTGCCACGGTTGAGTCTGAACACAGGTACGTGAGCAGGTTGCGCACAATCTTGCCATTTGGGCATGGGTTACGAGTCACACAGCTGCCCATCAGATGCACCAGGCTGTCTGCGGACTCCTCCTGTGCCACAAAACAGCAGGACATCAATCTACGCAACCAAGTGCCTCATTGTGGCTGATGGTGTAATAGCGCAAAAAGACGGACAGGAACACAAAAGAGGAGGAGCAAGCACAAAGAGGCGCTGACTATCAACTGAAGGTTTATTTCAAGAAAATGCATGACACGGGAAAAGGGAGGGGGGTGGGGGAAGAGAATGGCGAGGAGGGCCCAGATCAACAAAAACCGATGATGCATTATGGCACTCTCTTTACACAAGTCCAAGATGATGGCCAATTCCATTGGCAGATTCGGAGCACTTCTGGTAGCAGTCTTTTTGGTCCGTTCGGAGCAAGTCTGTTCCATTGGCAGATTGAGAGTGCTCCCTGTATGTTTCATTGGCAGATCTGGAGCAGCTCCACGCCAGATTCACTCCACGGAGCAGCTCCCTCTACTCAGCGGAAAGTGGCGGATTCGACCGGAAGTTGCAAGCTCCTCGCGTAAGCGCATAACGTGGGGTACCACGTGCACGATGCAATGCGCTATCCGACAGTGCCCGGTCTCTCTGCTCGCACCAGTGAATGCGAAAATGGCGCTAAACGCGTGGAATGCTGGGCGTTTGCAAAGCAGGTGCGCGATAGCGCCCCCTGACATTTGCTCCGGCGGGAACTCGTGCGTTCCATTGGCAGATTTCCTTCGGTTGCTCTCCACCGAACGGAGTGCTCCGGTGCGGAGTTCGTCGGCCACTCTGAATCCGCCGTTGGAATTCACTATAAGTTATCTCTTTTTCATGCAGAGTCACAGAGGAGACGCCGACGCGTGCCTGAGATTCTTTGTGTATATGCACAGCCTCAACAAGTTCACGCACTCTTTAAATTGGATGTTGAAACAAATTTGAGGTGTCACAAAAGGGCAGTGTGAACCCACATTTCTTGCAATGCGCAGCTAAGTGAAGGCCAGCGTGCCCTTTCAGAGAATTGGAATGTTCTCTAAGTCTAAAGTTTAAACAGCGTCCCGTTTGGCCTACGTATACACGACTGCAAGAAAGGGGCATCGAGTATATGACATTGGAAACACAAGATGCATAATTATGTACATGCCTAATATTGCATTTATCCAGCGGGACTTATTGCCGATTCGCCAGACGGCGGTTTACTTTAGCGCATAAAGTGGCTAACTTGTTTTTTGCAGCAATCAACACTTGGACCTCATAATGAGATGCAATCTTTTTAAGGCAGGGGGTAAAACCATGCACATATGGAAGAACAGCAAATTTCTTGCGCTGTGTCTTCTCACCCAAGTCACAATCACCTGTGGCACCTTTCTTAATTTTCCTAACCAATTTTCGCAGACCTTTGACATTAAATCCTGTGGGAAGCCTGCTTGTCTCAGTCTGTGCAGCTGCCCAGAAAAACTGGTTTCGACTAGATGAGGACAGTATTTTTTCAGTGCAGAGCTGAAACAGGAGAGTGTGATGGTATCTTTTACCAGTTTCGTGTGACTCGATCTGTAATTAAACACAGGTTTGACAGACCTAGGGGTGTAGAACCAACAGACATGCCTGGGCGCGAACCTGATCTGTAGATCCAAAAATTGGATACAGTTGTCCTTCAAGTATTCTGAAGTAAATGTCACGTCGAGAACAAACTGCTGAAAACTCTTTAGAAAAGCTGCTGATGTGGAATCGTAAGTACTGCTACCGAAAAAAAAACAATGTAGTCATCGACATAATGAAAGATCTCGATTGCGGATGCTTGTAAAACCAGTTGAAGCGCCTGATCAACTCTGCTCAGAAAAATATCACTTAGAACCGGTGCCACCCTAGACCCAATACAAACTCCTGCCTTTTGCATGTAGACCCTCATCATTAAAAGATATAAACAAAGACATCAAGTAAAGCTCTGTGAAAGATTCTACTTAAATGCATTGAAGCAATGAAGGCAAGTTCATCATGTTGAGACGTGATGCATTCCTTTACAGCAGTCGGAAGGTGATTATGGGGGAGAGAATAAAAACCGTCTTCCACATCAATGCTTCCGGCGTCACAATTTTAAGGGTTGTCATCACGCAGAAATTCCACATGCACTTCAGAGTTTGAAATAATGCATGGGCCTTCTATATGAAGAGACGACAAGCAAGTAAAATACAGACACACATTACTGCCACGTGGTATGTTCCGTGACTGTTGCGCAAAAAGGCATACCAACCTTGTGCGTTTTTGTTAGGTAAAACACATCAAGCTGCAACAGACTCGCCATTGTTACAGACTGCACAAGTTTCTGCAAGTTCAAATCTGACAACAAGGCAGCAGTTTGTTTTTTTTCTTTCCAGTGGCTTCTTTGGAGTTGCCTTGTTGCTAGACTTGAACTTGCAGAAACTTGCGCATTCTGGAAAAAAAAAAGGCAAGTCTTTTGCAGCTTGATGTGTGTCACGTGTAAATATTGCGAAAACGTCAGCGCGGATCACCTAGCGCGGAGAAAGGAAAAGGAGATCACAGTGGCACGAGGCGCGCTCGCAGTGTTCGGTCCAGGCGCAGTGCAGTCCGGGCGAGGTTCTCTCGGGCGAGAGGCGTGCGTGGCGAGGTACAGCGGAACACAGAGCCGGGCGAGGTCCAGGGTGGCCAATGTTTCGAGGCTCCAGGTTTCAGTGTTCCGGCCACTGGCTGAATTAAGGACCGCCGAGCGTTGCCGTGCTGTACCGGACAATGTTCCTGGCTTTGATGTGGATTGCTAGTCCCTGAGCTACCACGCCCGAGCCGTGCCTGGTAGTGTACTGGCCGAGGCGAGGTACACCAGCTGCTGAGCTGCCACACTGCAGCTATGTCGAGCAGCATTCCAGCACGGCACAGACGGTACTGTGCTGGATGGGACCCTCACGAGCAACCTGGGTGGTGAACGAGACGTTCAAGGCGGCAGTCGAGGCGTGCTGGTCTGGGCATCTCCTGGATGCCGCTACCGCTGCTCAAGGACTGTGAACATTAGGGCACAGGACTCTTGACACCCATTTTTTTCCATGTGCTGTGGTGAATGTTCCGACGACAGTTACACCACCAATTTCTTTTAAACATATTTTCTTTTTGTTATATAAATGCTGAAAAATGACTCCCTGCCTGTTATCTGTGCCGCTGCACACTAACAGAAGTGCCCGAACCGTCCTAAATATCACAATGTGTTTTACATAGCAAAAACGCTGTGTAAACAGCGTTATTGCTGTGTGGCTTCGGAAAGCTGGTTGAGAAGCTCGGTTCGTCAGAGTAGGTTCGGCAGAATCGGTGAGGGCAAAAGCACTGGTGGCTTGCACGATTTCTTCGATGTAGGCAACTGTCCTGCCTCTGTTCACGTGCTTTTACTCGTTGCTGAAATTCGTAAGCACCACTGTTGCTTTCAATCCCTGCAACTCGGCTACTCCTCTGGCGACGCAAATCTCGCTGTTGATCACCAAGTGCAGGTCTCTTTCAACGACGCCTTCCAAGTTTGCAGATTTTTGAGTGCCGACGGAAATGATGACACTGGTGAAAGGGGGGAAGGTGACATGGTGTTCCAGCACATTGAAGGCATGCTTTCCTGGCGGCGCGTGCGGTGGTAATGCTTTTTCTGTGGATATTGTTATCGACTCGGATCTCAGGTCGATGACTGCACCATGTAAGCATAAGAAGTCCATACCAAGGATGACGTCTCTCAAGCAAAGCTGTAGCCCTACGAAGCTCGCGGGATAAATCTGGTTGTTAATAGTGACTCTCGCTGTGCAGACTCCCACCGGCGTCACTAGGTGTCCTCCAGTGGTCCGAATTTAGGAGCCTTCCCAGGCGGTCTTGACTTTCTTCAACTTCGTGGCGAACAGTCCACTGATGACAGAATAGTCGGCTCCGGTGTCGACGAGAGCTGCGACACTGTGGCTGTCGACAAGAATGTCAAGGTCGCCAGTTCGTCCTCTTGCGTTGTGGTTAGGTCGTGGCATTAATTTACGGCTCCGTCGGTTTGTTCCGCTGCTTCCGCGTTGCGTCATCAGGTCTTCTTCGGGCCACAAAGTTTTTGACATCAGAGCCTCGTTCAGCTTGCGGCGCATTCTGTCGCGGTGGCGTCGGCGGAGGATCTTCGGTATTTCGTCGTATAGCAACCACACCTCCATCGGTTGCTGCCCTTAGTTTTCTGGAACGGTCCCAGGTAGGACCGGTGTACTAGCGGCGCTGCGGTGACAAGTAGCGGGTTGGTGACGGCGATCGGGAAGGTTGTCGTGGTGTACAATGCGCTCCTGCGAGGTAGTCAGCGATGTCGTGGGGTTGTTCACCCCGCTGTGGACACGGTGCGTTGACGGCGAAACCGCATAGTCCCATCTGTCCGCACTGGCAGCGACGGTAGGCATGGCCGGCTTCCCTGCAGTGGTAGCAGAGCGGGCGGTTGTCTGGTGCACGCCAAACGTCGGTTTTCCTCGGCGTGTGTCGCTGGCCAGCTGGCGGGCGGTGTCACGTCGGTGGTGGTGGCGGTGGCGTCTGGTGGAGGAATTGCGGCGGTGTGGCGTCTTGACGTGGGCGGTGAGGGGGAGCAGTACAGCGGGCTGTGGCTGCGTAGTTCATAGCTTGTGGCTCAGGCTGCTCTGGCTCAGGTGCTCCCAGAAATTGCTGAATTTCCTGGCGTACAACGTGGGCAATCGGGTCTACTCGAGGCTGGGAGGAGGGCAACAATTTACGCAGCTTCTGTCTCACGATGGCTCTGATGGTGTCACACAGGTCATCAGATTGCAGCACCTGAACCTCCCCATAGGTCGTCATAGGAATGCGGCGGTTGCACTGCCTCGTACGCATTTCCAACGTCTTCTCGATCACTGATGGTTCCATCAGGAATTCCTGGAAGGTCTTGGGTGGGTTATGGATCAGCCCAGCGAAGAGTTCTTGCTTGACTCCTCGCATGAGGAATTGGACTTTCTTCTCCTCTAGCATGTCGGGGTCAGCGTGGTGGAACAGTCGGTTAATTTCTTCTGTGAAGATGGCCACACTTTCGTTCGGGTGTTGCGCCCGTGTCTCCAAGAAGGCCGCAGCCCCTTCCTTTCGGACGACGCTCGTGAACGTCGCCAAAAAAGTGCTGCGGAGGAGGTCCCAGGTACGAAGCGCGGACTCCCGATTCTACTACAGTAAAAGATCGTTAATTCAAACTTCGTTAATTCGAACTGACGCCCTGGTCCCGGCACAGCCCTATGTACTTCTGTGGGGGAAAACTCCCGATAATTCAAACGCGTCGGTATCTACAATGGTTAACTCGAACTGGGAACCCTCTGGCTTTTGTCCCTCCTCGCAGAAATCGGCCCAGAATGATCACCCAAATTACTCATTACTTTCATCTTTGTAAAACAAGTGTAGTGATTGATTTCCATGTATGATTTTATGGTTGTAAATGTCGTCTGCTGCTACTGCTGTATGGATGGCACGGCCCAGTCATGCAATGTTTGCCTTTAGCCGTGTCCCCTCGGACAATTTCAATATTGTCCTATAAATAAACTAAGAAAGAAAGTCCTTAAATTTTGATTGCGTTAACTGTGCCCTGTAAATGAACGTGATTTGGAGCACAAATAGCTTCGTATATTTTGGCATCAAAGGGGCACTGACACAAAATTTCGCAGCCGAGATAGCCTGCGGGATTGATTCCCATGAAAATGCGTATATCATCTGCAAAGTATCAACAGCAAATATAGCTTGGAAAGTGTATTTTAAATGAATTTTGAAGTTTGCGTGAGAGCGATCGACATCCTCGCTCTATTGACACTCTCAAAGGGGACCCTGGGGACCCACTGCTTCCGTCACGTGACCACGCTGCAACAAGTTATGACGACGTCATAGCCGCCATGTTTTTTTGCCGCGTTTGCTCCAGCAGCCTACTTCTCGGCAGCTGCTCGCGAACCGTGCGGAAGTGCATCACAGTTGTGTGCTGACGTGATTGAGCGCTGCACCCGCTAGGAGGTGATAGTTACACCCGAAGGCTTGTCGTTTTTGAAACTGAAACCGACACTGGTCGGTAACTAGGAGCCTGTAATTATCTGTCGCGCGCTGCAGCAAACGATGTGCCGTGTTATGACTAACAGGCCCTTAGCAACAAACACATTGCAGCAAAAAAATGCGAGGCCAAAATTTTCGTGTCAGTACCCCTTTAAGGCTCACTCACGTGAATGCAAGTTGCTGATTGTTTCTGGCGTATCACTGACTGATCAATAAATTCCGTTCGCTGTTTGCGCATGAACTTAATTTACGATTACCTGCCACAAGTGGCAGGTAATTAGTGTATCGCCTAATTTGCGGGAACAAGTTCATAGGTGGCTTCTCTGGGTTCTCTCCACATGGTGTGGTGCAATGTCTGTTCATTCTAGCGCTGGCCCGCTAATTCGAACTCCGCTTAATTCGAACAATTTTATAGTCTCCTTCGAGTTTGAATTAACGAGCTTTTACTGTATTAGGTCCTTGCTGAGTCTTCCAGGTACAAATACACGTGGCGCAGCTTGTCATCAGAGTTCCAGTTGTTAAATGTCGAGACCCTTTCAAACGTCTCCAGTCAGATCTCGGGGTCTTCTCATGGTGAACCACAAAATGTCGGCGGCTCCCTGGGTGGCTGCATCACTATTGCTGCAGGGGACACTGCGGCCGTCATCATGCTTGCTGTTTTCGTCCCTGTGGCTCTTGGCTTGTCAGGTAAGGGGTCCATATTGGGGGGTGGTAGTCTTTTCCATGTGTGGCTGGCTCGACTGTTGCTGATGGTGTCGGTGTCTTCTTCACGACGTGGGCTGGGTTCACAGCTTGACGGGGGTGTCCGGAACATGAACGAGCAGCACCTCCACCAGATGTCACGGTGTCATGACGTCAACGAAGACAGCAGTCGGCGTGTTCAAGATGAAACTCTTTATTTGGCCGAACTTGTGGCTGGGAAATGAAAACTCAAACTACAGCAATACATGCTGTACACTGATAGCGGTGAACAGGGCGTTGGCCATCGATAAAACTGCTCAGCGGTAAGGCGTGTCGGCATTTATAAATGCAGCATTGAACATGCAAGCCTTATCGCTAGTGGCCGCGTTAGTTTCAGAATGAACTCAACTGTTCGCGTTTGCGCGCTCAAGCCTATAAGAAGATTCTGAAATAATCTGGAAGGTTCCCAGACATTTGGGCGCAGTTTGCGCAAGACAGTGATTATACATGTAACGGACCAGTTACATGAACATAGCAAAAGAAGAGCGCGTGGCACTATTGATCAGCCGGTATGACCTATGTACTGGCGACCGCAACTCAGGGGAGTGCTGTAAACAATGTTAAAAACGCACGCTGTAGCTGTAAGCTTGTTCGGGTGTTGCGCAATGCAAACACGCCCTATGCACTTGTCCCTGTCCCTGTTTAGTTTGCGCAGTTTTTCGTAGCGCTATTGATGTTTTAGGCATTCTCACACATTGAGCTTCCACTCTGACATAAATTGTTATTTGCCTTTAGTGTCCCTTTAAGCAAATCGCAAAAAAAGCACAACCTTCAAGTTGTATTTTCCGCACCATGCAAACTGTCAAAGTTGTGTGCTTTGCCTAATGGAGACAAATGCCGTGTTTGCATTGCGCAACACCGGAACAAGCTTACAGCGTGTGTTCTTAACATTGTTTACAGCACTCCCCCGAGTTGTAGTCGCCAGTACATAGATCATACCGGCCGATGCTTTAATGAGAGAGCTAAAGAACATAATTTGAACTTGCACAATCAAACAGGGGGATTTCTGGATGAGCATCGCAAGCACTGTGGCTGTACCCCTGATTTTCAATGCACGCAGTTCCTTAAGAAAGGGAAAGATAAAATCGAGCGCGAAATTGTGGAAGCTTTCTTCATCCATAAAGCAGGGAACAAGTGTGTTAGGAGGCGTTCCATTTTCTGCCTGATGAAGAGGTTGATTATCTCAAATGTTTTATTTAATGCATCCTTATTTCACCAGCAGATCTCGGTTTTTGAAGTCATTTACATTTTTCATTGTGCATTTTATGCCCTTTCATGCGAAGTGCCTATCAACTGATACGTTTTTGTTGCCCCTAGTGCTATTTCATTCCTGCATGCATGTTCCATGTGAATCCTCCACTGGCGAAACAAATTCTTAAAACATTGTTTTTAACCCTGTTTGTCATTCCTGGTAGAACGTGACTTGTGATAACAAATTTTGAGCGATTATGGCCCATATATTTGAACTGGCGATGGCAATAAAGATAAGTCAGCGCCGTCGTGTCTCTTCTATGCCTATGTACGCGTTTTTTAGCGTTGCACCCTGAAAGTTTGACCATGAACCAGATTGTCCTGACCAAAATTCTGCTAGTACTCTTTTTTATTCTGTAATTTCACTTTGAAGTATTCGAAAAAGATTAGAAAATTATTCGATTTGCATTTGAACTTTATTATTCAAACTCACTTTGCACCAAAAATTTTGCTATTCGCACAGCTCTACAAAAAAGCGTACTGGGTACACTGTATACAGATAAGAATGGAAACGTGGTTCTGGTCACCATTCTCGATTTTGATCAAACATTTATTAGTTAAAAGTTTTGGAACCAGAACATTGAATCTGAAGTTACTCTTGTGACAAGAAACTCAGCCTGCTGCTTCGGGTAATTTTCAGCATACCATGTGTACGTGGGAGCCTAGTTTTGAACGTCTAAAAAGAATGCACATTTTTAAAGTGATGCATGATTTCAGTGAGCGGTAATGACACCGTACTTTTGGTGTCGGTATCAAACACTGTCTGCTTTTGTGAGCCTTTCAGGCTGCAAATTTTCAAGCATGAAGTTTTGCATGGAGGCCGCTCTATTTCATGAAACTAAGCCATACTTATTGAAACTAAGTATAGTGTAGCATGCCCACCTGTAGGAGGACGCTCTCCTCCCGACGGATCGACTCCATCAGAGGACGAATGACAGGGTTGAGCTTTTCCGGGAGCTGGTCCAGGCGAACAAGGAAAGTGGACAGCAAAGAGTGCACCCTGCAAGGTGGGCTCTCTTGTCAGTGGAATTGTCTACATACAGAACAAGCTTGCTTGCTCTAAGCTCTACAGAATCTCCTCTCTCTTGAGGTTTCTTCCTGTGCTCTGCGTCTACTCACCCGTGAAAGAAAAAAGTATCATCAAATAGTTCGCCAGCAAGAGAATTAAAATTCAGGTTACTTAGTTTTTTTTTAAATTTTTTTATTAGTATACCCTCAGGAGCCAGAGGTTGTTACAGAAGGAGTGGGTACAACATGAGCACAGAAAAATATTAATGATAATAGTGAAGCAAATACAATAATTAGCAATAGTTAGACAAAGTCACAGTTGCTCCATAAGGGCGAAGCAATGAATGCGATAGCAACAAAATGGAATGTCATGCGAAGAACGGCAAGCAGCTCTAAATTTGCAGCGCGTTGTTCAAGCACAAAGTTCGCACGAAAAGAACACACAGGACGAGCGCGAACTAACAACTGTCACAGCTCGGCACTTAAGCTGGGGTGAGACTTCCTTTGGTCAGAAAATGCAATTTCAGGATTTTGCCATCACCCGACAGAGAATTTCTTTATCTTTCATAAAATATCACACTTGGGCACTTGCGGTTTCAAAAATAATTTCTGGTGCTTTTTCTTAGGCACGTTGGCAGAAAATGTGAATGTACCCCTACCTAATTTTCTGCGTTTTTCTCAAAACAACATTATTGGAGTTTGTGTATCTTTTTCTTAGGAAATATCAAGCATAAGCAAACAGAAATTCTTCCCTGTATTAAATTATGCTGTTAACATAACTGGAACTTGAATTGGTAACCTAAGTGCATTTGTATTTTTTTAGTATATAAATAAAAACCCTTCATAAGTGGCAATTTCCATACATCAACAAACGTAAAAAAAAACATAACAAATCTAGTTTTTCTTGTATGCTCACAATTTTAGTTCCACTTCTCTGGAGCGCTATTAGCCGCCATTGTGCAAAATTGCAATGCTCTGCAGATAGCAAATCTCAACAAAAAAGTACATATGTAGAAAAACTAAAAAAAAAACAAAAATTAAAAAAAAACACTAAACGTAATTTGAAACTAATTTTGAGCTCAATGCAACTGCATCTGCCTTTAAAATACCTTGCAAATTTTATAGCCATAGCTTTTATTACCACTGCTGTACAAACAAATTTTGAAGCTCCCTTTCGCAGTCTCACCCCACCTTGAAGCGAGCTGCTCAAACACAAAGAAGGACGCATGAAACGAATGCACAGGTATACACAAGTGAGTGCGAACTAACAACTGTCACGGCTGTTACTTCTTCGTGTGAGCAGCGCGTTCCTTTTGCTAACGCAGCCACTGCAGCAAGCGAAGTGACCTTTGTGAGCTATGTAACTAACGTAAACTTTGCGGTGAAAGCACAAGATGTACAAACCACCCACATCACGAGATAAGCGCGCGTGCATTGCAATGAGTGGGGCGATGACCTTGAATGCACACTCTTCACACCATCTTGCTGGTGAAAGAGAACAAGCTGAACTGCCTCCGAGCTCTGCGTACCGCCAGCGGTAAATGGCGCATATAAATAGCTTGCTGTTGATATGCCGAAGGACGAATGCTCCGTGGCCAAGTCATTTAATGCCGCGCGCTGCAGATTGAGGGGTTGCAGGTTCAAATAACCGGTTGCACGCTTCAGAAAATATTTTTCTGAATTATTTTTCTTCTTGGCTTTCATATATATATATATATATATATATATATATATATATATATATATATATATATATGCAAAGAAGGGACGACTAAACTTGCTTGAAAGTGTCTTTACTAAACGTTTTCAGCTAGTGGACCAGCTGAAAACGTTCAGTAAAGACGCTTTCAAGAAAGTTTTGTCATCCCTCCCTTGCACATACTACGTCGGGTCCAGAGTGAATGACGTGCAAAGAATCCGGTGTGTGTGTGTGTGTGTGTGTGTGTGTGTGTGTGTGTGTGTGTGTGTGTGTGTGTGTGTGTGTGTGTGTGTGTGTGTGTGTGTGTGTGTATATATATATATATATATATATATATATATATATATATATACACACACATATATATATATGTATGTACACACACACATATACGGGCCATGACGCTGACAGCAAGAACCAGCCGAGATTGTCCATATAACTGCTATCGCAATAAACTGAAGAAAAAAATAATAGTTAGCAGTTACACACAAAAGCCCACGTCATAATCAGCGACTCCAAAACCGCTGTTAAAAATTATGCGAAGGGAAGGATCTCGCCGGAAGCGCTAAGAATTCTAGCTAACTTTCGCGCCGAGCGGCTTGTTCATATTATATGGGCGCCGGCTCACTCCTCCCTCCCCGGGAACTAAATCGCGCACAACCTGGCTAGAGAACTGGCAGGCCGAACAGGTGCAGCACGAAACCCGGGGACGGAGAGAGACCGCATGGTTAGTTACGAGGAGATCACAAAACACTACAGGCTAAGAAGGGCTCGCTTTCCCCCGGCACACACCTCGCTAAGCAAGCAGCAGGCAACGGCCTGGCGCCTCTTACAGACGAACACGTTCCCGAGTCCGGTCGTGTATCACTACTACTACCCGGAGTTATACTCCGATATGTGGTAACCGATATGTGGTTTTGCAATCGAAGGGCAGACCTGAATCATATATTGTGGGCTTGCCTCAGAGTGCCAGGGCAAGACAGAACATACACTAACGGAGAGCAGTGGGAGACCGCACTGCTAAGCCCAGACCCAGAAGTGCAACTCCAAGTCCTTCGGCAAGCCGAGGGTGCCGCCAGAGCTCAAAGACTCATGGCTGCCACCTAGGGAAGGGAGCCCATCCCTCAAATCTTGCCGTCTTAAATAAAAGTTATTTCCTCCTCCTCCTAGCAGTTACACCATAAAGGTGTACACACACACACACACACAAACTAACCTACGTCTGGGTGTTCTCATGATCGCCTCCTTAACTTGGTGTTGACCAAAATTGGTATGGAAGGGTAAGAGGTTTTGATGAATATGACTGTCTGATCATGACATGAATAACGTGAAAATCCTGTCACGTACGTCGTCAAACCTTTTCCTCCACACACGTGTGGCCGATACCCGTAAGCCACAGGCCGCAATATGCGAGTATGTGCCACAGGTGATTGACAGTTTTTATCGACCCAGGAACGGTGAGAACAGACAATCGTAATTCAAATGTGAGAGTGTTAAGAAAAGCAGATATCGGCAGCACTGACTCGACGAATGCAAAGAATAAAAATCAGGATCCCAGCATGAATCAAACCCAAGCATTACCCCAAACCCAGGCAGTCAGGTATTCTACCACAGTGTCATGCCAGGTCTTGAACCTGCTTTGGAAAAAGACCCTATGCAGGTGTAATGTTGGTGCAACGTGAATTGCAGTGCTGGCTATCTAATTTTATAACAAAGCAATAAACATTACATATGTACTTCTGTGATACAGTTTCGATGGCAGCGAAAACGCTAGAGGCCCGTGTACTTAGATTTCGTGTACGTTAAGAAGCCCAGGTGGTCAAAATTTCCGGAGCCTTCCACTACAGTATCTCTCATAATCATACTGTGGTTTTGGGACGTTAAACCCCACCAATTATTTAATTATCCTGTGATACAGGCGTCATGTCAGGTTGACGTCAATTGTGGTTCCAGTTTTGGCTCCGCTATACAGCAGTCTAATAAACATTACATTTTATTCCAATGATTCAGCAAGCTATATTCAAGCGTTGCTCAACCCCGGAGGAACACGCTAACCAAAGTTACGAATGATATTCACATCATCACACTGTAAAATGCACTTCGTTTTCATAATACTGACGTCTTTGCTCTAACGTGGGTGCTGAGGTTACGTCAGACCATAAGTTACCCTTTAAACGCCAGTGTAGTCTATGTTCCTGGTAAGTCCATGATGTGCCCACAATGCCCTACTTACAAAAACATGTCGATCCACCTCGGAACGCTTGGCTCAAAACTAAAAAATGCAGGATAGACAATTACTTGCCGACTGCTTCACATGGAACCGATTCCCGCAAGGTGTGGGATCTGCCAAATTCTTTCTTGTGTTTGTTAGGCTTCCCACTTGTGCGCCCAGCTTCTTGCTCCCAAGTTGATTTCCACCTATTTTTTTTTGTCTTCTAAAGTTACCCCTGTACACATCTTAAGTAGTGAACATTCGTCACTGTTTGAAGAAAGTGTCCCCGCCCTTCTCCTTCCTTGTCTTTGCATTATGTATTAGTATTTCATTCACGTTTCAGTGGCAAAAGCACATATTATCACCTTGCGGGTGTCAAAAGAAAGCCCCCCCCCCCCCTCTCTCGTGTTAAAACAGCATGACAAAAGATGCGAAAAGCCGAAACAACGAACAGCCGTGCGGGTCCGTCTTGTGTTTTTAGAAACCATGTAAGCAATTTGGAGTGCTGTGCACTATACTATGGGAGGATGGTAAGCTTTTGCAGTACAGAGCTTCCTCTTTCTGCGTTGCGTGCCACAGCCGTCTTACTGCAAAATCTTATTGCTGACCGTTTCTGCAATGCGCACTTCAAGCCTATTTCCCGCTCGTTCCCACCTGCAACAGTGTATGAAAGTGGGAATCTAGCTCCAAAGGCGGAAGCAAAAAAAAAAAATGCAATGCAAAGCACAAGCCAACACTACTTTCTTTAGATTGTTCTCACACGCTTGTCAGCTCACGAGTCTTGCATACGGCATCAATGCAGTCGGGGCACGCAGCCACCCGATGGCACCTGCCAGATTGTTGCTTGTGGCCACCGCGCGATGGCACCACAATGTGTTGCAAAAAACAGAGTTCAATCCTTACAATAACCAACGAATCAAAGTCCTCTACGAACATTTGAGTAGGAACAGAGTCAGAGATAAAATAGAAACAAGTGCTCACCTGGTGGTTAATGATACCTGGTCCTTCTGCATCTGCTGAGCAGCACGCAGCAGGGACCTGCGCTTTTCCTCCAGGCTCTGCATACACCATGGCATATCTGTCAATAGTCGTCTCGCAGACTTAACGCTCATTGACACTTGCGACTAGCACTGGTTGCATGACCATTTGCGACTGCCAACCAGAAAGCGGCGCAAAGCAACCGATGTTCACACCTGACAGTGCAACCTATACCTGCCATCACGCTACATTTGAGTCTGCTCGAACTGTGATTGCCTCACAAAATAAGCTAGTGTCCTGTTCCTGTGCATCTCATTGGTTCAAAGGTTTGCGGCTGGAGTCATTCATGCGAATGAAAAATCATGCAGGAAGCGACTGAGACAAAGCAGCCGCTTTTCGACCAAAGCTGTCATTTGCGACCAGTCGCCTTGCAAATAACACTGCCACACAACTGGTGCTAGTCGCAGCTGTGAACAAGCCTTCACAGCCCTGCTTATGGTAAGGTACACACATCACCGTGCCCTCCTGCCCTCCACATGCATTGTCCCCCCCCCCCCTCCCCAAAAGTAAGTTAAGCTCCATTAGAAAGCTAGATGAGAAAAAAAAAAAGAAGACAAGAAGGCCATGTTTTCCATGAAAAGAAGATTGATTGATAACGTTTAATGGCACAAGGGCCCCTAAGCCAGAGTGCCATGAGGTTTCTATTGACTTTTGACCAGGGTTGAAAGTAATTAAAATGATGATTTAAACCTACAGCGAGTCAATAACTGTGAACTTGGTGTCTAGGGCAAGTAGTCTTTTCATCCACTTTACTTTCTTCACATTTATATCATAATTACTACAATACAGTTAAAACAGTACAGTTAACGTGCCCTATACCTTCCTTGGGTTCATTATCTGTTGGTTTTCATTAACAGAGTATCAACAAAGAAAAGAGCCCTTAAAATTTCCTTTTTTCGTTGGTTAGAGTACTGTAATTACAAGCTGTGTAAGTTATCCATACATTCTGTCTGCTATCCAAAAGCACTATTATGATAACGTATGTGCTTTCACTTCGCAGCATGCCTTCGCAACATGGTGAAGTGCTTGCTGTTGTGCTTTATGCAGAGAATCGTTGGGATCCTGCTTCATGGGCGGTTAATAAAATACAAGTTTTAATAGTTGGGCCTATATGCCTGAAATCTAATTCGTGCTCCATGGAATTTGTGGCAATGGGAGGCTTCGCATTTAATTTCAACAAGTTCTCAAACACGAAATGTTGCTGCGGTAGAGAAACAGAACTGAGATACCGGTACGCTGGGACACCATGCTTTCTCAGCAAAATACCACAGTACAAAAGGGATAACTGCGCTACCTGACACACACGTGTGTAGGTAGCGCAGTTATCCCTTTTGTATTAAGATGCACCAACTCGCCCACCAACAAGTTCTTCTAAATCCCACAGTCCTTTGCATCGCGTTGAATTGTTTATAAAGTCTGGGGACTGCACGGTCAGCCTGAACTTAAAAATTAACCCTTTCCTTATCGAGTTTTCTGGCCGAAAACTATTTAAAAATACAGACATTTTTATCTGCCTGTTTGATTCTACGTGTCTTGAAACAAATAAAAAATTTATTCAAAGGCACTTCATTTGCGAGATACAAATGAGATACAGTATAGACCGCTTATAACGTAAGTCGCCGGAGTCGCGAATATCCGCACTATAAGCGGTACCGCACTATAACCAAAACAACCTTCTTCAAAGGGTGCACTGTCACGATCTGCCCCGGGACCGCGGACGAGGGGGCCGAGGCGCCCGCGCTCTAACAAGGACGACCCAAACGCATGGCGGGGTAACAGCTACTGACTGCCGAGCCGCGCTCGTCAGTGTTTATTCTTCACGCACGACCAAGGTTGCCTGCCGAACCTGGCGAGGTAATGAAACTAGGCTAGGCAGGGCGCCACACGCTCGTTACACCCCTCACCCCCAGTTATTGTACACAACATAAAAAAAAATACAAGTCCCAGCCGGTTCGACGTTCATTTAGGTAGGCGAAAAGCGGTCTGGTGCCCTTCGTCGTCGATTGCTCCGCCTGGGTACAGGTGTTGAGGGACTAGGTGCTGTAGCACCAGGTGCTGCCTGTGCCACGCTTGATTCCTCCTGAGACACTGCTGTGGTTGGCAGAGATGGCACTGAACTTGCCGGTGGCCCAACTAGTGGCGCACCACTGGAGGCGCCTGTCCCTTGCGAAATGGCTGTCTCACTGGCCGCAACTGGTGTTGCCGTGGATGCAGCTGGTGCTGCCGTGGATGCAAGCCAGGTCCCGCGGTTAGCCCTCACATGGTCAGCATGCCGGTGCCATGTGGTTCCATCCTGCATTCGTACGAGCAGAGAGGAGGAGCTTGCAGGCGAGACCACTTGTCCAGCAGACCAAGGTGGGCCAGAACGGAAATTCCTGGCGAATACTGGCACTCCAGGCTCCGGCAATGGCCAAGGACGGCACCCTTTGTCAGCAGCCAGCTTCTGCTTCAGCTGTTTGAGGAGCGCCGTAGACCGGAGGTCTGGATGCAGAATGTCCAACGGTGTCTTCACCATCCGTCCCAGCAGAAGCTCACAGGGGGCACGGCCGGTGACATCATGAGGTGTAGTCCGGTACTGGAAGAGTATGCGGGCGACCTGCGTACGGAAATCCCCAGCTTGGCTCTTCTTAAGTTTGTCCTTAATAGTCTGCACCACCCGCTCAGCTGCACCGTTTGAAGCAGGGTGGTACGGAGGAACCATCATTCGGCGGATTCCGTTCTTTGTCAGCCAGGCCAGGTACTCTGCGCTGGCGAAAGCGGGCCCATTATCGGAGACTATGATGTCCGGCAGCCCCTGGGCTGCAAAAACCTGCCGAAGTGCTGCAATGGTCGCACCTGCTGACGGAGTGGTGACAGGTAGGACTTCTACCCACTTTGAAAATGCGTCGACTACCACCAGGAAGTAGTGGCCTTTGAAGGGGCCCCCAAAATCCACGTGAAGGCGGGACCAGGGCCTCTGTGGGAATGGCCATGGGGTGATCTCCACATGACGCGAGGCCCGTTGATGTTCCTGGCAGACTTGGCAGCTCTGCACCATGTGAGCGATGTCCTGGTCCAGTCCAGGCCACCAAACGTGGGACCGGGCCACCATCTTTGTCTTTTCCACGCCAGGATGCCCCGCGTGCAGCAACTGCAGGACCCTGGACCGGAGACTTTGTGGGATCACCACCCTGGAACCCCAAAGTAGGCAGCCCTGCTCCAGGCTCAGCTCAGCGGCCTTGTGGCTGTAGGGCTGCTGCACCAACTCCTCCCCTCGGGATACTGCCTTCACCACCTGGGACAGGACCGGGTCCCGACTGGTCGCCTGCGACACAGCAGACCTGGACAGTACCTCTGGGTACGCATGCTCCAGCATGAGCACTTCAGCTGGCTCTGGAACAGCAGCAGGCACCTCTGGCAGCGGCAACCGGCTCAGGGCATCGGCAGGTCCCAGGTCTTTTCCCGGACGGTACACCAACTGGTAGCTGTAGGCCGCCAGCTTCAAGGCCCATCGTACCACTCGAGGTGATGCCTGCACGGGGACCGCCTTGTCCGGCCCCAGTAGCCCCAGCAGTGGTTTGTGGTCCGTCACTGCCTCGAACTTTCGGCCCCACAGGTACTGGTGAAAACGCTCGACGCCAAACATGAGGGCGAGGCCTTCCTTGTCCAGGTGGCTGTAACGCTGCTCTGCTGTGTGAAGACGTCGAGAAGCAAACGACACCGGGCGTTCTTGGCCATCCTTGTCTCTGTGCGCTAGGACGGCTCCTACACCATAGGGTGATGCATCTACAGTAAGGACAACAGGCTTGGCTGGATCGAAGTGCACCAGCACCGGTGCCTTGGTGATTAGCTGTTTACTGTGCTCAAAGGCCACGTCCTGCTCCTTCTTCCACACCCAATGCTGGCCATCTCGAAGCAGAATGTGCAGTGGCTGTAGATGCGCAGACAGGCTGGGCAGGAACCTCCTGTAGAAATTGATGAGACCAAGGTAGCTTTGCAGCTCTTTCTTGTTTCGGGGCTTCGGCGCCTTCAGAACAGCCTCAACTTTGCGGGGGGCCGGAGTCAGGCCGGCTTGGGAGATGACGTGTCCGAGGTATTCTACACTGGGAACCATGAACACGCACTTTTCCCGCTTGAGCTTGAGACCAGCATCCTGAAGTCGGGCCAGAACGTTGTGCAGATTCTGCATGTGGTCTCCATCGTCAATACCGGTGACGAGGATGTCGTCCAAGTACACTGCCACGTGCTTCATGCCCCTGAAGAGGTTGTCCATCTCTCTCTGAAAGATGGCTGGTGCCGAGGTCACGCCAAATGGTAAACGCGTCTACTGGAAAAGCCCCACAGTTGTCGATATCGTGACATACTTCCGTGAGGCCTCCTGGAGCACCAACTGCTGGTACGCGTCTCTGAGGTCGAGCTTCGTGAACTTCTGGCCACCAGACAAAGCCGACCAGAGATCTTCAATCCGAGGCAGGGGGTACTTTTCAACGGTAGCGACGGGGTTGATCGTAACCTTGAAATCCCCACAGATTCTGACACTACGTCCTCGCTTGGGGACTGGAACGATGGGAGCGGCCCACTCCGCAGTCTTGACTGGTACCAGGATGCCTTCTCGCTGTAACCGTTGCAGCTCCTGGGTTACCCCGTCCTTCAGTGCGAACGGCAGCGGGCGAGGCTTGAAAAACCGAGGCCGGACTCCCTCGGGTACATGGATGCCAGCAGTCGTACCGGCGAATGTGCCCACCCCTGGCTGGAACAGTGACTGGAAATCTGTTAGGAGGCTCGGGATGTCTTTTAAGCCATGTAGGGCTGCTTCCTGGCCTTCTGGCAGCCGAACACCCAGTGCGCAAATCCAATTTCTGCCGAGCAGCGTCGGTGATGACCCCTTGGTCAAATACAGAGGAAGGGTTGCTTCCCTGTTGCCAAAACGAACGCTGACCTGGGTCTGGCCTTGGACCTGGGAAAGCTCTCCAGAGTAACTCCGCAGCATGACGCCTGAAGCCTCGACGGCCACTCCGGGGAAGGTCCTTTTGAAAAGTTTGCCAGCCATGACCGACACACTGGCCCCCGTGTCCAGTTCCATGGAAATGGGGCGCCCGCAAACTTCGACGGTCAGCACGTACGGCGGCACAGACGACGGGACAAGGCCTGTGTGCCACATGTCGAAAATCGGCGGGTTCTCGGACACGACGTTGAGCCTGGCCGCGGAGGAACCCGAGCCTGCTGCCGCACGTCCCCGCCGCCACTTGCGACGCCTACCCTGACCGCGGGCTGTTGTGGAACCTGGGCTTGATCCAGGCTGCTGCTGTGGTGCGCTGTTCTGCTTCCCCGTTCGGCATACTCGTGCAAGGTGCCCAGTTTTTCCGCACGTGAAGCACTGCGAATGTACGAACTGGCACTGTGAGGGGGAATGGGCGTCACCGCAGCGACTGCATATACCGCCCCTTGCCACCATCTTGTTGACCGCCGCTTCTGTTGACGCCGCACGCGCAATCTCGCCGGCGTCTTTTGTCGCCGCGTCCATCGCCAGCGCTGCTTTCACCACGTCGTCCAGCGAGGGGTCGGGAAGTTCCAGGAGACGTGTCTGCATGGCGGGGCTGTTTATGCCGCAGACGAAACGGTCCCGTAGCAGCGAGTCCAGCTGGTCCCCGAAAGCGCAGGTACTCGCCAAACCTCGTAGCGCGGCGACGAAGTGCCCGAGGCACTCCCCTTCCCGGCGGCTCCGGTTGTTGAAGCGGAAACGCTCCATTAGCGTGGACGACGCCGGACTGAAGTGCGAGCGCAGTGTAGTGAGCAGCTCGCTGAGCGTCTTGGTATGCGGTGTAGCCGGCTCTAGGAGGTCGAGCAGGAGACTGAAGACTTGGGTTCCGCAACTTGCCAGGAAAATGTCCCGCTGTTTCTCCTCGGGCGTGTCGTTAGCGCGGAAAAACACGTGAACTTGCTCCTCATAGATGGGCCAGGCGGACCCGTCTCCCTCGAACGGCTCGAGCCTTCCGTACAGCGGCATGGCGGCAGATGCGGGGGGCGTTGTTTTGCCGCTCGCGATGGCCTGGGTCGACACGTTGACTGTACTCGTCGCCAGTGTCACGATCTGCCCCGGGACCGCGGACGAGGGGGCCAAGGCGCCCGCGCTCTAACAAGGACGACCCAAAAGCATGGCGGGGTAACAGCTACTGACTGCCGAGCCGCGCTCGTCAGTGTTTATTCTTCACGCACGACCAAGGCTGCCTGCCGAACCTGGCGAGGTAATGAAACTAGGCTAGGCAGGGCGCCACACGCTCGTTACAGTGCACTTGCGCAAAACGTGTTGAGCATGTAGCCTCGCGTGTCCGATAATCGACATATGCGATTTGGGGCGCTTACAACCACTTAAATCTCCGAATGTTCAAAAATTAGCCGCCAAAGACCCGCATTGCCAACGAAATGAACACGCGGGGAAAAAAGCAAACAAAACAAAGTGCCATCACGGAAATTCGCCGACTACGTTTCAGGCCACCTCGAGGTATGCGCATTACACAGAAACCATGTCGAATCGCGACCGAAATTTCACGTGCTGAGCGCGGTACCGATCGTTCGATTTCACGGGCGCACACGCGATGTCCAAGACATTGCAATCGAATCCGGAACCACCATTCGAGAGTTGCTTGTGCCAACCATGCCCTCGTTTTCATTAACGATACGATTCCCTTCCCTTCAAGTGCAGCCATCGCAAAAAGCTTTGTTGATTCCGCACCAAACCGCAACTTTTATCGCCCGCGACCGCTACCGAAAAGCAACCAACACTGATTAGGCCTAGCCTGCGGTTCAGCATGTTGTCGCGGGAAGTTTGTCCAAGACAACATGAAGGTCGGATGTCGAAAAGATCGCACTCAAGCACTAACCCAAGAACAGCGCGGGTGATACGAAGTTTGTGTTCGCGGCCGGGAGATCAACGGCGACAAAAGCCCGCCAAGCTCGTTTAAGTCCCCGCACTGGCAGAAAAGGCGAAAGCTCGCGTCATGAAGCCGCAAAACTTTTCAATTTGCGGACGAGGTAGCAAACGCGATATCTGTAGCAAGTGTGATAACGACGACGCTTTTCCCGACAGGAAACTTACTTTAAAGCGCACTTGATGAGGACGCGATCGTATGTTCCACGCGGAACGCGCTGCCGGCAAGCGGCCGCGGAGCCTTGCCGCCGCCGATGCAAAGGCTACTCCGTCGCCTAGGCAACCACCATCCTTCCCCACTCGGCGAGCCCGCACAGCGCTGCCGCGGTCTTTTCCTCCCTCCACCCCTCGTTCGTTCACTGTGCGTACCCTCGCCCTTCGTAACGACCTCGTCGCTCCCTCCCCAGCGGCGCGCCTCCTTTGAGAACCGCACTCGCTACCGCGTTTGTCAGAAATATTTTCCCGCAACCGCATTATAAACGGTATTTTATCTTGGGGGACTGCACAATAAGCGGTATGCGTATACATGCGGTTCTATGGGAGGGTAAACGGGAGTCGAAAAAGACCGCATTATAACCGGTCCTGCACTATATGCGGTTACGTTATAAGTGGTCTGCACTGATATATATATATTTTTTGAAAATATGCAAAGGATTGGCTTCACTGCACTGAAAAACGGAAAGTGGCCTAACCTCGCCACTCTTCGTTGCAGAAAATGTCTCTCTGAAATTAAAGAAAAAGCGTAAAGCACAAGGAAGCGAGTCCATGAAAACAAACTTTGGACGCGCCAATGATTTAGAGAAACTATGCTGCTATGTGTAGTCGCTGCCACACTCGCAAGAGAGCTGAAAATTTAATGAAGCTTTGGCAAACAAGGGCATCTTTTTTCCCTGAAGTTCTGGCACGCGCGCACCGGTCGCGCAGAGAGGAGGACGCGTGAGAGAAGTTAAGAGTTGCACCTCGACGCCTCCACTGTCACTTCCCCTGAAGAAGGAATCAAGTTGATTCCGAAACGTTGGGAAATAAACCCATTTTTTTGGTTCGAGCCCTTTGAAAGTTAATTCAAGCGCCTTGCGTGGAAACTCAGTGCAGGAAACTACAGTGCGCAGCAGACATGTCTCGCTTTCTGCACGCTTCTCGAGTATGGAAAGCCCAAGGGCCCGGCAGAGCAGCGGTGTGGTGCGGCGGTTCCCCGCAAAAGGCCCGCACAGAAGCTGGAATGTTGGACGCTTTCCCAGTATTCTAGGTTACTCTACCGCGGGCTAAAAAGCAGCCAGCACCCCTAGAGTGTTTTGTAGTTGATGACTTTCATTGCAACGGTATCTATATGCATTAATATAAATAGTACCGCAAGCAAAACAGAACATACCTCAAGCAAGATCGTGGCGAAGTGCAAAGGGTTGACGCTTGGGCAAGTTGGTGTGGATTCATTTCTAAATGTTAAAGCGCCTAGGTTTGGAAAGGGACGAGACAAACAGAGGCAGAGCGCAGACTTCCAACTACAGTCAACGTCCGATTTTTCGGACTCCCTGGGGACCGCAAAATCGTCCGAAAAATCTGGCAGTCCGAAAGAACTAATTCGTGTTTTTTTTTTTATTCCGCACAAGCAGTGAAATCACCACAGCCCCGTCCGAAATAGCTTTAATGCCTCCCAGTATACTTATCAGGCATTTTAGCCCCGCTTAATTACGTGCCAACCACCACTTGTGAATCTGCGTCTCGTGAAGAATAGTGATGAGCGCTGCTGATACCAGCAAAGCGCGGAATAGATTACGGCTATTTTACTGAACTTAATAACGTAATCTTGAAGTATGGTCTAGTAGTAGAAGAAAGCTTCCTTTACGTAGTTTGGGCCAGTCTGAATTGTTTCGCATGGTTGCACCTAGCAAATACATCAACTACATAGCACTTGCCAGTATGCTCCAATGACCACTCGAAATTACAGTTTTAACTTAAATATGGCTTGCAAGCATGTCGAGCCTTCTTTTTCTTTGAAACAACGCAAGAACGATGTCTTGTAGCATGCTGGGCGCCAATTATGAAATTTTTGCAAAACTGTAGCAGGATGTAGCAGGTTTCGCCTCTTGGCGCAGCTATCACACCACTGGTGAAGGGGCAACTGCCAGAAAAGTTCTTTCTTAAGTTCGACCATAGCGGATCTTGAAAGGCAGCTTTGCTGCAATACGGGGGTGTGATGAGGTGAACCATACTGAAAATCTGAAGGGGTCACTTTCAATCGGACGTTGACCGTATTTGTTTTTCAGAAGTTCGAACAGTTCGAATAGTAAAATTCCAGTGCGAATCGAATCGAATAACAAACACTGTTATAAAAATATTCGAAATTTCAAGTATTCACACACTCCTACTCGTAATCAAACTAGCTGCCATAAAAAAAAAACCTTCCGTGCATCAAAAGACTTAATAAAATCGCAGTGCCTATTCTGTGGTCCAGACCACAGGATAAACTCCAGCTTTATTCTGTGGACCAGACCACAAAATAAAATTCAGCGTTATTTTGTGGACCACACAAAGAACTTGCGCGCTGTGAGCTGTGCAGAATGTACTACTGTAGCCCAAGCAGCCCACCTCTCTTGACGACAGTTTTCTGTCACAAATTGCGATTGTTTATCCTGTGGTCTGGTCCACAGAACAGGCACTGACCCCTCCTCCCTTGACGACAGCTTCTCTCGTGAATCGCAATATTTGCTCGCCATTTTGTAAATTGATATTGAAGTTTTGTAAATCGATATCGTTTTGTAAATCGGTATGCGTGAAAGATTCCAATGTTTTGACATATGCGAGTATTGATATCAGCCGCAGATAAACTTGTTACTGCGAACGGAAACAGCAAAACAAAGGCGTGTAATGATAAGAAATGACGGCGGTTCTAAAATTTCGTGAACCTGATCCATCGAGTATGCAACGCTTAAGTCACTTTCGCCGCTGTACACCTGTGTCAAGCAAAAAAAAAAAAAATAAGATTGGCGAGATCTACTAGTTGTCACTGGACGTAGAACACTTTGTCACTTAAGTACATACACTTGCACGCGCCGTATAATTACGAGTACTTGTACGATCGTCAACGTCTGAAAACGTTACAGAAACAGCTAAAGTAGCCCCTTGCCAATCTCAGTGCACTACTTTTTGCACGACACTAATGCACTGCGGTGACAGTGACTGAAGTGTGCCCTGACGCAATAGATCAGGGCCAGAATATTTTAGTAGCGTCGCCCTTTGTCGTTATGATTTCCTTCTCGCGGTGGCACTGACGCTGTTCTTCGGAAGATCTGTGGCAGTGTTCGCACAATCGGGGGAATCACTCAAAATTTGAGTCTCCCGTGCAGATCTTGGTGCACTTTTTTTTTGCATGACACAAATGTACTGAGGTGAAAGTGACTGAAGTGTTCCGCACGTGATAGATAAGGTCCAGAAATTTTTAGAACCGCTGTGATTTGTTATTACGCGCCTTCTTTTTGCTGCTTCAATTCACAGGTTTACTTGCTTTGGCATGTCAGACCAGCAAACATGAAGGTGGGCTTCGCCTTCGCATTTCGGACCTTTCACTTATAAGCATCTTCCATCTCCCGTACTCTGCCCGGAAATGACCTCCTATTCACAAAACTGCGAGCGAATATTGCGATTCGTGAGAGAAGCTGTCGTCAAGAGAGGAGGGCACAGTGCTTATTCTATGAACTAGACAACACAATAAACATTTCCAATTTGTGAGAGAAACCTGTCGTCAAGAGAGGTGGGCTGTTTGGGCTGTGCGATGTATGGTGTGCACGGTCCACAGCACAAATCTCCTTGGTGTGGTCCACAAAATAAAGCTGCACTTTAGTTTGTGGTCTAGTTCACAGAACAAAGCTGCAGTTTATCCAGTGGTCTGGTTCACATAATACAGTAGAACCCTGCTGTTACGTTCCTCACTGCTGCGTTTTCCCGGCTGTTACGTCGGTTTCCGCCGGTCCCGGCATAGCTCCCATAGGATACAATGTATTGGGAACCCCGCTGTTACGTCGTAACTGTCGGACCGTTCCCGTATGATACGTCGCGAAGTGCGCCCAGAGCCAACCGAGTGACTACCAAAGAGAGCGGCCATGGTGCATTTTCACACAGCTTGGCCTCGTTTGACTGTAATATTAGCCGCATGAGAGGCGCAAGCAACAGAATCTTTCAATTGATGCAAACAAAAGCATGGCCTTCGAGATTCAAATTGCAAAGATGGCGTCTATGACGTAACTGCTCGCGAAAGCAAGGCCTTTGAGATTGGCACTTACTACTGACAAAAGCATAGCCTCTGAGATTTGCATTGCACAAACATGGCGTGTATGACGTAATTGCATGCGAAAGCAAGGCCTTCGAGATTGGCATTCACTTCTGCCATCGCGTTGGCGTAGACTCATCATCATCGTTATTTGTCGGAGAACGGGAGGAGTTCGAGCTGGTTGGAGCTCGCATGGTCGTGCGTGCGGTTCGTGGTCGGACTCGCCGCGCCGGTCGTGATTGGGTGTGCTTAGTTCTTTCATGCCTACAGCTGTTGGTGTTAAAAAAATCACATACGTTGATTACATTTCTGTGGATAAGGCCATCCTAAGCTCCGCGTTTCTATCCATCGACTAGATCACGGCTGAGCGCGCCACTTTTCGTGCTGCTCGTAAGAATTGAAATAAAATTCTGTACCACTAAATATTTTGCCGTTTTTCGGCTCTTACATTTCCCGTCTCTTACGTTTATTTCCTACAGTCCCTTCAAAAACGTATCAGCGGGGTTCTACTGTAGATTGGGGCTATATTCTGTGGTCTGGTGCACAAAAACCGTCGTCAAGAGAGGTGGGCTGCTTGGGATGGTACATTCTGCGCGGCCCAAAGCGCACAACCAGTGGCACAGCTTTATTGTATGGTCCATAAAATAACGCTGCATTTTATTTCGTGGTCTGGTCCACAGGATAAAGCTGCAGTTTATCCTGTGGTCTGGACCACAGAAATGTCACTGCGTAATAAAATGCTGCTTGGTTGTTTCTGTTTGATTCATGGAAAAAAAGAACCTCTTTGGCGTTGCCATGGGGAACGGCGCGCACGGTTCAAAGGTTTCCTTTTCGCCGAACTGTGCTTCGCCCGGCGCCTTGTCTCACTCACGCGGTCGCGTCTCAGTGGTAGTTTCAGTATTGCGCACTGTCGTGTGTGTTTTGCACGCTCGTGAAAGTCGCTCTGACAGAAAGTTAGACAAAATGGCGCATGCACGTGATGTTGCCTGATGCCCGAATGGTGCACGCCGCCGCGCAGTAAAGGCGGGCAACGTTGGGCACAGCAACAGTGACGTGAGAAAGACCACTTTCAGGCGGGTGAGTTGAAGTGCGCTAATGCGATGTGGACCACTAAAACGTGATTTTATTTCAAAATAAGCACTTCCTTGGTATAAAAGTAGCTACGAGGTTTCTGGACTGCTATTTCAACAATGAATGTGGACTTAATATTTGCCTTTAGTGTCCCTTTGTAACACACTACAGTCAAACCCCGCTACAATGAAATTGACGGCGCTCGGAAAAATGTTCTGAATATTTCGTTGTAGTGAAATCGAAAAAAATATGGCTGACCTGAGCTAGTAGAACAGAGAAACGTTTATTTCCAAAATTCAAAAAGTGTCTGCTGCTTCCTTTGCGTCCCCAGCAGTGTCACGACGCGGTTCTCATTTATGCATAGTGACGCCACCTTGAAAAGCACGCAGAAACAATGGCTTCCGCGAACGAACCACAGAGGCACGGTTGCAGAACACGAACTGCACAGTTGCACTAATATGCTAACACTAGCTATCTGCCAACAGCGGCGAAATGCAGGTGTGCTGTCGCGGAGCGATGACTTGCGCCTTATTTTATGCTATTCTTATCCACCACTCGCGGCTGGCTGATCCCATTGATAACACGGACGAATTGTTGCTACGACCACCGGTCGCACTGGCCAAGCGCGAAAAGCACAAAAAGCATGGGCTTGGAAAAGGCATCGTTCCGCGATAGCACTCCAGGGCTGCTCGCGTTGATAACGTGAATGTACCGTCGCTCTGACCACTAGCGAAGCGCGAAAAGCATGAAAAGCATTGGAAAGGCATCGGAAAAGGAATCATTCCGCGAATGCATCCCAGTGTGGACAACTGAGCTTTGGCTTCGGATGGTCTGCGACTAAGCAACTCAAGCCAGTTGCGAAAGCAGCGCAGTATGGTCGCCGTCGCTATCAAGCAATGGTGGCCCCCATGCTCAGTCAACAGTGCTGGTTTCTGGTGGTGCCAACACGCGATTTAGACTTTGGATTCGTATTTTTATGTTCTAAAATGCATCAAATTGTCCGAGATTGTGTTTATTGCACCGTAAATTAAATGTTTAAGCCCGGAATGGCATCGTCAAATTTCGTTGAAGCGGAACGGCAGCAGAAAAAGTGTTCGTTGTGGCAAGCATATTTATGCATTGACTCCTTGGACTGTTGACGGGGAACCGAGAATTTTTCGTTGTACCGGAAATTTCGTTGAAGCGGAGTTTGCTGTAGCGGAGTTCGATTGTATACGCGTATTCCGGAAGACAGTGATGTTCACAACGCATTTCATGAGCGCTGCAGTGAAACTGGTGTAGCCAGTGCAGTACAACCAGCGGCTGCCGGTGTTAAATAATGTCGGTCTGACGACGCGGCAACATAGGCATGAGGCGGTATCGGCAATGCATCTTTATTGCCATCACGAAACCAAACACAAGACTGAGGAACAACTGGAATAACATTGCTATATACAGTCAACTGCCGATTTTTCGGACTCCCTAGGGACCGCGAAATTGTCCGAAAAATCGGGCAGTCCGAAAAAACAAATTCATGCTTTTTTATTCTGCTCAAGTGTTAAATCGCCACAGCCACGTCCAAAATAGCTTTAATGCCTCCCAGTACAATTATCAGGCATTTTGGTGCGCGGCCAGGCTCTCGCAAATACATTCGGTACCTGCCGCGAACCCCGCTTAACTACGTACGTGCCAACCGCCACTTTTGCATCTCGTGATGAGCGCCGCTGATAACAGCAAAGCGCGGAATAGATTATGGGTATCTCGCAAGAAGCGTTTGTAAACGATGACCGGAACACAAAGACTGTGGCGGAAGAGCGGACGACTCGTCCGGCTTTTTCCGATGCGTGTGCGCACGTCAGCTTAGTTGGCGATGTACTGCACACAACTAGAAACGATCGGCTTGACACGGCAGCAAATGCTGCGTATCGGCGGCGATTCGGCGATGTGTACGCGCATATGCTGCCGTGTCAAGCCGATCGTTTCTAGTTGTGTGCAGCACATCGCCAACTAAGCTGATGCCGTCACTTTACTGTTGCTGTATCGTACGCACGCATTTATCATGAAAGGGTTCGTGATGCACACTTAGTTCTTTACCGCACACGGGCGCGGCAATGGCGAGCTGGTTTCGTCCGCAAAGGCAACGCGTCTATGCGGCGCACTTAGCGGTCTCGCACAAAAAGGCAGCAGGAATGGCGGCGCAGCGCATTTGGGTTCGCGCCTATTAAATGCGAGCAGTACGCATGCAACTGCGCTAGGCCACGCGCACTACCGAGCAGTTAACCGAAGATGCTTATCGTAAGGGTTGTCAGCGATTAAGTCGTACTGGCGCATTTGCCAGCTGCCGCCATCACGCCTCCGTGCATTTCCCGCTGCCTATCCGTAACATCGCCGCACGGCGTCGCGATAGAGGCCCCTTTGAATTTCTGGTCTGCTTCACCTCACAACGCTTCGGCATTGCGGCAAAGCGGACTTTCGGACTCTGCTATTGTCTCAAACAGATCAACTCGCGAAAGCGCTGGTCCGAACCTAAGAGATGATAGACGCGGCAGAGGTGGGGGCTTCAAATAATGCCTTTCGGACCTGCAATTTGGGCAGAAAGTCCGAAAAATCGGACTCAGAATAGCTTCAGCGTCCGAAATTTTGGACATTCTAATACACTGAAGTCTATGGAGCTGGTGACGGTGCCGCGAAAGCGTCCGAATTTTCGAGCATGTCCGGAAAATCGGGCGTCCGAAAAATCGGCAGTTGACTGTATGTACACCTGCCCCCGGCAGGTGGCACTCTTCAATATAGGGTAGCTTGATCAGGCTATGCATATATGCTGACTACAGCAGCTAGCATCAACACACAACAGCCTGCATCTCATATCTTTCGACCCTCAGCCGCTGGGGGCTGCGCATGTGTGGTTCAGAATCGCAAATGGTGCTTAAAGCCCAAATTAACCTTCGTTATGCTTTGGAGAGTAGAAAGGGCCTTACAGCTACAGTAAACATTTGGACAGCAGTTGTCATAATGAACTGTACAACAGAACAAACTTACCTCCAGCACCTTCGGCTTGACACGAACCTCCTGCACCAATCCCTGGAACACTGTGGTGACTAGCTCTATGACTTGGTCCACTGTCAGCACGACACTGAAAGCAAAACAGGAATAAGCAGGGACACTGCTTTTCAAAATTAAAAAAAAAAATTCTTAAACAATTTTGATGAAACTTGCCAAGTTATGCATATTTGTTTCGTGATTCAAGTATGCAATTATTTTTCTAGTATAAAATGTACTTTTTAAATTATCAAATATTTCATGTGACTTTTGGGGAGCAAGATTTTTTCCTAAACCAAGAGAGTTACAAAGTAAATTAGCATATCACAATAATCTGCAGTCAGAACTGAACTGCATGTAGTCACGCAAGAAAAAAATTTAAGGTAGCTTTGCACTACTGGTGCCAACCCTGAAGGAAGTGCACAGCCGGGCAGCCTTCTTTGTTCTTAGGCGTAGCTCAATTGGTAGAGCATTGGACGCATTATTCGAAAAATTGCAGGATCAGTAGTTTCTGCTGGCAGCCAGTTATCTTTCTGTGCAGTTTACTTTCTTCACACACATATATCGTAATAACTACAAAAAATTCGGCAGATCCCACGCAATGTGGGAATCGATGTAATGTGAAGAAGCCAGCAAAGGGCTGCATACATCGCTTTGTTTGTCTTTGAGCCAAATGAAATCATTCATGCCATGACATCTAGTTCACCATATATCGCATGTTTGCCATGCACGCATGCATGTACAATATGGTATATACCATGGCAATGAAACGTACATTCTGGAATATACAATGACCATATACATTACAATATACATGACCTGCCATTTATATTCATCAGGCATTCGTGCAATGCCACACCAATTTTGGTATATATCCAGTTAACAAAATGGCCTGAAGCGCCCCATGATAGTGTCATGTAAATCATACGTAAATGATATGCATAACATGATTTGCATGTTAAGACCTGTCATTTATGTTCGTCATACAGTCACGTGGCGCAATACCAATTTTGGTGCATATCAAATTAGCGAAATGGCCGCGAGTGCACCATGAGTATGGCATGTAAATCATGCCGTACATGACATGCAGATCATGTTTTTCATGTTACCACCTGTCATTTATGTTCGTCATACAGTCACATTGCGCAATACCAATTTTGGTGTATGTCAAGCTAGCGAAACGGCCACAAATGCACCATGAACGTGGCATGTAAATCATGTCTTACATGACTTGCATGTCATGACTTTCATGTTACCACTTTTTATTTAAGTTCCGTCATCAGTCGCGTCACGCAATACCAATTTTGGTGTATATGAAACGAGCGAAATGGCCGCAAATGCACCATGAGCGTGGCATGTAAATCATGTCGTACATGATTTTCATGTTACCACCTTTCATTTGCGTTCGTCATACAGTTGTGGCGTGCAATGCCAGTTTTCGTGCATATCAATCTAGCGAAACGGCCACGAGTGTGCCATGAGCATGACATGTAAATCATGTCGTACATGTCATGCGTGTCATGACTTTCATGCTACCACCTCTCATTTACGTTTGTCATACAGTCGCATCGCACAATACCAATTTTGGTGTATATCAATCTAGCGAAACGGCCACGAGTGCGCCATGAGCATGACATGTAAATCATGTCGTACATGTCATGCGTGTCATGACTTTCATGCTACCACCTCTCATTTACGTTTGTCATACAGTCACATCGCACAATACCAATTTTGGTGTATATCAATCTAGCGAAACGGCCACGAGTGCGCCATGAGCATGGAATGTAAATCATGTCGTACATGTCATGGATGTCATGACTTTCTGTTACCACCTCTCATTTATGTTCGTCATACAGTCGCTTCGTGCAATACCAATTTTGGTGTATATCAAGCTAGCGAAGCAGCCGCGAATGCATCATGAGTGTGCCATGTATATCATGACATACATGTCATGACTTTCATGTTACCAAGTGTTATTCATGTTCTTCATACAGTCACATCACGCAATACCACTTTTGGTGTATATCAAGTTAGCCAAACGGCCACGAGTGTGCCATGACCATGGCATGTAAATCATGTCGTACATGTCATGACTTTCTGTTACCACCTTTCATTTACATTCGTCATACAGTTGTGTCGCGCAATACCAATTTTGGTGTATATCAAGCTAGTGAAGTGGCCGCGAATGCATCATGAGCTTGGCATGTAAATCATGACATACATGTCATGGTTTTCATGTTACCAAGTGTTATTCATGTTCTTCATACAGTCACATCACGCAATACCACTTTTGGTGTATATCAACCTAGCAAAACGGCCGCGAGTGCACCATGAGTGTGGCATGTAAACCATGTCGTGCATGACATGCCTGTCATGATTTTCATGTTACCACATGTCAGTTATGTTCGTCATACAGAAATGTCTCGTCATCCCAGTTTTTGTATATATCCATTCATTTAAACGGCCGCGAGCGCGCCGAGACCATGCCATGTAAATCATGCTGCACATGACATGCATGTCATGTCTTATACGTTAGGACCTGTCATTATGTTCGTCATGAACTCTTGTCACGTCATACCAATTTTGGTATATATGAAACTAACAGAACGGCCGCAAGAGCCCCAAGAACGTGGAATGTAAATCATGCTGTTCATGACATGTATGTCATGGTTTTCATGTTATGACCTGTCATTTATGTTTGTAATAAGGTCATGTTATGCCACACCAATTTTGGTATACATCAGATTAACGAAACGGCCAGGAGCGCACAAAGTTGTAGGCTGCTAAATAGATATAGATAGACAGACAGATACGCTCAAAGTCGCAGAAGTTCGCTAAGAAATGCTTTGCATTTAAAAGCATCCCCTATACTTTCGTTGGCATTATTGTCTGTTAGTTCTCATTAACTCTGTGCTGTGAGACACTCTTCTCTTGTGTGCGACTTCTCTGCCGTGAGGCATTGTGCCCAGGAGACTTCTCGAAGGCGTTTCATATCTTTGAAATTTCTTATTATTTATTATGCTTTTTTTTTTCCTAATTTCCATATAACCAAACAGAAGCAAAAAAATGTTGTTAATGTACATAGAATTCTGTGTAGATGTGCTAACTTACTAAATTAATACTATTAGCGGCTGTTCTTGCAAGGAGGGGGATATGCTGCATACTTGGTTCGGTTTCGTGACCGCTTCCAATGGCACCAGTGTCGCCTTGGTATATAAGCATGCATACAGTTGAATAAAGGGTGTTGGCTGCTTGACCGATCCTCATTCAGGGGCAGCACACACTGCCACTACAGGAACCCCCCTACTACAAAGGGTGGAAAAATAAATTTAAATAACATCTCTGTGTATTGACTTGAAGCTGAAGAATTGATGCCTGGGCAAGTTGGAATTGGTTATGCATGTTCGGAACGGGTGGCGCAAAAAACAAGGGACAAAGGAAAGACGACACACCAGAGCGCCTCTGTGGTGTGTAGTCTTTCCTTTGTCCCTTGTTTTTTGCGCCGCCCGTTTCGAACATGACTTGAAGCTGCCTTCCTTGCAATACCATGACGCCACCAAAATTCACGTAAAGTAAAAGCTCGTTAATTCGAATTCCACGGGAACGCTGAGCAATTTCCAATTAAACAAAATTCAAAATAATGAAAGTGAGCAAAAATGGGTGGATTTCGGGGGTGGGGGCACGAAAAATATTTATTGGCCAAAAAAGTCGGTGATGACCATCTGCTTCTTTTCTCTGAATGCCACAGCTGCGGCTCTCTGTTCCAGCGCGCGGACGCGGCGCAGGGAATCCTCTTCACCCTCTTCAAAGCTGAAGAAGAGACGCGCCACATTAAGTGCCTCCATCACCGCAGAAACTGACGGGCGCACAGGCGCTTCGTCTTCTTCGTCTTCCTCACCTTGTGGCTCTTCAGCAACAGGCTGCGCACCGGCAACTTGATCGATAATGTCCTCATCAGTCAGGGCACCACACACCGATGCACCGGTGTCAACTTCAACATAATCGGCAAAACGTACGCCCCGAAGAGTGTCGCACAATGCCACTGGCATGAGCTCCCCAGCCCCGTCCACGTCGACGTCACAACTATCCTGCGCACTTCCAGCTGCAAATCCACTGTGGCGGAAACAGTTTGCGATTGTGGTCACGGTCACCTGTTCCCATGCGCGCACCAACATGTGCATGGCAGTGAGCAGCGTAATGCCGAAGTCCTTCCTGTCGCCCGCGCACAAAATCATTCTCTCCAGCATGTGACGCCTATAAAAGCACTTGATGTTCCTTATCACACCCTGGTCCATTGGCTGTAGGGCCGCAGTCGTATTTGCTGGAAGGAACACTAACTTTGTTGCTCTCAGCTCAACGTCGACTTTGTGCACCGAACAGTTGTCGACGACAAGAAGAACGCGTCTGCCGCCCAGTTCCATTCGCCTGTCGAATTTCAGTAGCCACTTCCTGAATAGGTCACCTGTCATCCAGGCTTTCTTGTTTGCGGCGTACTCAGTCGGCAGTGACCGAATGTTTTTGAAGCACCGTGGCTTGAGTGCTTTGCCAATCACAAAAAGGGGGTCCTTTTCCATACCGGTCATATTTGCGGCGACCAAAACAGTGACACGCTCTTTGCTGCGCTTGCCGCCGGCACAGCTGTCTCCCTTGTAGGTGATCGTCTTGTCTGGCTGCAACTTGAAAAATAACGCTGTCTCGTCAGCGCTAAACACATCCTGTGGTGAGTAGCTCTCCAAGTACTGCTGCAGGGTGTCGCTTCTCCAAGTAGCGCATGTTTCGGCGTCCACTTCCTTTGCCTCGCCGGATAACGTGCGGAATACGAGATTGTGCCGCTCCCTGAAACGATGAAACCATCCCTCGGAGGCGACAAAGTCTTCAATGTCCAAGCGCAGGGCGAAATCGGCTGCCTTGGCCATGATGATAGGGCCGCTCAATGCGATACTCTGGGCTCTCATTTCTTTAACCCAGATAATCAAAGCTGACTCCAGTTCCGGGAACTTCGCTGTCCTTAGCCTTTTTCGACTGGCGCCAAAATCCTCGGCTTCATAGGCATTTTCAATGGCCGTCCTGTTGCGTATGTAGGTTGACAACGTGCTCGGAGGTATGCCGTGCTTCCTCGCAATTTCGTATTTGCTCGAGTTCCCTTGGTCAACCTCTCGCAAAATCTCCACCTTCTCCTTGACAGTCTTCGCGCAGTAGTTTTCCCGCGGCATCTTGCAACTTCGATGCGGAATAAGACGGCTTGACGGCGTGAACGAACAACGTGCTCAAGGAACAAAGTGACGCTGCCGGGTGCGGCCTAGGACTGCTAGGACTACTCCGCCGACTCCTCAGCGTCCCGCGGGTCCCGCGTATACAAGTGGCGCCAGGCGCTGAGATAGCGGGAGGGCTACGGGAAAAAAGAAATTGCTCCCTGGATTTCGGAGGCCATACTTTGCTCGCCCTTTGCTCGGAGGCCACTTGAAGCTCGAAAAAACCGGTCGTGCCACCTATCGTTCGGCCGTAAAAGCTTTCACTAGTGTTTGACGATGATGACGCTCGGCGGCGCGCGCTTCGAATTATCCGTAGAGGCGGCAATTTCTGTTCGAATTAACGAATCATTTTACACATGGTCTCCTATGCACTGCGGACCGGACTGCGGCGACCATTTCGAATTATCCAAAATTTCGAATTAATGAGGTGTGAATTAACGAGCTTTCACTGTATAACCCGCACTCCGACATCAGCTCCGAATTTACACGCGATAGCGTTAAAGAGCTCGTTTCGCAGAAATTTTGGTGTCGGGATTGGCGTCGTTGGTTGTGAGCGAAAAATCCACGACCGAAAAATCGAGAAAGAGGCAAATAAAATCAATAATAAAAAATCTTAGGTACGAATGAGAATCAGACCCAGGCCATCTGCGTGACAAGCAGGTGTTCTACCACAGAGCTACGCTACTGCTTGAAACTGCTTCGGAAAAAAACACTACATGAATGTCATGTAGTGGAAGAAGTCTCCTTAAGCGGGGAAGAGGCACTTTGACATGAAGCATCTTTTTATTTAAGGGGAGACCCTGCTTCTGAAACACGTTTCTTGTTTTTGAGCGTATCACTATGAAACTTTCACAGCTTATGTATATTTATGTGCTGATTTCAAACATGCAATTATTGTTCTAATACGATATGTAGTTTTGAAACTATTAAATAGTATTTGTATTGTTAGGAGCAGGTTTTATTTCTAAACTGTGAGAGTTATCAAGCAAATCAGCCTATCACAATAACCTGGAATCAATGCTGTGTGCAATAAGACAAGAATGGATGTTCTAGGCCCATTTGAACAAAAGTTATGGTATGTTGAACATTCCCAGCTTGATCGCAGTTTGACCGAGCTCGACATCGCTGACTTGCCAAGTGTTCAACGTACTATAACTTTTGTTCAAATGGGCCTAGAACATCCATTCTTGTTTTATTGCAAACAGTATTCATTCCAGCTTATTGTGATATGCTGATCTGCTTTATAACTTTTGCAATTTATAAATAAATCTTGCTCCCAACAATATACATGAAATATTTGATATTTTGAAAACAGCATAGTGTACTAGAAAAATAATTGCATATTTGAAATCAGGACGTAAAAATACATAAGCTGCGAAAGTTTCATAAAAATGTACTCAAAAACAAAGAAATATGTCTCCGAAGCAGGGTCCCCCCTTAAGTTAGGATGATGAAAACTTCAGTGATTATGTATTTACATGTGTAAATATCAAATATGAACTCAGTTTTTATGTAGCCCTTACGACAACTTTTTAAATAAATTGGCTACTTGGATCCTGCTGAATTAAATGTCATTGCATTTTACAGTTATCAAAGAGTGCAAAAAGCAAATTTTATGGTTCTAGCTTTCCTACAACAAAAGTTATGAAGCGTCAAAGTTCGCCATTCGAGTACCGAGAAAATATATCTGTTATTTTCTCTCTTGTAAAAATTTACGCTTTTCTATAGTAACATATGACTAGAGGCCGGATTTTTAGGCACTAAAAAAGCTCGTTTTAGGCGCCAAAAATAGGCAGGCAAAACAACGTTTTAGGCTTCCAAGATCGTAAATATAGGCACAATAAATTTTCACATAAACGTAAATAATTTCAAGTGAGGACGTGCACGACCTTTATCTACGACAGGAAAACAAAAATGTTATTGCTTAAGATGACACAAAGGCGCCAACAGTTGAACATAGCCGTACAATTGTCCCGGACGGTGCGCTCGTGTTCTGCACGATGAGTCAAGCGTCCAATGTCGATATAACACACTCCTCAGTATCATTCCGGCATGACTGAGAAGTGCAGAGCAGGAGCACACAGCCAGATTGCTAAAAGACCAGAAGGAAGGGATTCCTCTACTGGCCGGGTGAAATTGCATAAAGCCAATTTCTCCCCTGGCAGTGAACCACTGGCCTAGCCAGGTGGGTGGGGGGTGGGGGTGTGTTCAACCTCCCCTTCCCCGGGAACGTTTCAGTTTTGCGTGCGTGTATACACACACATACAAACGCATGCACGAACATATATAAAGTATGGTTGTCCCCCCATACCCCCCCCCCCTTGAAAAAAATTTCTGGCTACGCTACTGCGGTGAACACCTTAAAAAGTAAATTACAAACAAAAGAAAAGCTGCGCGCACATCACCTTTTTCTTTCTTTTTCTGCTCTTTACTCTCCTTTCCGCTATTCGCATCCACCAACCGCTCGGGCAATGTCAGCGCGGCGGCGGATGCTCGCCAGTGTGTCCCGCTTCACTGCTGCTAGTTGTTGTTGGTCGGTTGAACTAGAGGACTAGGTTGAACCCCATAGTTCCTAACAGTCAATCTTACGCGGTAACATGAATAAAGGTCTCAAACAGCACCCGGGAGCGAAAATTGAGGCTAAATAGCGTTCATATAAGCGCAAATTTGAAAAATAGGCATTTAAAGGCATTTGTAAGCATTTAGGCACGAACGCAAAAAATAGGCATTTATAGGCACTATAAAAACACTATAAAAGCCCATCTTAACCCTAATTCATGCTCATATATCAAAATGGCGCGATAGAAGCGCGAGGAACAAAATAGGCATTGCCTAAAATCCGGTCTCTACATATTACACTTTGTTGCACTCACTAAACATCCAGCTTTTCAGTAATACAAAAATGATCAAAATCGAGTGTACCACAGCTGAGAAATGCTCGTTAAAAGAATGAAAGGTGGTCAAAAAATTGAAACTGAGAAAAAAGCAAAAGCAAAACTCTATCTTCAAGGAGCGCTATACAAGTAAAAACGCTTTACTTTGCAAATAAATGCCTTAGAAGACACCAGGAGAGTAGTTTATCACATTTTCCAATCGAAACGGCCCCAGTGCATGTCGTTTCAAGCAGTTTGTTGATTGCAGAAAAGTCGACGATCGCGCAGTTAGCCGCCGACGGGTTAGAGCCCTCGCACGCTGTTGCGAGCGTCCGCAGCTTCCGCTCGCTAGCAGAAGTTGCCGATGAGCTCGAGATCTTATCTTCAGTCTTTTTCTGCTGTTGCGCACGATCGGCGCTAGTCAAGAACGTCGTGTCAATCCTTCTACCACGCTGCCTATCACTGACGTCATCGAGGCGGCCGCCGACACAAGTGAAGTAGGCATTTCGACCGATGAATCACGTTCCGCCGCCACGCCGTCCTCCGCTTGATGCACTTCTGATGCACCCGAGCTGTGATCTCGCTTTTTTTTTAAAGAATTTATGAGCACCGCGCAACTTTCGATATGGCTTTGCCACAATCAAAGTTCCAAAACGAGGCCGAGAGCATAGGCCTAATTCACTCCCGGCGGCTGCGGCGCACTTCGCCTAGCTCACTTGGTGCCGTGCCAGTAAGCCGCCGCAACGTGCAGTCTAAACGCCTGCTCCAATTTCTTGCCAGCTTGCACGGGTTGGAACTTTACGAATGTAAATCGACAAGAACACAGTTAAAACTACGGCGACATCAACTTGCCGCTTAGCATGCGCTGTAGCAGACAGTGCGGGAGGCCCGACAAATCGGAAGGCGTTATTTAGTCACATGGGCTCACTGTGCCAACAGGCTCACGTGGAGGGACCTTTTTTGGCGCGGATTTTCTACGTGAATTCTGAGTGGACGGAAACAAGGGTGGCGGGATATTCAAGAAAAAGCGCGGCTCTTTCGAATGCGACCAAGATGGCTGCCGTAGGGAACATAGAACGGCAACAGTGCGGCGCTGAATAAGCTCGTTTTTTACGCGTTCATCGCTAAAAATTTAGCTCGCTGATGGCACATAAATTGCTGTCACGGCTAAAATACTGATCTAAGACACATGAAAATTGGCGAGGTTATGCATCAGCAGCGGCAGAATCCAAATAAAACATTTTCAAAAATTCGATTTTTTTTCTGGTTTTCGGTCTCAAAGAAACGCTTCCCCCCTTCATGTAATACTGTGCGGCAGAAGCGTAGAATCACGCCAGGCACGAAAACATGTGAATTGTGCAACGAGTGGGTGTTTTAAAGGCCCACCCATTACAAAGCGCTCAGACATATTTAATCATCATCACCTACAAAAGCATCAACAAAGTGAGCGGCTGCGTAGGTTCACGTGTTGCCTTACGGGCGCATAGTGGGCCCTTCGTTGATTCGCAAAAGGAAGAATTATGGCACTTAACAACTGTAGTTGCAGTAGGCATTCTAGGATAATTTGAAATGGTCAATGTTACGTGCACAGTCGTTCGTTTCCTTGTAGCACGGCTGAGGCGATGAGCACGGGACCTGATTGCACTATCGCGTTCTACTCTTGAAGGTGAAGCTCAAGCGTCCTCCAAGGTTTCTGTATGTTTTGTGCTTGTTACACGCAAGAAAACACGTTCACTCTGTGTGCGGCCAAATACATCTCGATTATCGGGAGTTCAATGAAAAAGATAATGCATACACTTGCCGAGACAAGAAGGCAAGTCAAAATCATCTGTGGCGCAATTTTGTATGCAGCCTTAAAACGGACGAAGGCGGTTTGTTCTTTCCAGCCGCACGTGAGTGGTCAATGTGAACCCTGACAGATGTCACGGCCCTACATTGACCAATCGCGTGCTGCTGGATAAAACCGACCGCCTCCGTCTGTTTTAAGAACACGTACAAAATCGCGCCACTGATCTTCCTAACTTCTGCGGTCTATAGTACATGAATTTCACAATGAACTTTTTCATGTATCCTGTCAATTTCGTTGTAGCAGAATTTGACTGTACGGACATTCACAGACTGTCACAATGATCAGTACTAAACAGTTTAATAAAACTTGCTTCTGGTCGAGTTCAATCACAATCCCGACAAAGAAATAAAATATGCAAGACCAGACAAAAGTAAGTCCATGCAAACAGGTACAAACTTTGTCTTCCATCTTTCACACAAAATGAGTGCATGATGACACATGCGCAATAAGTGCACACAAGCAATTAATAACTGCACCTGTCTGTGTAGACTCCTCATCCTTGTCTGGCTTTGCAGGTGTCAGTTTTCTACAGCTATCAGTGGCTAAAACAAGCAGCTTTTGGAAATCTGCCAAAACAATATACCAGAGTGAATCAGCGAGCGCTACTCACTTTGCCGGAAATTCTGGACCGAGAGGCATCTGGAAGTGTCGCAGGAGCGCAATGAAGTCCCGCGCATCCTGCTGCAGGCGAGTGAAGCTGCTGGCCATCTCGTCAAAGTAGAGCGTCTCTCCGAGGCACTCCAGCACTCGTTCACGCACCGATGGTGGGCACAGATGGTCCTGCAATTGGAATGACTCCCTTTTACACAATTCCCCATGTTATTTCTTGCACTTAATTTATTCATTCTAGAAGGCTGGGTGGTCAACTACTGAAGAGGCGCCCAGTGGCAGAAAAGAAAGAAGGCACAAAAAACCTATCTGCGCATGCCCATGCAATAGGTGAACCTGTCAATCAGGCATGCGTGGGGGTCTTTGTGAAAGATAACTGTTAAGGCATTTGATATCTTCTTTATGCAAGTTAATCAACTGTTGACTCACACATGTGCTACCAATAATATCAATATGCCATGCCTCAATCACTAAACACACTTGTTCATTCCTGTGTTTGTACAAAACTGTGCATTCATCGAATTTTGGCGTGCACTTACAATCTCAACAACGTAAAGATCGATTAGAAGCTCAGCCTCCAGTTAGCGATCTCTTATGTTCCAATAGCCTCTGGTTAACTCTTTCATGCACAGAAGGCAGGAAACAGTTTCATACAAAAAACAGTAAATTCTTTTTGAGAAAATGATTTTCTCAACAAGCAAAACAAAATTGGCATCTTTAGTTCAAAAAATATAAGGTGGTCCCCTTGACCACCATGCAGCAAGGGTCTACCAGTCAGTTTCGGTGGGAGGCTGCAAAACAGTGCTTTTTTCCCTGCAGGAGCACGGAGACATGATATATACCTCACATCCATCTCAGTCTTGAACGCTCATTAAAGTATTTCGCAAAAATTTTCCTCCAATACATAGTTTTCACGGACGTCACAACTGGGGCTTGTGGGATAGGTGGCCGCCATGATGGTGAACTGCTGGCGCGGTGTTATCATTGGGTGCGTGTGCAGGTCCGATATTTTCGCGTTGTGCGGGTTCAGTAACAGCGCGGCGTCGCAATGCCGATGTGTGCGATGACTGGCTGCAGTGCGAGAAGCACGTCTGCCGCACAGAAAACGGACCTGGAGCCAAGAACCGGGCTCTACCGATTGCCGAAAGATCAGCAATGCGACCGCAAGAAAGTGTTGTCGGAGCAGCGTCGGCGTCTCTGGCTCGCTCGCATCAACAGAAAGGGCCTCAAGAACCTGGATTACCTCCGTGTATGCGGTCGGCGTTTCATCTCAGGTAAGCAAAACAGGATGAAGCGAAAACTTCAAAAAATTAACGCCACCGCTTACAATCGCCTGCAACACAGCCGTCGCTGTGTGTGCGGCGGTTTAAACCTCGCAGGAGCTCTCCGGGTCGCGTTCGAGCCCGTTCCAGATCTTCTGCTGCTTAACGGGCACCTTCGACTGCGATCCGCGCGTACTGCAATCGGGTTAAAATGTCACTGTCTGCACCAAACTGCTGAGTTAACGTGCTCGATGCGTGTTGTTTGTACCGTGCATTGAAAATGTCGTTCACATCGGGCTACTGATCGCGAGTGCCTTCTGTAATTTTGCGCTGTTCGTAACAGCTTGTAATGAGATCGTTTTCGCGCTAAAGTCGCAATTTCACATGCAACAGCGCGCCAGGTTTTAACTATTGATGTTTTGTAATTTGCAGGACAGCCAGCGAGTCTAATGGACAACACAAACCCAGATTGGGTGCCGAGCCAACACTTGGGATACAGCAACCGCATAGCACCGGGCGTTAACTCTACTTCTCGGTACAAGCGCGCCAAAAATCGCCTGGCCCAGAAAAAAGAGGTGCCCACAGCAGCGAACGCAGCTAACATTCGGCCGGCAGAGGTTGACCATCCTTCGCCTGAAATGGTCGATGCAGACGATCACTTCAGTCAAGAGACACCTGCTGAATAACTTTACCTCGCTCAACACGATGACGCGCTTGGAGGGTAGCCGCTTTGCTGTCACGCCGCTCACACGGCCACTGGTGAAGTAGTTGTGAGCCTCAAGTGACTTGTAAGCTTTCATTTCGGTGAGCGATACGTGGTTCGTCCACAGCACCAAATAGTTCACGATGTCAGCATGCGTCGTAACCGGTAGTAGCTCCACGTCCGTCGTCGTGTCGGTACCGGCGCACAACGTGTAGGGGTCAACTCCATCGCACATGCTGATCTTCGCTTCATAACGTGCACGCGTCGGACCCACCAGCTCGGCAAAATATGACGGGCAGAATTCCTTCAGCCTGACAGGCGCCATCATTCAAACACTCCATAGCTCGCAAGTAGCAAAATCAATGACTACCACGCCGACAGACTGCAGGAAGACAGCGATGAACACTCGTGCGCACGCTTGGGCATGCTCGCGCGCGTTTGTCGCTGTTCTCCAACATGGCGGACACCGCCAGCAGACGACGGTGTGACGTCACATGAAAACTATGTATAAAAAAAATCATATACAGTAAAACCCCGTTAATTCGGACTTCACGGGACGAGAGAGAATGTCCGAATTAACCGAGGGTTCGAATTATCACGAGTACGATCAAAACACTAGAAAAATGTTTCCGCTACCACCAGACTTTTACAGTGGAACTTCGATTATACGTCCCCCGGTCCTGCGACGACCCGCGTTTTACGACGAATTGGCTTGGTCCCGGCAAAACCCCCATAGAAATAATGTATTAAAAACCTCAATTGTACGACGCAACTTTACACCGGCCCCGCCTCGTACGACGCTTCGCTGGACTGTCCGAGAAATAAAAAGACCTACGATGACGCGGGCTGGCACGCAAACACACTGCGGCCGGGCAAAAAAAGTCGGGGAACCCGAGGAACCGAGTTCGTATCCGCGCCGCCACCACAGGGCCTCTTCAATTTTTCGACACGCGGTCGGCCATAGCTAGCCAGAGCCAACGTTGGCCGGAGCCAGCCGGAGCACATTCGTTTTGTTGCATTGCACTGCGCACTTCCGTTGTCGCCTTTTTTTTTCTCTCTTCTTTTGGGTGGTTTTGTAGTGACCGTTGTGAGCAGATAACATGGCAGATAATTTCGAGCTCGCTTTCTAGTATGCGATAACTTTCACTAGATTTCGTGTCGTTATACCGGACGTGTTGAACGGCGATTGTTGAGCCAACGTTTGCGACAGCCGCGGGAACCGGAACTCGCCGCTGTCTAGCTACCAGAGGGCTGGGGCGTTTTAGCCGCTCGCGATTGGTCGAAGCTTGCAAATCGAATAGGCCTACTGCCGTGCTGCCATTCAGCCATTCCTTCACGTGTTTGCCTCATCGGTTGGTTGTGCTGCGCCGCAGCTGCTGTGTCCACGTGCAAAATTTTCTGTGTTCGGACATTGGTGTGCGAGGAAGCTTTCGAATTCTTGGTTGCGAGTGCTGCGTCTCGCAATGTCGCGGAACCGAAAACCGCTGACGCTCGGAGAAAAGCTTCGCATAATCGAGGAGGCGGAGAAGCGGAACGGAGCAACAAAGGCCAGCATTGCCCGCGACCTGAACATTCCCGAGTCGTCGCTGAAAACGATCCTCGCGAAGAAGGACAGCATCCTACTAAATGTGGCAAAGTTCGGCCTGAACAGGAAGGCCGCGAAAGGTGGCAAATATGCTGCCATGGAGAAGGCCCTCGTTGAGTGGTTGCGTCAGGCCCGCAGTTCAGGAATTGCCGTGGATGGCGCAATTTTGAAGGAGAAGGCTGAGACAGTTGCATTGCGCTGCGGCATTGACGACTTTAAAGCCTCCAATGGCTGGTTGGATCGCTTTAAAAAACGCAGTGGAGTTGTGTACAGCCGCTGCTGTGGAGAGAGCGCGTCAGTCAGCTCCGACACTGTAGAAAAGTGGACTGCATTGCTGCCGGAATTGATACGGGAATACAAGCCATCCGACGTGTTCAACACGGACGAAACTGGATTATTTTATAATATGCAGCCAGAACAGACATTGGCATTCAAAGGAGAGAGCTGTCACGGGGGCAAGCGAAGCAAAGAGCGTCTTATCGTATTGCTTTGCGCTAATGAAGACGGCTCTGAAAAGCTTCCTGCCCTCGTGATCGGCAAGTTGAGAAGCCGCGATGCTTCAAGAATTTGAAAAGGCTGCCGTGCCAGTACATGTTCAACCGGAAAGCCTGGATGATGGCTTCTATGTTTTGTACATATCTGCAGCAGCTGGACTCCAAAATGGGGGCTAAGAACAGAAAGATTCTTCTTCTGCTTGACAATGCGCCATGCCATCCATCAGATATGTCGCATTTGAGAAATGTGAAAGTTGTATTTCTGCCCCCCAATTGCACTAGCCAGCTGCAGCCACTTGACGCTGGCGTCATCAAGTGCATGAAACAGAAATATCGGAAGTTTCTGGTGCAGCGTCGGCTGGCGGGCATGGAACGCAAGCAGTTGGATAAAAAGCTTTCTGTGCTTGATGCAATGCACTACATTGCTAGTGCATGGGACGCAGTCACACCAGAAACCATCGCCAACTCCTTCAGGCACTGCGGCTTTTAATAGAAGTGGTGCTTGTTCTACCAGTGAAGCTGCAGTGCCTGTTGATGACGAACCAGAGTTCGGCAGCCTGGAGCTGCCTGGATCTTTCGCGGACTATGGTAGTGCCGACGATGACGTTGCAGTGTGCAGTGAAGTGTCGCTGGATGACATTATCGAAACTGTGCGTCCCGACACTGCGGGAACTTCCGACGAGGAAGAGATGGACGACGCTGCAGAGGCTAGCGCGTCCGTTCCGACTTACGCGGGCGTGTTGTGCTACGTTGACCACATTCGGCGGTTTGCTTGCGCACGCGACGAGATCGGCGACTTGCTGCCAGATGTTGCAGCTATCGAAAGAAAGCTGATGCGTCATGGCTGGGCAAACTCTCAGAAGAAAATCAGATTTTTTTAAAAGGTGAGAAATAAAGGTTCGTTCACACCTCCGATAAAATGCGTGGTTGTCATTTTTTCAATTAATTTAATCTACGTTCCTCGGAGCAGCGTAGGTTTGTGCCGCGGACTTTCTTAGGCATTATGTGCCCGCTGTTGTGAGGCAACAATGACCGTCACTGCCTATATTCTCGGTTTTTCGATTATACGACGCCCGGATTATACGACGATTTTGCGCGGTCCCCTGAAAGTCGTATAATCGAAGTTCCACTGTATTTCTTAAAGAAGTCGGTGATCGCGGTTTGCTTCGCGGAGGCAACGTGCAAGGAAATCACAATTTTGCTAAGTTCCTGAAGGTGGCTGTCCGCGCACACTGTGCCGCAAAGCAGCAGTCTAGCTGACGCAGCCAGGCTTGAAATATTTCGGCCGTCATCCAAGCCTTTCTATTAAAGCGGTAGTCGACAGGCAGCTGCTTAATGTTCTTAAAGGGGTGGTGCCATCAAATTTCGAGGCTATAACAAGCCTGTTGTGGGTTTCCTCTGTATGCAAGGACATTCCACGCGAAGGGTCGGGCACAGCAGACGTTTAGAATATATTTTAATTCACTTCCAAAGTGTATCTAAATGCCCATTCTTCCGATCGAAACCCATCGCTAGCGCGCCAACACTGACGTAGATCTGTAGGATGGGCAACGAAAGTTGTAGTGACGTCACACCAAATCTGCTGTATTAACGTGAGTGTCCTCCGGACCTCCGCCACTTCCGCAACGCACGTACCGGCTGTAGTGAACTAGAATATATTTTAGTGCACTACAGTACCGGCAAAGCATCGGTTGCTACATCACTCGCCGAGTTTCGATAACTTCCTGGCTAAGTGCGTCACAGCCTTGTGTGGTCACGTGACCACGCCTCCTACACTTCTACGTCACTGCCCAACCTCGGCGCCCAGAAACCGAAACCGAAAGATGTCCACATCAAAAGGCGATATCAAATTATTTAGCGAGAATACATGAACCTTGGTGCGTGCATCATGCTTCCTGGAGCTATAGGAAACGCTTACAGCAAAGAACGCGCAAACCACAAATTTGGTGGCACCACCCCTTTAAAACATCTTGGCTTCGCAGCCTTTCCCATCACCAGCAGCGGCAGCTACTCTGTGCCGGTCATGTTGATAGCCAGAAGAACCGTCACCCGCTCTCTACTCCGTTTCCCGCCGACGCACGGGTCCCCCTTAAACACGATCGTCTTCTCAGGCAGAGCTTTAAAGAACAGTGCTGTCTCGTCAGTGTTGATAATGTTGCACGGCTCGTACGTAGAAAGGCGTGCGGAAAGTCCGGAACGCCAGGTCTGCACAACGCTTCACCGCGCACGTTGCGGAACACCAGGGGTGCTATCGCGGAACGATGCTTTATGCCATATTCTATGCTATTCTTATCATCCACCACTCGTGGCTGGCTGATCGTGTTGATAACGCGGACGGACCGTCGCCATGTTGCCTGTTGCTGATGACAGTAGCGATGCACTGCCTTTCATTGTGTATGTGCCTCCGAGATGCAAAGCTCGTTTTAAATCTCGGAGGCCATAATCCGATCTCGTTACCTCGTTTTAAATCTCGGAGGCCATGATCCGATCTCGAAGTTGTTAGATGCGCCGTCGATTTCGGCTGCGAATCCGAATTATATCCGAACCGCGGACGTGGCGGTATCCGCCGCTGCTTCCCCGTCTCGACCCGACCTCGGTCGGGAGTTCGAATTAACCAAAGCGCGGTCGAATCTGTCCGAATTAATGAGAGTTCTCAGCCATAGAACAATGCACATTTTGGACGGGACCAGACGCCACGTCCGAATTAACCGAAATTCCGAATTAACGGGGGTCGAATTAACGAGATTTTACTGTATTACCAGCCTTCTAAGACCCTTCATGCAAGGTGGTCACTCTAGGTGACCACCAACTTCAGCGACACAGTGCTGTGTGCTGAGTACAGGTCCTAATTTCTGGATTCCCTGGTATTAGCTACTTATACAACATGTTGTCCTAAGCTATTGACTTAATAAGAGAAGGACATACTTTAATTTCTGTAAAAATATCCCAGGTCCATCGTTTAGCGTGCCTTGAAGGCGACAGCAGCCGGATGAAAACCGACATAACCCTTAACAATGAAGCCCAAACGAAGTGGCATCATCTCTGTCACTATGTTCAAAGCTTTAGAAACGTGCCGTATAAAATCTGACGCGAGGGGCTCGTGTGCTTCAAGAGAAAAAAATCAAGAAAAGGTGGTTACCGTGGGTGACCACTGTGCCGGAAAGAGTTAACACTGTGGCCAATCTGTTTTAAGTTCGAGCATGGTTGCAGAAAGCAGTAGGAAAAATGTGTCGTAGGTATTCCTTACATTTGAAGGTGTTCCTTACAGCGCCGAGAAAACGACGTGCACGTTGCATTGCGACGTGCATGTCGTTTTCTCGGCGCTGGACAAGCTAAGCAGCCTTTGCCAAAAGACAAAAGTGGAGTGCGCGGAAAAAGGTGGATGTGATAAGAACCACCGCAACAGGCTTGTTGCGTGCAACACAGGAGTCATCTACAGGAGCCCATTAGCGTGTGGTGCATGCTATGTGAGACAAAACAGGTAGATGTGTTAATGAGAGGCTCAATCAACACAGGAATAAAGTTGCCAAACCGCAGCCAGAGGGGTTTCTCACAATTCACTGCAAGGAGTGTCTTTAATCACACGAGCATCATTGGAAAGAGCAGCAACGAAATGACAAGGCTTATAATCAAGTTTGGCAGCACGTGCACTAGTAAACCCTCGGTATCATTATCAGCTAAAGAAATAGAATATTTGGGTGTGACATGATGATTTGCATTAGATGTACGATTGGTTGTTTGATCACGTGGCTTGTCACGCACCGGGTTAGGGTATATGTACTGTTGATTCTTGGAATAAACTGGGTTGTTGAAAGTAGCGCTGTGTGTATGTTATGTCTCTCGCTCTACAGGCAAGACAAAAATTCGGTGAATTGACAGTAATGATATACAAAACTGGAATAGAAATCATGTTTATTTTGGCACACATACCACAAGGTTAATGAGAACTAACAGACAATAATGCCAAGGAGAGTATAGGAGATGTTATTTATAGTAATAGGATATAAATGTGAAGAAGGTAAAGTGGATGAAAAGATCACTTGCCGCCAGCAGGAACTGAACCTGCGACCTTCGAATAACGCGTCCGATGCTCTACCACTGAGCTACGGCGGCGGTCATCCCCCGTCCACTTTTTGGGGTATATATGTGCATTTAAACCTAGCAGTGTTAGTCAGTGCCAATCGCAGCCATGGCGCCAAGTGTGGAACACTCTTTTTCTGCCTGTTGGCGTCACATGACACATGATCTTTTTACGAGCCAGCAGCTGACCAATAATTCCTCGCATACCCCCTGAAGGCATCAAGTCTACCAGAACGAGACACTCGCTATGAATGAAGGAAAGAAGGTGACTTTTTAAAGGCTTGTTTTTATCTTTGTTAGACACAATATTAATGAGGACTAAGAGGCAATGATGCCAAGGACAGACAATAATGACAGACAATAATGCCAATCCTTGGCATTATTGTCTGTTAGTTCTCATTAATATTGTGTCTAACAAAGAAAAAACGAGCCCTTAAAAAGTCACCTTCTTTCCTTCATTCATAGCGAGGGTCTCGTTCTAGCAGACTTGATGCCTTCAGGTAGTATGCGAGGGATTATTGGTCAGCTGCCAGCTCGTAAAAAGATCACGTGTTACGTGACGCCAACAGGCAGAAAAAGAGTGTTCCACACTCGCCGCCGTGGCTGCGATCAGCGCTGAATCACACTCCTAGGTTTAAATGCACATATATACCCCAAAAAGTAAACTGCGCCAAAGTGCTATCTTATGTGGCCTGCCTCTGTGCAAGGAAGGAGAAGAATGGGAGGGAGCCTTGAAGCCGAACCATAAAAATTGAAGGGAGAAATGCGCCCTGGTTATGTGATAAGCAAGCATTACGATTGGTCAGCTCACTTTGGCTGTGTTTGCCGTGAGCGCTGGGAGGGCCTAATCCTACCCAGAGAGCAGCACACACTGGTCAGCAGAGGTGGCGTCAGAGGATGTTGGCTTGCACAGGCAAGAAGAATCACGTGATGCTTGCTCCTAGTTTTCAGCTTTGTCCATGGTGCATGTCTACTGCATCACGTGACGTGACACGGTTGCTGGACAAAGTTGTTCTGCTGCTAAGTTTCAACTTCATGATAAAAGCTTAGAATGAAGACAACAGACAAAGCACTCTTGTCTGCTATCTTCATTCTTACAGCAGAAGGGTTTCATGAACAGTTCCACAACTGCAAACCTGAGGAAGCTGAAACGGGAAAGCAATTTGTGTGCCGCTAATGACGCCGTTAGATGCAATGATTTAGATGCATAGTTACATCATTTTGAATGCATACCTATGGGGCAGAATTGGGACCTAAGTGAATGCGCAACAGCTCTTCGTATGGAAACACTTAGGTTCCGTCCAGAGTGCTTTTCGGCACTTTGAGCCTTTGTCATGAACCACCAAACTGTCCAAAGAATTACCCTCATAAGTTCCATTTGAATTTACATTCAGGGACCGCATCCGCCTTGTCACAGTGTGAAGCTTGTGAAATGCTCTGGTGGCCACTCGCAGTCAATATTTCGAGACATCCGAAATTTGGCCCAAAAACACTGAGAAAAAGGGCATATGACGCATATGAAACAATTCGGTGCCATGGAAAAGTTCAACTTAGCTGCTTTTTCTAGATATGCAAGTTCCAGTTAACAAGGTATTACTGTAATTCAATATACCGTATTTACTCGAATGTAACACGAGTTTTCTTTTCAGATTTTTGCTACCTAAAGTCGACCCTCACGTTACAATCGAATACTAAAACTACGGTTTTTTTCTTCCTGGACACAATGAAAAGTCACCCCTCACGTTACAATCGTGGTCGCGTTAAAATCGAGTAAATACGGTAATGCTTTGGCACAGATTGGCACAGCTCAACCATCAAGTGTAACACGGTATAACTAGCGCAGCTTTTCCATCAATGGGGAAATTTCCCCACGTAACTATGACAACTCTAAATGCTGCAGAAAAAAAAAAGTGCAAGCATTGTATGAGCATTTTGTTGCTCCCTCTTGCCATTAATAGCCACCAGTGGCGGCCTATCGTCACCATTGCACTGACCGGGTGTAGGCTGACCCAGTGTGCCATGACTGCAGCGGTCATCATGCGCTGCAGGGCACTCTTGGAAGCCAGGTGAAAGAGCAGAAGACGAGCAAAGCTCTCCACTGGACTCTCCACCGGATGTACCTCCAGTCCGGGCATCGGGCGTGTCACAAAACCAGACAGCAGGCCAAGCAGCCTGTAAGACGACACAAAAGTCATCACAGCTACTCTACCTGACCCACGACATTCAGTGCCATCAAAATTATCCATCAATGGTTAATGCAGCAGCCCGTCTGTCCTTCCTAGAAGCGGCCGCAGCTGAAAGGGACCTTATACACCACACTTGTACGGCAATCAGCGAATTTGTTGGTGTTAAGGTTTGCGAATATTCGAAATTTCGAATATTTTTTGAATAGTGTTTGCTATTCGATTCGATTCGCACTGAAATTTTACTATTCGAACTATTCGAACTTCCCAAAGACAAATGCGGTCAACGTCCGGTTGAAAGTGACCCCTTCAGATTTTCAATATGCTTCACCTCATTACATTTTCGTATTGCGGCAAAGCTGCCTTTCAAGCTCCGTTACGGTCGAACTTAGCCAAGAGACAAAGTTCGGTTGAAAGTGGTCCCTAGATTTTCAATATGCTTCACCTCCTCACACCCCTGTATTGCGGCAAAGCTGCCTTTCAAGCTCCGTTACGGTCGAACTTAGCCAAGAGACAGTCAACGTCCGTTTGGAAGTGGTCCCTAGATTTTCAGTATGCTTCACCTCATCACCCCCTGTATTGCGGCAAAGCTGCCTTTCAAGCTCCGTTACGGTCGAACTTTGCCAAGACGCAGTCAACATCCGATTAAAAGTGGTCCCTAAATTTTCAATATGCTTCACCTCATTACACCCCGGTATTGCGGCAAAGCTGCCTTTCAAGCTCCGTTACGGTCGAACTTAGGCAAGAGACAGTCAACGTCCGATTGGAAGTGGTCCCTAGATTTTAAATATCCTCACACCCCCGTATTGCGGCAAAGCTGCCTTTCAAGCTCCGCTGCGGTCGCAAATGTATTAACTCAAGAAAACGCTGGTTCCAATATGGAGATGAAAGACGTGGCAGAAATTTTGGACCTGAAATTTGGGCAGGAAGTCCGATCGGACGCCGAAGCTTTTTAGCATCCAAAATTTCAGATGTTCTTATATATCGACGTCTACGAGGCAGATTTGGAACTCCGGACTTGAAGGGAGCACACCCTTGTCTGCCACATCAGTTGGCCTTCCACAGAAGTAGAAAGAGGAGGACAGGCTGAGGAAATGGCATCTCTGCCTATCACGTGTAAAGTGTTGTCGGCAACACTTTGGTTGCACCAAATCATGTACATAAATACAATTCGGCCTCTACATTGCCTCATTCTTGATAAGAAAGACAAGTGGGTGATTCCACGTAAGATCGAACAAACGATGGCTGGTCGACCTCTCAAATTTATTTCAAAATTTTATATATTATTGCCTGATGAGTGGAAAGAAGAGATCCGCAATTTGTTTTGCCGCCAAAAATTTTTTCGAACCACAGGAAATCAATAATGACGAAGAGGTGGAGTGGAGCGCTCATCCGCTCTGCTGTTTTGGCCAACTTTCGTTATGAATTGCACAAAATATATTAAAGTTAGGTAGCTGAAATTTATTTACCTAAATATATGCATGTTTTTGCTTCTGCTCAGCTATTTTTAGTTTTTATGTGTAGTGTAGATGTTTTTATAAAAAACCTCAAAAATGGACCAATCGGCAAAATTTTCTTTACTTTGAAGGTCTTTATCTCAAAAAAGCCTTGTAGCCGAGCGACAAAAATTCTGCATTACGTTCTTCGCATACTTATCTACCAAACTGCCAAATCTTGTATTTATATAACTTTTCGGGAAAGAGATATCATCGGGCTAAGTTCAAGAAAACACCTAACAATGAAAACTTCTGACGACAATTAAAAAAAAACCCCATTTTTTAAATTTCTTGAACTTTGTCCACTTATTCTCCTCCACATCGGCTTTCACAATCATTAAAAACATGTTGCATAATGTCGTTGTACTAATAGTTACGGCCCCTCCAATGAGACCCTTAGGCAAGGATGGGCAATTCCGACTTCTTGCCCAGCAAGTGTACAAAATGCAGGCAGGATTGAATTTCTTTTTATTAAAAGGTCAGCAGGTACCTAAAAAGGTGTCGCCAGCACTGAAGACGTTAATTTTGAAATTATTTGGTCACTGCAGCAGCCACGAGCGCGGAGCTACCGAGTAGGCGCGCGCGCACCCGAGATGCTCGTAAGAGACGGCGCAGTGAGAGCTCGTTCTCGCGTCCTCAGACCGATTGAGTTCGAAACAGCAGCACCTCTCGGGTGTCTTGAACGCACGTGCACCGGTAGTCGCAGTGATCTGGTTAATTGCGTCGCTTTCTTTTTCAGGGGCATAAGAATGTCATCGTTAAACTGTGCGTTCCGTGAAGATCTTTCATTGCAGTGGTAGCAAAAGCACGCGTAGCACAAGTAGTCCGTCTCACTGACAGTCACTGATCTTTCGGGCGTTAAACGTTCCTTCAAAGCATTTATGTCTAGGTCGGTAACTCTCCGAAATTTTGGCTTCTTTGCAATAATTAAAGGAGTACTGACGCGATTTTGAGACATCGCAAAAGGAACATTTTTTGCTTCGTTGGTATGCAGTGTCCACGCTGTCCACACACTGGAGTCGGAGAACACGTATAAAATAATTTTATTTGACTTTGAAGTTTTCGTCGCTGAGCATTTGCAAGCCAGCCACACCGCAAGGACATTATCCCGACAAGTCAAGACAGTTCCTCCGAGTTCGCAAGTTCTGCGTCCTGCATGCAGCCTAAATCGTAGAAATCACTGTCAGGGTCACTGGACAACAATTCACTCATCGTTGTCTGTTGCACCACGAGCAGATGACGGATTTCCCGCTAGTACGTCGCGAATTTCTGTATCTCCGTGACGTCACACTGCTATGAAACGACACTGAGAAGCCACCCCCTCGATGTCGAAACCGAAAGTGTCTTTTTAAGGTGGCGCTAATTAAAATATATAAGATGCATTCCCAGGCACCACAATAGTCGTTTTAGGTTTCTCGACACCAGTATTTTTATTTAGAACAACAATCCGAATTTTTTTTAAATTCGTGTCAGTACTCCTTTAAGCTTCTTGTGCTTCGAAAGGTAGTCTCCACAATAGACTCATTCAGAGCTATACTTTCTCGTCATGAGACGCACAGGAGGAGTAGAGTAAGAGCAAAGCACAAGAACTATCCGCGCCGAATGAAGTGTGAACAGCGCACCGAATGCGCGGCCAGTTCACGCCGTCTGCTGCCGACATCTAATATAGACAAGCGCATCCGGTTACCGATAGTTTTGCTTTTCTTTCCTTTGACAATCCATATTTTGCTTTGCCACTGGAGCGCCACGTTCATGCTTTCCACTGATCGCAACTGGCGCAGCGCAGTTTCTGTGGCAGCAGCGTGCGTGAAGCGAGTGCTCATAGCTCCCTTATAGAGTTTTCATCTTGCTTCCATCTCCGCCGTGTTATCAGCGCCTAACTAAGATGCCAACAGCGGGCGGATAGAATAGCGAAGCTCCAGTGCACGTGCGTTCAAGTCACCCGAGAGGTGTTACTGTTTCGAACTCAATCGGTCTGAGGACGCGAGAACGAGCTCTCACTGCGCCGTCTCTTACGACGAGCATCTCGGGTGCGCGCGCGCCTACTCGGTAGCTCCGCGCTCGTGGCCGCTGCAGTGACCAAATAATTTCAAAATTAACGTCTTCAGTGCAGGCGACACATTTTTAGGTGCCTGCTGACCTTTTAACAAAAAGAAATTCAATCCTGCCTGCATTTTATACACTTGCTGGGCAAGAAGTCGGAATTGCCCATCCTTGCCTAAGAGTCTCATTGGAGGTGCCGTAACTATTAGTGCAACGACATTATGCAACATGTTTTTAATGATTGTGAAGGCTGATGTGGAGGAGAATAAGTGGACAAAGTTTAAGAAATTTAAAAAATGGGGTTTTTTTTTAATTGTCGTCAGAAGTTTTCATCGTTCGGTGTTTTCTTGAACTTAGCCCGATGATATCTCTTTACTGAAAAGTTATATAAATACAAGATTTGGCAGTTTGGTAGATAAACATGCGAAGAACGTAATGCGGAATTTTTGTACCTGTGCTACAAGGCGTTTTTGAGATAAAGACCTTCAAAGTAAAGAAAATTTTGCCGATTGGGCCATTTTTGAGGTTTTTTATAAAAACATATACACTACACATAAAAACTAAAAATACCTGAGCAGAAGCAAAAACGTGCATATATTAAGGTAAATAAATTTCAGCTACCTAACTTTAATATATTTTGTGCAATTCATAACGAAAGTTGGCCAAAACAGCAGAGCGGATGAGCGCTCCACTCCACCTCTTCGTCATTATTGATTTCCTGTGGTTCGAAAAAATTTTTGGTGGCAAAACAAATTGCGGATCTCTTCTTTCTACTCATCAGGCAATAATATATAAAATTTTGAAATAAATTTGAGAGGTCGACCAGCCATCGTTTGTTCGATCTTACGTGGAATCACCCAAGTATGAAATATGACCCCATCAGCGCTTCATCAACCTAGCAAAAAGAAACACTTTCATGTTGCTATCTCACAAGAACATACTTAGAGATTCTCTGCAACTTCTTCTGTAATTTCACTTCGAGTTATTCGAAAAATGTTTGAGAAATATTCGAAAATTATTCGATTCGATTCGCACTCAATCTTTATTATTCGAATTCGCTTCGCACCCAAAATTTTGCTATTCGCACAGCTCTAGTTGGTGTGTTTATTGTTTATTGGGGTGTTTTATGGTGCGTTTATTGTTGGTGTGTTATTAATCAGTGAATTTGTTAGTGAATTTGTTGGTGTGATATACAGTCGATCCCGGATATATCGAGCTCGAAGGGGACCGCGAAATAGTTCGATATATCGATAATTCGAAATACGAAATATACGTATGTAAGGCTTTAATTAAAGCACTGCAGGCCTCGACACCGTTTTCTGGAATCGTAAAAAGCGCGAACATGACTATTCGCTCACATATGCTAAAGAACAAGGCGAGAACTTCTCTTGCGAGTTACCGCACTTTATTTCGCATGAAAAAAGTCCGTCAACTTGTCTTGCTTCTTGCGCGCCGTGAATTCATCAAGTCATCGTCAATATTATTGAAGCTTTCCAAATAAGTAAATTCAGCACCTTCCGCCACAACAGCGGTGATCGACGCTGAACGCTGATGCGAGCTCTGTAGCGCGGTAAAGGGTTTAGCGGTGGCAACGGTGGCTGGCATCTTCAAACCGCACGGGTCCATTTCCGCAGCACCGGCAACGTCAGCTATGATCTCGGCATCGATGCAGAAGAAACAGCTACGTCGTTATGTGCACCGATGAAGTCACTCGCTGTGCTCCCGTCCGATACGGCGCCCGGAAACACTAAGTTGCAAAATTCACTGACGCACCGTACGCCGTAGTCGGCGGTCATGATGCGCCCAAAGTCGTCACCTGGCACCAAGGCCCGTAAGGAAACAGTGCACGACGGTGCTTTACTTGACGTCGTTCCAAGAACCGGTCATCATTTTTATCACTACGAGCGGGACAATGCTTAGTTCGACTCCCGAATGACGATTTATCAAGCACAAAGCGCGAAGTACACATTCTGCAAGAGACAACGCTGCACGAAAAAACATTTCTCCACCGTCGACATGTTGGCAATACCGATGGCACTTGCGGCTTTCCAGGAGACAGCCGCTACATTAGCGAGAAATGCGAAAAAAAGCGTAGCCTCTGAGATCAGAATTTCAAAACCGAAAACACTAAAAATACGTCACGAGGTTGCGAATCTCGAAGGCCATGCTTTGCGGGCCCGCATGCCATCGTGCGCGAAGAGACAAGGAAGGGAATGCAAACGTTACAACAAGGCTGCCAAGTCACTTCAAATTTCCATTTTGGTGCCCTCGGCAATCAGCCTCTTTGAAAAACACTAGCCCATGCGCTAAAACCTGCGGACCGCGCGTCAAATATACCGGTGAACTGACATGCGCTGCACAACGAACTAGAGCAACGCAATTTCGTCACCTGCGCGCGACGAGGGATTGGAATTCATAAGAATGCGGCCGAAAAATGATCAATAGTTGTTAGGAAAAATGCACTTTCTGGGCTTCGGCGCGGGGCAGCGTTCGATATAGCGGATGTTCCGCTATGCGGGAGTTCGATATACGTGCACACCAGCCCCATACTTCTGCATGGAAATTTCAAGGGGATTTCTCAACTGTTTGATATAGCCAATAATTCGATATATCCGAGTTCGATATATCCGGGATCGACTGTATAAGGTCCCTTTCAGCTGCGGCCGCTTCTACGTAGGACAGACGGGCCGATGCATCAACCAGAGATTGTTGGAACATAAGAGATCACTAACAGGAGGCTCACCTTCTAATCTATCGTGACATTGTCGAGATTGTAAATGCACGCCAAAATTCAATGAATGCGCAGTTTTGTATCGACACAGGAATGAAGAAACGAGTCTGATGATTGAGGCATGGCATATTAAGAAGAGTGGTAGCGCATGCGTGAGCCAACCGTCGATTAACTTGCATAAAGATGAAATCAAATGCTCTCCTATTGCAGGGGCATGCGCAGATAAGTTTTCGTGCCTTCTTTCTTTTCCGCCATTGTGAGTCTCTTCAGTTGTTAGTCGGCGTTTGTGGTGCCCTGACTTTTTTCTTGCGTTCGTGTTTGCACGCCCTGCCTATTTAGAATTCTAAATTTTGCAACGACAGTCGGTTACATTTATTAAAGCGACAGCCTTAGATCTCTCATCAAACACGAAGAGTGACCGTCGACGTCAACACAAGTGATACAAAAAATTATCATATAACCACGTCACAGATAGCCAGAATTTGTGATGTCACCATGAAGTCATGGCGACATCACTGTGACAACACAATGTGACATTAAATGACGACGTCGTCACATGGCATCGTCACTTGGTCATAGGTTGGCTGATCCCGGAGGGACGTGAATTGCAGAAAGCTTGTAATGCCTCCAATTTCAGAGGCAGTGCAAAACCATGCTAGGTTTTGCACTGGGCAGGGGGGGGGCGTGCGGAATCAATAAACTGGAATACAGTCACTTACCGTTTATTCGGACTCGGCGAAAATCGGAATAATTTGGGAGCCCGAAAAAAAGGATTCACCAGAAAAAAGCACTTTTATTGGCCCAGCAGCCGGAAAAAACTTGTCAATGCGCGTCTGTACACATGTACGCTTACGCGCGACCAAGTCGGCCTGAATTTCAGCCAATGTTTGGCCACCCGTGATGGTCGGCAGTAGCACTGTAACGGCCTATGCTAAATCCGCATTTGATGACTGGTGTGGGAGGTGCGTCATCACGGCAGTCACTGTCCACATGCGCTGGTTCGAGTAGCTGACGGATAATCTCCCATCGCCCAACTCGGCGAAAACTCTCAAGCAACTTCCTCCTGGTGAATAATCGCCACTTTTTTCGCCATCGTCAGGGCCTCGTAGTTGCCGCGTTTCTTTAGTTCCGACGGTGCACATGGAACGGGCGTCGTCGGAGCAACACCTCTCACGCGAAGCAACAAGGGAGTGAGACAAAGCTCGGGGCGCAGATCAGGCCTAGCCACAGAAACATCTGACAACGCAAATCCTCACATGCCAAAAGGAAACGACGTTGGGCTAGTTGATGTTGCAGCACTTCTGTTGTCGTACTCTCATTGTCCGAATTACGATCCGCGTCGTACTCGTACGCGCTGTCATTCGCCTCAAACGCCGCACAAAGCTGATTTTAATCTTGGCTTGGCTTGGCCTGCTGTTTGGCCGTGGTAGCCAGTCAATGGATACTTGACTTGCTAGAGCCAAAAGGCAGCCGTTAGATGTAGCCAACAAACATAGCCTTCGAGATCGGTAATTTCGCGTGGATTTTTGACACTGGCACGATCTCCAGTTATAGCCAGAGCAACATTTCAGTGCTGGCAACCTAGTAAAAATATTGTAAACATTTTCTCGGTCACGCCGGTTTTGGACACCAAACTACGGCGACCCATTAAAAAGGGCAAGACCACCAACATCATCATCATCATGGCTGACAGCTTGTCATGGCATTCAACATCGCACTCGATCAGCCAGCCAGAGTCCGAAAAATTGAACGGCGGGCTGTGGGGCTTCCAAATTTTCGATTGTGAGTTTACATTACTTCAATGGGACGAGTGGCGGTGCCACAAAGGTGTCCGAATAAACGAGCATGTCCGAATAAACGAGCATGTCCGAATTTTCAGCGTCCAAATAAACAGTCGGCGACTGTAACGCATCTCGAGCTAGTTGGTTTATCATAACGAAGCAAAAAGTGTGCACTTGATGAGGTCAAACTGAGGGAACACAGGGCATAGGCGCACACAGAACACAGGGCCTGTTCCCTCTGTCCGTCCTCGTCAAGTGTGTGCGGTTTTCGTCTCGTTAGGATCAATAAAATTGACTGTGAAGAAGAAAAAGATGGCTTTCGCCTCCGAGTCGTCTGAGGCGAATACCTAAAGGACCGTGTGAGTTTTTTCGAAGACAGTGGATGGATGGAAGTGTGTCCCTTTTATAACGGGGCAGTGACCTGCGTTTCACCAAGCTCAGGATTTTTTTATTATTATTATTATTATTATCATTACATTTTGGCCTAGTATTCTCCAGCTAAACAAAGATTCTACTCACACACAAAAGAAAAACCTTATAAATTCACAGCCCAACTTTCTGCACCTTATTGCAGATTCACCTTACTTTTAATGTTATTTTTTGCTTTCTTCCTACTTTTCCACCAGCTATCCTCCAGTCGTCTTTTACTTATTTATCTCGCCAATCTGTTTCTCTTTCCTGTGGTCCCTAAAACCCAAGGCTTCATGTTGGCTAGTGCCCTAACATACAGACGAGTGTATATCTCCACATTCAATTAAAACATGCTTTGTCCTTTCCTTACCTTACCCATGCATGTGCATTTCTCTTCTTTACTGAATCTCACTTTATAACTATGCGTTCTAGGCAACCTGTCCTCGTTTCAAACAGCAAAGCGCTTCCCCTTGAATTATAGTAAATCTTTCCCTGCTTATTTCGTTTTTGCCCTTTTGGTAGTTACTCAGAGCCGGTTCTCTTTCCATGACCGATATCCAATACATCTTTTCCGCCTCTCCGACTTTTCACTTAACGCTCTTTGTTGCCATACTGCTTACACTGCCAGCCGCGTACTTGCCTCACTCAACTGTGAGTGGTTGACTCACTCAACTGTGAGTCAACCGTCCTCCCATACAAATACCGGAACGTTTTCTCTTCCAATCTGCCGTCTTTCATGTTCCTGAGTCTCTCTTTGAAACTAATTTTTAAACCACTCAAGTCCCTGCCGCAGCACCACAACACGTCTGCATGTCGTAGAGTGAAGTGTGGTCTGTAACTTATTGTGACACTGCACTATTTTTAGGCGTAGGGCAAACCGTAGGATAATAAAAAAATTGTCTAGGGTAAAGTAGGGTTATATTGACGTGACGGTAGGGTATTTTCCAAAAATCAGTTGGCAACAATGCCAACAGGTCCGGAAAATTGGTCGGTGACTGTATTGCTAACGCAGCCGGTATGTGATGTCCCAACGAAGAACTCTTCCCGCAACTCACATACTGTCATTAAGAATTTTGATTTCTTGTAGCAATCGCCCACACTTACAGGTGATGCAACGTGTGGTGAAATGCACCGTGGCTTTATTCTTCAGCAAATGTTCTTGCTCCCAAACTATCCCTTTACCTTTGTTTAGTCAGCTTCCACAATCGACAGGTTTGAGCACAACAAGGGGAGCTCGTGGAAGCGCACTGTTGCACAATGTCTTCGTGAAAACAAACACCAGACAAAATGAGTATGACTCACTTGGCAGCCATGCAGCGGCATTGCAGGACCAGGCGCTCTCGTTCTGCGGGGCTCTCATTCAACGATTCTGCACCCGCCAGGTACACTTCCCCCCCACCCAGCACACAGGGGCCGCCCTCAGCCGAGCACTGTGATGGCCCAAGGCCTCCAATACTGCCGGGACGTCGCATCCGCTTGTCCGGCTGCACAGATGGCATTCGGCAATCCTCTCGATAATTTGTCAAAAGGTGAAATTGAGAACACTGCAAACTCACTGGAATTCTCAGTTCCTAATAATATCTCTTGGCTTAAGTTTACATACAGGGTCTGTCGGTAAAGTAATGAGACTGGGCCTACAAAAAAGAATGTATTCATCCAATCAGTATAAAAATTCTTCGGACAGAAGAATTTTCCTTGTTTCCTTGGGCACCGATACACCACTTCCAATGCGATTCGCACACTACAAACGCTCCCTCAAAGTCAGCTGCCGTGATCTCCTTTAGAGGCCGTGACAGTCCGTTAGATGGCTTCTCTTGAACCTTTCAGGCTTCTCTTGAGCTATGGGAACAGGAAGAAGTCTGCCTGGCTCACATCAGGGCTGATACTGCCCTAATACAGCCTTGATGTGAGCTTGGCAGGCTTCTTTTTACCAGACCCAGCCTCATTACCTTACGGGAAGACTTTGTATGCTAACTTTCATAGAAATCGTGACGCAGACTACCTCCTAAAACAAAGAGCCAAGACAATGACAACTGCAACCTTGCAATAACAAATAACATGCATGCGATTCAATAATTTACGCTATTAGCAGTAGAGCTGCCAAGCCACACATAGGGGCAGTTCCCCCTGCATCACACATGCTTACATAAATACAAAAAAGATGCATACCAACGAGGAAGAACTTAAGACAGAACAGAAAAGCATGTACCAACTAGCCCAACAACAAGTTTTACTAAGCATCACACATACCTTGAGATTTGGCGGAAGAACCAACCACTGCAGCGTCACAACATCAACCTGCAATTGTCGAGCAATGAAGGTCAGAACCACACTGTGTTGGACTAATCTCAAAGAAGCGCTCCATGCAACCACAAAACAATCTTCTCAGAAAGCAACAACAAAACTTGGAAGACGCTAGAGCTACACCTTCAAGAGTAGAACACGGTAGTGTAATTGGGCTCCATCTCGTTCAGTAGGAAAGCTTAGCAACCCGGTCAACAATGCCGCGAGGAATGTCTGAACTATCACAGTGGCTGTTTCAAGCTATCGTAGAACGCCTACTGCAATTAAATCTGCCAAGTAGAGCACGCAAGTCCGTTACGCCAGACGAAGCTCTGCACCGTGTTTATATCACATATTATAAAGAAAAATGAGCATATTTGTCATGATCCAACTAACAAGCGCAATATTTTTAAAGTTGAAACAAGACATGTCATTCTTTTTGGTTCAAAGGGAATTCGAAGCAACTTGAGTAGTAGCAGGATTTGACTTTCGGTAGAATGCAAGTGATAACCTGTAAAATATGTTACGTCTTAAAATTTACTACACTCAGAGCATATAAGCCGGTATAGCAAGCTTATAACTTAAAAAATGATGAATCGATGTGAGAGTAATACAGTAAAACCTCATTAATTCGAACTCTTATTTCGAAATCCCGCATAATTAGAAGTATTTCTGCGGCCCCGTATTTTGCAATGTAAATTTGAGTGGATAATTTGAAACGGTGGTCAGTACCAGCCTGGTTAATTCGAAAACTTTCGGTGCCATGTGCCAATTCCCGATCCCGATTTAGCTGCAAATCCGCACTTGTGGCCCTTAGGAGCCACGAGTGACAAGTGAAGCATCCCAGCCTCGCTGCTGGCAGCGCAAGAAAAAAACAAAACAAAAGGCGGTCTCGTGGTCGGCTGAAATGTGCGTCTGCGGAAAAGAAGACATGCTTCACTGCAACACAGCGGATGATGCGTCATGCTTCTTTCAACGTCAGCGTGTCATGATTTACCCGTTCTTTCTGGGAAAATAGAGAAATTGATAAAGGGCGATCTGACGGAATTCCGCGATGTATGCGAACCTCCGATTGACAGTTGTTCCGGCAATTCGCACAGCTTGCACTGCTGGCAGAGTACTTGCCTGCAAGTACTCTGCCAGCAGTGCAAGCGTGCAACTTCGAAAGCTCGGTTATAGAACTTCAATGATCATCTTTTCCACCCAGAACAGATCGCGAATTCCGTCACACTTGTCATTATTAAATTCTTTATTTTACCAGAAAAAATGGGCGAATGGTCGCATCATGACGTGCTGACGCTGCGAGGGCAGATGGCATGCTGCCTGCGTGTCACCACTGTGTTGCAGTGAAGCACATCTTTATTGCAGGCGCGCATCCCCCCCCCCCCCTTTTTTCTTTCTTGCCGCTAAACTGTTTCCCCGGTTTAGCGGCAAAATTGGGACTGAGTATTGCTGGATAACATAACCCTTGGTGCCGCAAACTAGCAGAAACAGCAAACGACCAGCTCTGATTACTTCCAGTAATTCAAAGTTCCTTGCATCCTGCTTTTTGTATGCTTGGTTAATTCGAAAACCCGCTTAATTAGATTTTTCACAGTCTCAGTGACTTTGAATTAACAATGTTTTACTGTATGTTCATTTAACCTTGAAGTGGTTCTTCGCGGCAGTGCGGATTTCTCCTGGAAAGGTGTATTCACGGTATAGCATACTTCACTGCAGTGAAACCACCTTTACAGCGGGTTACATACGGTTTATATGTCTATCTGTTCATTTCGAATACTTTGAAATTTCCTAGAATTTAAATTCGTATCGAAGCGAATTCGAATACTGTAATATTCGTTCGAATATTCGAAGTGCTCGAATATTCGCACAAGCCTAGTTGTTTCTCTGCTGGCTTGACTGGGCTTTCTTATTGCACATAAACTGCAGAAAGACAAGAACTTGTGCGTCTTACTTTGTCCCGCTTTTTTGCTTGTGCTAAGAAAACCCAGTCAAGGTGCTAAACAAACAAGCTTACACCGCTACGCTCATCAAAACAGGTTGGTTGAATGGCACTTTCCCTACGAGCATACCTGCAGGTGAGTCGGGTGCATGAGCAAGCACAGCCAGGAGCTGAGGTAAGGGCAGGTAGCAGTCAGCAGAGGGCCCAGGGGGGCACCATGCACCACTTTTTCCCATACCTACAAGATCAGATTGGCACAGTGAACATTGAGTGCAAAATTGTCAGATCCCAAAACACAACATCGCGACGTTTCATCACTGAAGTTGTCCTAAGTGGACACTAGACAGATCAAGAAACAGATGAAGAAACATTGAGCGCAACGACTTCCGTTTCTTGTTCTGTGTAGGGTCTATACTTAGGGACAACTTTCTGTGGCAATGAAGGAAAAACTACAGAACCACAATGCACGTATCCTACCACTAATGAATGTAGTCTCACAATTGCGTCCGTATTTTCTGCGTGAGATATATAAAATACTCCTTCATTTTGTGCATGTAGCGTTTCGAGACGGAACGCGGCACACACAAGCGAGATATTTGTATTTCTTTTACTTTATACGTTGTCACTTTGCGTTTTTGCCCTTTTACCCGTTTTTGCCCTTATACCCGTACCCGCGCCTTTTACCTGTACCTTAGACGCTGAGCAGCGTTTGCGTCGAAATGCAACGCTAGCCATCACTTTCCATGGTGTTACGAGGCGCGCGTCGAACAGGACTGCTTCGCGTAGCAGTACATATGCAGACGCTCCGCCCCCGTAGATTTCCCTTCATTGCCACAGAAAGTTGTCCCCGAGTATAGTTAGTGCAACTTCAAGGTATGTTGCCACCCTTGAAAAGGACGTTCTTTTCGGTAAAAGCAGATTTAATTTTTTGATATTTTCAGAATCGACAGACATTGAGAATTGTGCTGCAGCAAAAATGACAACTCTATGTGCTTCGGTTCGAGAGTTATGTTGGTTTTTACAACTACCGGCATACTTCCTTGAAACCAAAACGGACATTTTGTGAAAAAGAAACGTACATTTAAATCAGTAAAACAAACATGTTAGTGCTCAAATATGCAGGATACATGTAAATTAGTTTGTGATGTGATGAAGTATACTAAAACTTCATAAGATTGAGCAATGGTAATCGCGACCATATTTCATTAAAATGAAACGCCAGGAAAGCAGACACAGCCAGCACGGGAACTTTGTAGACTTGTGCGAATACAGTAAAAGCTCATTAATTCGGATTTCACGGGACCGGAAAAAATGTCCGAATTAACCGAATGCCGAATTAATGAATGAACAGGAAAAACAACATTAAAATCAAGTTGGAGAAGCATACCTTCATTTGCTGAAGTATTTCGTAATGGTCGTCTACGTTTTCGCGCAGATTCCGGCTGACATTACAATTTTTCTTAACTCTTCCAAATGGCCAACAGCACGCAAACTGTCGGAAGTGCTCAGGCAAACGTCCTCTAATATCAAAAGTGCCTCCGAGACTTCCCGTGAGGTGCGATGAGTTCGCGACATCATTAATAATTTCTTGATCGGGCAGGAGACCAGTCGTGGCGACACAATCATCAATCGCGATGTAGTCCTGAAGGGTCATATCTGAGGGAAGGACAGCATCGAAGGTCGGGCAGTCATCGTCAGTGGACTCGGCTGACACCTCGTCGATGCCATCGTTAGCTACTGCCGCATGCTCGGGCCTCACATGTAAACACGGTCACAACGGGAAAAAAAGAGAACTCCGCAAGAAGTGACGGTGCCGACACAACACAAGGGAAAATGGCGTCGGAGGCGCAGTGGAGCAAAGAAAGAAGACGCCGACGTTCGGTGACGCTGCGATCGCCCCCACTAGTTGATGACGATGGCGATGTCACTCAGGTTTCGATTTCGCTCCAGTGGTGCCAGCGCTGCTCTACCACACTTTTGTGTAGCGGCAGCCGTCAGCATTTGTCCGAATTAAGCGGTGCGGAGCCCAACTCTGACGAATTAACGAAGGTTTGCTCCCATAGATTAACATGCACTTTGGCCGGGACCAATAGAGCCGTCCGAATTATCCGAATTTCCGAATTAAAGGGTGTCGAATTAACGAGCTTTTACTGTAGTAAATTTTAGGTTCGAAGCGAAGTGAGAAATAATGCGTGACTCTGCTCACACCTGCAAAAGAAAGCAGCGCCCTCAAATGAGCTTACTGCAAGAAACCGCTCTGTTTGTTGTTTTCTGTCAGAGACAGCATTTCGCACTTATATTTATGTGTCACAAAACAGTTTTCCATGGACCAGTCCATTGTGTCCGTACAATGAAAGCTGACCACCGCCAGCACAGCAACTTTGAGCATTGCCTCCAAGTACTGGGCTGCCAGTGTGTTTACAAGTGGTAGATGGTCATTATATCAGTAGTTCGTTGTATATGGACTCGCCCTTAAATACGTGCGCTTAGCGGCCAAGCCGTTTGTTTTACTCTGTGCACTTTTATTAAAGTGTTAACAACCCCTCTGGTGACAATCTAAGCCTTTCCGCGTCGTGAAGCGACGCCCGCTGTGTGCTTACGATTGAATTAACCGCTTTTGCATTGAACAGACACCGTTTCACCGAAGTGCGGTACTGCCACGTGGAGCCAATCTTCCCTGGCTAGTTGTGTGCAGCGTGTCGCCTACTCGGCTTGCGGAGTCACTGCCGGGCTGCTTGCTGTATGCCGTATGCGCGCGTTTGTACATTCTTCGCGCCTGCTTCACTCCGGATCGTGCACGCGTGCGGTGAGTACCCTGTTCGTTCAAGGCGGCGAAAACAAGCACTTTGCAAGCAACGCCCACGTCTCTATGTCTCCGTGATGCTCTCGTGGCCCTGCATGATGATGCGCAGCGCACTTGAGTTGTCATCTAGTCAAACATGCAGTATACGCTCGCTGTCAGTGCATCGACGCTTCTCGGTGCCCACGCCGCTCAACAGCGAGCTACTTTCGTTTTTACAAAGCGACGCGCACTTTGAAGTGGTCTCGCATGATGCGGCGGCGGCGAACTTGCGAACAGCAGCATGGTGCACTCGTACCGCCGTCGATCCGCACAGTTTACGGCATACGCCACACACGCAGACGAGCAGATATCTACAGATGACTGTGATAAGGTTGTTGGCAATAAGTCATAATGGCACGCTCATCGACGGCCACCACCTCGCCTTCGCTCTTTTCTGCTGCTTATACACGAAGGCATATCCACAATCGTGCAGAAGTCGTAATCACCGATCAATCGACCGGCCTCAGCCGTTACCGAAAAGACGGACAACCTTTTGCGGCACATTGTGGCGTCGACGAGATTAGGTACGCAGTGAACCTTTTTGCGATAGAAAGTTATTTGGGTTATCACTTCTTGCATTTATGCCTTCTTGCGTTCCAAGGCATTGTTCGGTTCATCGTAGGCGGTCGTAGCTGCAGAGAACGGCGTCAGGAAAGGTTACCGTGCGAAAGCTGACCGCAAGGCTTTATGCTGCTTCCTTTTTTTTTTTTTTTCCTCACTGCCATTCTGCCACTGAAGAAACGGCTGGAAAGTGAGCGACCTTGCTCGCAGTGCCCGAAATCTGCGTGCGGTGCTCGCCAATCTGGGATATCTTAGTCGCGAGTAAAATGGAGCAGGGCGCACGCTCGCGTGCCCCTCTCACGCTAATTTAGAGGCCTGTTTTAACTTTTTTTCACTTCGTATGACCATATTTTTACCGCAACCGTGTCTGAAGTGTTCGTTGTAAAAGTAGGAGGCTTTGAAAAATGTTTGCTACATGTAGACGCAGCTTCAATAGTTAGCACAGGAAAATCGTAAGTGCACGCAAATATGGTCGTTATAACTGATAGATCGTTATACAGTCGCCGACCGTTTATTCAGCCGCCGAAAATTCGGACATGCTCGTTTATTCGGACACCTTCGCGGCACCGCCGCTCGTCCCATTGAAGTAATGTAAACTCACAACCGAAAATTCGGACGCCCCACAGTCCGCCGTTCGATTTTTCGGACTTCGGCTGGCTGATCGAGTGCGACGTTGACCACCATAACAAGCTGTCAGCAATGTTTACAAAATTTTGATAGGTTGCCAGCACTGAAATGTTGCACTGGCTATAACTGGAGATCGTGCCAGTGTCAAAAATCCACGCAGAAATTACCGATCTCGAAGGCTATGTTTGTTGGCTACACGTAACGGTTGTCTTTTGGCTTTAGCCAGTCAACTATCCATTGAACGCTACCACTAGCTACCACGGCCGAACAGCAGGCCAAGCCAAGCCAAGATTGTAATCGGCTCGGTGCGGCGTTTGAGGATGGATGGATGGAAAAACTTTATTTCGCCAGAAAACAGTTGGGGATGATTCCATGTTAGATGGCCATCAACCCAAAGTTGACGGCGACCTGTCGTCCAGAAAAGGGTCGTGGAGTGGGCCACACAGGTGTTTGAGGAGATTGACAGCGCGTACGAGTACGACGCGGATCCTAATTCGGACAAAGAGAGTACGACAACAGAAGCGCTGCAACATCAATTAGCCCAACGTCGTTTCCTTTTGGCATGTGAGGGTTTGCGTTGTCAGATGTTTCTGTGGCTAGGCCTGATCTGCATCCCGAGCTTAGTGTCCCGCTCCCTTGTTTGTTGCTGGGCGTGCGAGGCCTGATCTACTGAAATTGCTCCGACGCTGTCACGATCCGCTCCGGGACCGCGGACGAGGGGGCCGAGGCGCCCGCGCTCTAACAAGGACGACCCAAACGCATGGCGGGGTAACAGCTACTGACTGCCGAGCCGCGCTCGTCAGTGTTTATTCTTCACGCACGACCAAGGTTGCCTGCCGAACCTGGCGAGGTAATGAAACTAGGCTAGGCAGGGCGCCACACGCTCGTTACACCCCTCACCCCCAGTTATTGTACACAACATAAAAAAAAATACAAGTCCCAGCCGGTTCGACGTTCATTTAGGTAGGCGAAAAGCGGTCTGGTGCCCTTCGTCGTCGATTGCTCCGCCTGGGTACAGGTGTTGAGGGACTAGGTGCTGTAGCACCAGGTGCTGCCTGTGCCACGCTTGATTCCTCCTGAGACACTGCTGTGGTTGGCAGAGATGGCACTGAACTTGCCGGTGGCCCAACTAGTGGCGCACCACTGGAGGCGCCTGTCCCTTGCGAAATGGCTGTCTCACTGGCCGCAACTGGTGTTGCCTGTGGATGCAGCTGGTGCTGCCGTGGATGCAAGCCAGGTCCCGCGGTTAGCCCTCACATGGTCAGCATGCCGGTGCCATGTGGTTCCATCCTGCATTCGTACGAGCAGAGAGGAGGAGCTTGCAGGCGAGACCACTTGTCCAGCAGACCAAGGTGGGCCAGAACGGAAATTCCTGGCGAATACTGGCACTCCAGGCTCCGGCAATGGCCAAGGACGGCACCCTTTGTCAGCAGCCAGCTTCTGCTTCAGCTGTTTGAGGAGCGCCGTAGACCGGAGGTCTGGATGCAGAATGTCCAACAGTGTCTTCACCATCCGTCCCAGCAGAAGCTCACAGGGGGCACGGCCGGTGACATCATGAGGTGTAGTCCGGTACTGGAAGAGTATGCGGGCGACCTGCGTACGGAAATCCCCAGCTTGGCTCTTCTTAAGTTTGTCCTTAATAGTCTGCACCACCCGCTCAGCTGCACCGTTTGAAGCAGGGTGGTACGGAGGAACCATCATTCGGCGGATTCCGTTCTTTGTCAGCCAGGCCAGGTACTCTGCGCTGGCGAAAGCGGGCCCATTATCGGAGACTATGATGTCCGGCAGCCCCTGGGCTGCAAAAACCTGCCGAAGTGCTGCAATGGTCGCACCTGCTGACGGAGTGGTGACAGGTAGGACTTCTACCCACTTTGAAAATGCGTCGACTACCACCAGGAAGTAGTGGCCTTTGAAGGGGCCCCCAAAATCCACGTGAAGGCGGGACCAGGGCCTCTGTGGGAATGGCCATGGGGTGATCTCCACATGACGCGAGGCCCGTTGATGTTCCTGGCAGACTTGGCAGCTCTGCACCATGTGAGCGATGTCCTGGTCCAGTCCAGGCCACCAAACGTGGGACCGGGCCACCATCTTTGTCTTTTCCACGCCAGGATGCCCCGCGTGCAGCAACTGCAGGACCCTGGACCGGAGACTTTGTGGGATCACCACCCTGGAACCCCAAAGTAGGCAGCCCTGCTCCAGGCTCAGCTCAGCGGCCTTGTGGCTGTAGGGCTGCTGCACCAACTCGTCCCCTCGGGATACTGCCTTCACCACCTGGGACAGGACCGGGTCCCGACTGGTCGCCTGCGACACAGCAGACCTGGACAGTACCTCTGGGTACGCATGCTCCAGCATGAGCACTTCAGCTGGCTCTGGAACAGCAGCAGGCACCTCTGGCAGCGGCAACCGGCTCAGGGCATCGGCAGGTCCCAGGTCTTTTCCCGGACGGTACACCAACTGGTAGCTGTAGGCCGCCAGCTTCAAGGCCCATCGTACCACTCGAGGTGATGCCTGCACGGGGACCGCCTTGTCTGGCCCCAGTAGCCCCAGCAGTAGTTTGTGGTCCGTCACTGCCTCGAACTTTCGGCCCCACAGGTACTGGTGAAAACGCTCGACGCCAAACATGAGGGCGAGGCCTTCCTTGTCCAGGTGGCTGTAACGCTGCTCTGCTGTGTGAAGACGTCGAGAAGCAAACGACACCGGGCGTTCTTGGCCATCCTTGTCTCTGTGCGCTAGGACGGCTCCTACACCATAGGGTGATGCATCTACAGTAAGGACAACAGGCTTGGCTGGATCGAAGTGCACCAGCACCGGTGCCTTGGTGATTAGCTGTTTACTGTGCTCAAAGGCCACGTCCTGCTCCTTCTTCCACACCCAATGCTGGCCATCTCGAAGCAGAATGTGCAGTGGCTGTAGATGCGCAGACAGGTTGGGCAGGAACCTCCTGTAGAAATTGATGAGACCAAGGTAGCTTTGCAGCTCTTTCTTGTTTCGGGGCTTCGGCGCCTTCAGAACAGCCTCAACTTTGCGGGGGGCCGGAGTCAGGCCGGCTTGGGAGATGACGTGTCCGAGGTATTCTACACTGGGAACCATGAACACGCACTTTTCCCGCTTGAGCTTGAGACCAGCATCCTGAAGTCGGGCCAGAACGTTGTGCAGATTCTGCATGTGGTCTCCATCGTCAATACCGGTGACGAGGATGTCGTCCAAGTACACTGCCACGTGCTTCATGCCCCTGAAGAGGTTGTCCATCTCTCTCTGAAAGATGGCTGGTGCCGAGGTCACGCCAAATGGTAAACGCGTATACTGGAAAAGCCCCATAGTTGTCGATATCGTGACATACTTCCGTGAGGCCTCCTGGAGCACCAACTGCTGGTACGCGTCTCTGAGGTCGAGCTTCGTGAACTTCTGGCCACCAGACAAAGCCGACCAGAGATCTTCAATCCGAGGCAGGGGGTACTTTTCGACGGTAGCGACGGGGTTGATCGTAACCTTGAAATCCCCACAGATTCTGACACTACCATCTCGCTTGGGGACTGGAACGATGGGAGCGGCCCACTCCGCAGTCTTGACTGGTACCAGGATGCCTTCTCGCTGTAACCGTTGCAGCTCCTGGGTTACCCCGTCCTTCAGTGCGAACGGCAGCGGGCGAGGCTTGAAAAACCGAGGCCGGACTCCCTCGGGTACATGGATGCCAGCAGTCGTACCGGCGAATGTGCCCACCCCTGGCTGGAACAGTGACTGGAAATCTGTTAGGAGGCTCGGGATGTCTTGTAAGCCATGTAGGGCTGCTTCCTGGCCTTCTGGCAGCCGAACACCCAGTGCGCAAATCCAATTTCTGCCGAGCAGCGTCGGTGATGACCCCTTGGTCAAATACAGAGGAAGGGTTGCTTCCCTGTTGCCAAAACGAATGCTGACCTGGGCCTGGCCTTGGACCTGGGAAAGCTCTCCAGAGTAACTCCGCAGCATGACGCCTGAAGCCTCGACGGCCACTCTGGGGAAGGTCCTTTTGAAAAGTTTGCCAGCCATGACCGACACACTGGCCCCCGTGTCCAGTTCCATGGAAATGGGGCGCCCGCAAACTTCGACGGTCAGCACGTGCGGCGGCACAGACGACGGGACAAGGCCTGTGTGCCACATGTCGAAAATCGGCGGGTTCTCGGACACGACGTTGAGCCTGGCCGCGGAGGAACCCGAGCCTGCTGCCGCACGTCCCCGCCGCCACTTGCGACGCCTACCCTGACCGCGGGCTGTTGTGGAACCTGGGCTTGATCCAGGCTGCTGCTGTGGTGCGCTGTTCTGCTTCCCCGTTCGGCATACTCGTGCAAGGTGCCCAGTTTTTCCGCACGTGAAGCACTGCGAATGTACGAACTGGCACTGTGAGGGGGAATGGGCGTCACCGCAGCGACTGCATATACCGCCCCTTGCCACCATCTTGTTGACCGCCGCTTCTGTTGACGCCGCACGCGCAATCTCGCCGGCGTCTTTTGTCGCCGCGTCCATCGCCAGCGCTGCTTTCACCACGTCGTCCAGCGAGGGGTCGGGAAGTTCCAGGAGACGTGTCTGCATGGCGGGGCTGTTTATGCCGCAGACGAAACGGTCCCGTAGCAGCGAGTCCAGCTGGTCCCCGAAAGCGCAGGTACTCGCCAAACCTCGTAGCGCGGCGACGAAGTGCCCGAGGCTCTCCCCTTCCCGGCGGCTCCGGTTGTTGAAGCGGAAACGCTCCATTAGCGTGGACGACGCCGGACTGAAGTGCGAGCGCAGTGTAGTGAGCAGCTCGCTGAGCGTCTTGGTATGCGGTGTAGCCGGCTTTAGGAGGTCGAGCAGGAGACTGAAGACTTGGGTTCCGCAACTTGCCAGGAAAATGTCCCGCTGTTTCTCCTCGGGCGTGTCGTTAGCGCGGAAAAACACGTGAACTTGCTCCTCATAGATGGGCCAGGCGGACCCGTCTCCCTCGAACGGCTCGAGCCTTCCGTACAGCGGCATGGCGGCAGATGCGGGGGGCGTTGTTTTGCCGCTCTCGATGGCCTGGGTCGACACGTTGACTGTACTCGTCGCCAGTGTCACGATCTGCCCCGGGACCGCGGACGAGGGGGCCGAGGCGCCCGCGCTCTAACAAGGACGACCCAAAAGCATGGCGGGGTAACAGCTACTGACTGCCGAGCCGCGCTCGTCAGTGTTTATTCTTCACGCACGACCAAGGTTGCCTGCCGAACCTGGCGAGGTAATGAAACTAGGCTAGGCAGGGCGCCACACGCTCGTTACAGACGCTGCCCCATTCCATGTGCGCCGTCGGAACTAAAGAAACGCGGCAACTACAAGGCCGTGACGATGGCGAAAAAAGCGGCGATTATTCACCAGGTGGAAGTTCCTTGGGAGTTTTCGCCGAGTTGGGCGATGAGATATCCGTCAGCTATTCGAACCAGCGCATGTGGACAGTGACTGCCGTGATGACGCACCTCCCACATCAGTCATCAAATGCGGATTTAGCATAGGCCGTTACAGTGCTACTGCCGACCATCACGGGTGGCCAAACATTGGCTGAAATTCAGGCCGACTTGGTCGCGCGTAAGCGTACATGTGTACAGACGCGCATTGACAAGTTTTTTCCGGCCGCTGGGCCAATAAAAGTGCTTTTTTCTGATGAATCCTTTTTTTCGGACTCCCGATTATTCGGACTTTTCGGCGGTTCCCGCCGAGTCCGAATAAACAGTCGGCGACTGTATTTGGGATCGTTGTAAGTGGGTTTGACTGTACAGATAAAAAATTTTCGCTCATGAATATGGGTCGAGGGCTTATTCTGGGTGAGATTTTAGAGAAAGAAAGAAGACTGACTAATATTCAAATAAGTACACTAATAGCACATGTTCGATCGATGCAGTGTAACAAAGCCATTTTTTCCAGGGGTACTGTTCTTTCATTTAATTGCTGGTGCCACGATCCCCCAAGCATTTGGTCGCGACTGCCCAACTGGATGGCTAGTTTTAAGAACAACCTGAAGTGCAGACCCTTGAGCGATGTAAAAGCTGAGCATAAGAGAAAAGCGCACCTGGTAGATGAGATCAAGGACTTCCTGTGAAGTCTCCAGCAGGCAACGCTGGTACAGCAGGCGCAACATGCACGGCAAGAGGGGTGGTACCCATTCGCTAAGTGGCTGCAAGAAGAGAGACCAGCTTAGGCCAACCAACACAGAAACTATAAAGAGAAAGGAAAATTGGGTAGGGTGGCTGTGCTTCATCACAATGTACAGCGCAAACAGCGAAAATGTGAGATTAAGCACAAAGGACGAGCAACAAAGTACAACTGCATTTTATTCACAGAAACCATTTCCTAGAATACTAGCAACATGTAATCTAACCTACCACACAGCAAGACTACGGAAAAAAACATTTGTATAATGATGCATCACAAGCACGGAACTGATTAAGAAGAAGTAGGTATGCAAGTATTCTCGTTAACGGGAAATTTCGAGCGCAAAAACAAGACATTCACCAGAAAGAGAGACAGGACGGCCGCTGGTGTATCGTGAATGGTTCTGATGAATGTCTTGTTTTTGCGCTCAAAATTTCTCGTTAGCTATGCACCATCTCACTGAATTTCCAACTTTGTTAAAGTATTCCTGTGACATGCTATTTTCAAATCAATTGTAGAACCCTGCTTACATGTTTAGTCAACCGTTTTCTAACACAGCTCGAGATCAACCTTTGTTAATTAAATATGTCACATAGCTTAGACTCGTCCTTGCAGATGCCTGCAAGCATATTTGGATATTACATTAATTAGGTTCAGGAGTGTTTTTTTCTTCAAGGAACTGACAACTGACCAGAACATGAAATGAGATGACTCCACTGATGGAAAGATCGTCCGTCGCAATTGCTCAAACCAACCCTGTTTTTTCGTGAGAGATGGATTTATATTTTTATTTCTTGATTGAAAGTCACGAAAAATGACCTGTGGCACCTCTGGCAGCAAAAACATGAACGATACGATGAACTCGGCCACGTGACCGTTGATTGCTGTACGCGGTCAATGAGATTTTGTTAGTATTGAAATAGTGTTCGTTTCTTTATATTAAAAGGTATTACTCCATAATAATGTACATATAGGCCTGCGTTAGTAGTATGCATTAAAGTGGCGCTGCCTTCGCGTGACGTAATGATCCCGTGCTCGTCAGCGCATCTTGAGGAACTTTTCAGCGTGCTCATGCAACCGAGTACGCAGTTTCCAGGTCGCTAAGATTTTGGAGCGACATAGTTTTGCTACCTACACTTCGTGTCAGAAATGACACGCGCTACAATTTGGCGCGGCCGCGCATATGCATAGTTACGTTTTTGATGACTTGGCTTGGCTGGTGCAACGAGACAGTAACGACACCGGGACAAGCCACCCATGACACAGGCGCAGGCAACCTTGGACGCATGCGCACAACGTGGTACAAATACAAGGAAGGTGTATAATGCCACATTATCTCATTGTAACAGCTTCTTATTTTCAAAAATAGTTGAAAAGCTATAAATAAAGGTGGTTAAGCATAGTTACAGGAACTTTAAAGAGATTAAGTATCTCGGCAGTTGAGTGTTTCACGGTATTTGACAAATCAGGGCATCTGTGCGTGAGAGAATTCTTCTGCCTCTCCTCAGTCTTTCCAGAAATCGTATATATTTGTACAGCAAAAATAAACGCACCTGTTGGTAGTCAGTGCTGGTCCTGTTTGATCTTTCTTGTCTTCGTTTTATTGCACTGTTTTCTACTACGATTATGTACCAAGTTCATACGCTTTTGAAGTTCCTAGCTTTGTGTTTGTCTTTTTTTTTTTCCGTACTATTGCGTCTTTTTTTCTTCTCTGTTGTTCACTCTCTCTCTCTCCCTCTCTTTTTCACTGATGTGCTTCCTCTTTCCTTCTATTCACCCATTTCGGTACGCCAGATTATCTCAATATCTTCTCGTCTTTTCACTCTCTTGCACCCAACTCCCAACATCCCCCCCCTCCTTTTTGCACCTGCCCTCTCCTCAACTTCAGCTTTGGTTGGAGGAGAGGGTACGAAGCATACATACACATGCACTAAGGTAGGCAGTTGCTGCCTTGAAAAAGACAAGACCACTTGTTGAAATGTTGGCTCCAACGACAACCCGTGTTCAACAATTTTTCATCGCAAGCTTCCGCTGAACTTCTGCCTCATTTGGATATAACTAAGTTACGTTTCGTGTCAGATGTAACTCCGTTATAATGAGGTTTGACTGTATCCCAGGCCAATTTTTTACGAGTTATATTGCTAGATTCGGAAAAAGCAATGTAGTAAAGGCAATTAATATCTAGCTAAATGCAGAGACTTTCTCGTGCAGTTACTACCATGCTGTAATAACAAAAACAACAAAAAGAGCATAACCCACCAGTGGTGCCCCCTTGTCCGAGCAGAGAATGAGGAGCGAACGCAGCACGGACAGTCGCACGGCAATTGCATTGTGGCCCAGAAAGGGCCACAGTCGAGGCACCCACCGGGCTAATGGTGCGCTGGCAACACTGCAGCCACTGTCTGTGCACGTGGTTTTACCAGGACTTTGCACCACCCCCTGCTCACAGTCACGCAAGCAGCCATCAGACCTGCATGTGATTAGTACATTGACCGTAGATTCTGCACAAATGCACACAAATGTAGAGACCTGGAAAGGTACGTCAGTATACCTTTTTACACATTTGAGCATATGCAGTTTATCCTACAAGAGTTACCAAATAGAACAAACTTACAAACGAAGTTGTTTCACAACCATCCTTCAACCTTATTCTTCTAACACAACAAACTTACAAACGAAGTTGTTTCACAACCATCCTTCAACCTTATTCTTCTAACACCTCCAGTAATGGTTTACCTTGAATGTGGTGCTAAGTTTATTATATGTTCTTGCGTTGATCCCTTTAAAGCTAAGTTTTATTTTAAGCTCTTGTGCTTGATTCCTGTGAACCACTGTGTTTAGTTGCCTTCCATATTTTGTTCTAGTGTTTGTGTATTAGGAAAACCAAGCAAATAAAATATAAATCTACTTTGCTAAAACCCTCTGTGAAGGTTGCAGTATTTGTAAACAAATATAAAGAGTAAAAGGGGATATTCAAAATGTACAGCGCCATCTGTCAACAATCCCACAAGTTTGATCCGCCATGTTTTGTTGGGCGCAAAAACGACACCTATCGCACATTGCAGCCTTTCAAGTGCTACCTGCTGGTTTTTTATCTTCTTTCTGCAATGACTTCCTAATGCTTCATGCCCTGTCCAGGCAATGAGGGAGTCCTGACAATGCCCGGAAAAAGGTGACAGTGTTTTTGATTGGATTTATCAGTTACATGAACGAAGAAAAAAATTGTCAACGAGATCGGCACTATATACTTAGGTTTGGAAATGACCGGCGCACGCAAAAAGCGCTCTTTAGCCGCAGTTCTTATTTCTCCGTGCAATTTAGTTGCTCGCCTGCACCATAAGCTAGGCTCGCAGAACAATATATTACGATATATGCATTTAAGAACAGACGGCCGATTTTGCCACGCATGACAGAGTGTGATTGATCAACATTAGCCTATTGGTGTTGCAGATTGACGAAAGCAATGCTTTACGTATATAAACATGAGTAAGCAGTGCCACAGATGCTGCTGCACGCGTCAGTGGTAAATCAGTGCCTCCACATGAGACTCAATCGCAAGGATCCCAACAAGCATCTCTTGGCAAGCTTCACAAGGCAGGGTGCGCTGACGTATATAGTCAGCACACCGCGTCTGCCCTTGGCTTTACACCCAATTATCCCTCCCCTTTTATTTTTCTTCTGCTTTCTTCGGTCAGCGTGCACTGCGAACACAAAGCTAAGTGTTATGGAGCCGTACAGTAGATGGAGCTGTTTGTTCGATAGATCATCGCACTCATCTTTCCGCTGATTGCGGGCACTCATATGCTGTTCGCAATAGCGTGTGGCATGCAATAATGCACGCCTCTGTGGCATGCGAAAGGAAACAGCGCAGTATTTTATAAAGATAGGTCAATGAACACAAACGTGTAGCGTTCGAGAAAACCAGAGCGACAATACTAAATCTGCGTGATAGATTACGACCACAAGGCATTATAAACAACCAGTGTGCATTAAAAGAGCATTAACCCTTTGAGGGTTTTCGCTGTACATATACGGCATAGCCTGTATGTTTAAAACGCGCGCCTTTTTCAATCATTTCTCTTGTTTTGCATGTGCTGCCACACTTCAGGAATACATGGAATTTTCATGCTCCGATGTCTCTCCAGTCAATTTTTTTTTTGCTTAAATAGAATCGCCTGAAGGTTTTATTTCAGCAATAAAAAAATGACACATTCGAAGGTCGCAGGTTCAGTCCCTGCCGGCGGCAGGTTATCTTTTCGTCCACTTTACTTTCTTCAAATTTATATTCCAATTACTACAAATAACACCCCCTATACTTTCCTTGGCATTACTGTCTGTTAGTTCTCGTTAATAGTGTGTCTAAGAAAGAAAAACGAGCCCTTAAAAGTAATCTTCTTTCCTACATTTTTGGACTGCATTTCGCGAAAAAATTCGACCCTCAAAGCGTTAATAGAGCAGCTCCCTTTGTACACAGTCGATACGCGCGATCAGTATTTTTGTTTGGTTTGTGGTGCACCGCTTATGCACATGTCCATGCCTTGTTTATTTCGAAAAACTACGACACACACTATGGTGAACGGTGTAGAAATACTGGTGGCTAAAGAAATGAGCAGGGAACGAACGGGTGTCAAGGACATCTTAGTCCAAATCAAGAGGAAGAAATGGACATGGGCACGGCATGTAGCGCGTAGGCAACCGCTGGTCATTAAGAGTAACTGACTGGATTCCAAGAGAAGGCAAACACGCAAGGGAGAGACAGAAAGTTAGGTGGGCAGATGAGATTAAGAAGTTTGCGGGTACAACGCGGCAGCAGCAAACACAGGACCGGGTTGATTGGCGGAACATGGGAGAGGCCTTTGCCCTGCAGTGGGCGTAGTGAAACTGATGATAATGACGATGATGATGAAAGAAATGAGCCTAGGAATGCAGCACAGCCATTGCACAGGTCATGCAGAAACAACGGGGTTTTGATATCTGATGCGTGTTTATAATCACATTGGGAATTACAGTGAAGATTGTTCTAGCAGAATTCAGCAGAACAGTGAAGATATATCGCTGTGCATGGTTATAACCGATGTTTGAGAGTCGCATCTCGTCTGAAATGAACACTTTTCTTGAACGCCTACCTCAGATCGGAAGCACACGCCACTAGGGAACAGCAGTTCAGCTTTGCGAAGCGGTGCGCCTTGTGCAGCTGCCACCCGAATGAGTTTTTTAATGCGCAAAGCTCCGATATTGTGTTCTCGTCAATTTGTGACAGCACAGTGAGTCCACTAACCGTTCGGTGCTGGATGATGAAAAAAACGGCCGCATTTTCTTGGTCTGAAAGCTCCGCCAATGACTGTGGCTCAGCCTCTCCATGGCCTCTCCTAATGGAGACGGTAGCAGACGATTCCGCGATGGCACCCAAGAAAAAACAGCGGACACGCCTAGTGTTTCCGGAGCACCAAGCATTATGAATATCCCCTATTGACGCATTTATGCTATAAAGTGAGATATTAATGAGAACAAACTTCTTATGCGAGTATAAATTTGCTGTGTCACACAGATGTGCAAAAGCCACGACTCCAGCTCGGGAGCACAAGATTAAAGGAATCTAATTGTGAACAAAAGTCAAAAACCAAAATTCAAACTGACAGATTCCAAGTACGGTTAAACCTAAAAGCACTAACAGCTGCTGTTAGGCTAGTTGTTGAATAGCTAGGAGTGGTCTTTAGGTGCAAAACAAGACAAGGGAATAAAGACAGACAGGCACACCACGTCCATGTTTATTCTCTGTACAGTGCCTGGTTTTGGGCCAAGATCGATTCCTATGGATACAATGAGAGCTTGATGTAATGAACTTTATTGTAATGCAATGCTCAATACACAGCATTTAGCTTTACATAGATTCATGTTCATAGAGCACAATGTATTCAAAGCCTCATACAACGAAGCTTGTTTATCCGTGATTTCAATATAAAGACGTTTCACTACTACACCACAGAGGAAGACTTATCAGCGGCCTTGTGTATTGTGTTGGCAACCCTGGTGCATGAGCAATTGTCGGAGCAGTGGCACTTTGGGACTACATTAGAAGATATGCTGCATGACAGGTTGACCTGTGGACTCTGGGATGATGCCTTACAACGATGGCTCCTTTCCGAGCCCGAATTAATCTTTGCGGTGGTCCAACAAAGCGCATTGGCAGCGGAATACACCCACAGGCAGGCTGAGAAGATTCGGGGAATGGCACCGGCGGAGCTAGTCTACGAGGCTAGCTCCGCCGCCTCGTAGAAGTGGCAGAGAAGTGGCAAAGAAGTGGCAGAGAAGCGCGATGCAGTGAAGCCTGGCAAGCTTGCCAGCCGAATGTTATAAATAACCAGTAACGTGACAAATAATCCAATATATGCTAATACAACACACAAACAACAGAACACGTGCACAATATACCGCGAATGCAGCGTCGCCGACGCTCGGCTCACCACAAGAGCCTGTAGGACGAAGTCGCGGAATTGCCACCACGGACGCTGCGCGAGAGAAGTCCATCTACAAGCGCTGCCAGACCCCAAAAGACAAGAGTGCTCTTCCTCATGTGCCCGCATAATGTTGCTCCCGCCAGGTGGTGCCGTGCCATCTCTGACTCGGCGGCGAAGCTAACTGCTCTAGCTACGCCGCTAGGCACAATGGGGCACAAAACGACTTTACAGGAGACGATAGCACCCCTACAACCTGCAGACGAATGGCCTCACCAAACGTCTGAATAAAACTCTTACCAAGATGCTTGCGATGTACGTCGACGCCGAACACAAGAATTGGGACGCTATCCTTCCGTATGTAACTTTTGCCTACAACACGGCAATACAGATGGCACCCAGGGGTGAGACGGCTGAAATTGAATGGGGAGCAGCTTTTGGAGCAGAAGAGCCTTAATTTTTAGCAGTTAGCGGCGTTAATATGTCAACTTAGGGGCTTGAAAAAACAAATTTGTAGGAACATGGGGGGTAAAGTAGATATTTTAATTGGCTTAGAATACACGTAACACTGAAACAGCCTCTGGAGAATGCTTTTTTGACAGATAATCATCACACGTGAACTACACTACTTTTTTACATACCACATGACCTATCTAGCCTGAAGTAACAAACGACACATGAAATAATTTAGAAAAGAATCTGCAAACTAGGTCCAATTTATGAACATAAAAAAAAACGAAAAAGCACCATGAAGGCCAGTGTTACTCCTCGTCAGGAGAACATCACAATAAGCACCTTCAGCTATCTGTGCAGGCACGCAGTTGGCGCAGTGTCAAATGTACTGCACACTTTTAACAGGCGACCACAAAAGCGGGCTGCATCCCCGTTCACTGCCTTCTCGTGCAGGACCCCCTTCAAGAGTGCGGCGCAGGCGCCAAGAAACCATGCCGCACATAACATCTAATCAAATGACCGCATATGGTACTTCAAGCATAGCGTCATTGTAAGCGTACTGCACACTTTTATTAGGGGATGGCACAAAATGCACTTTGCATCAGTCCGCTGTCACCTTCTCTTACAAAACCACTACAGCATCGTGGAAATGCGTCGCATGTGAAGATACGTCGCAAGCTAGCTGTTGCCGCGTTCATGCAACAAGGTACTAGCCTCAACTGTGCAGGGTATGGCACATAATGGTACTGTGACGTGATTTATTGACGCGTCTTCAGGGAATGTCGACAGACGTCAAGAGTAGGGCGCCGGAGAGCGGCGGGCGTCAAGCAGCCAAAATCTGGGCAAGCGTGAACTGGTGTCCCCTGCTACTATTGACACTGCGGCTTGCTTGCTTGCTAGCTTGCTCGTGTGCTTTGTCGTCCTCCTCTCTTCTCTACATTGGCCTCTGGGGAATAGCGGAGCCATCCTGGCGACTTAAGGCGTTGATAGGATAGCGGGGTCATAATATGGCTTGATGCGAGACACGTGGACAATTTCTCGGCCACGACGGCGCAAGTCGTCAGATGGTGTCAAGGGCTCGACCTTGTAATTGATGGGAGAAGTCTGAGCAAGAATGCGGTAGGGGCCGTGTTATTGGGCCAGTAACTTGGAAGAAAGTCCAGGAGTGTTCGGCGGAACCCAAAGTCAGACAGGGGCACCTGCCTTGAAAGCAGCAAGAGGTCCGTCGTCGTCGTGCCTAAGCTTCTGGCGACCTTGGTCTTCTGTCGTAAATGAACGGGCCAACTGTCGGCAATGCCTATGCGTATCTGGCAAAGTCGGAAATTGTGCTGTACTCAGATGCCTCAGGTGTGTAAGGAAGCATGGTGTCCAGCATGCATGATGGCTCGCGTCCGTATAAAAGAAAGAACGGTGAGAATCCTGTGGTCGCTTCCATAGCAGTGTTGTACGCATATGTTACGAAAGGAAGGACGGTGCCCCAGTTGGTCTGGTCTGATGCGGTGTACATCGTCAGCATATTACCGAGAGTGCGATTAAATCTTTCGGTTAGGCCATTGGTACATGGATGATATGCGGTCGTCATGTGGTGAACGATGTTGCACTGAACGAGCAATGCTTCAATAGCTTCGGACAGAAAAACGCATCCTCTGTCGCTCAAAAGTTCGCGCGGGGCGCCGTGGCGCAGGACGAAGTTGCATAGAATGAAAAACGCAACTTCTCTGGCTGTTGCTGTGGCCAAAGCTGCAGTCTCTGCATAACACGTGAGGTGGTCTACGCCGACAATGATCCATCTGTTCCCAGAAGTGGTCGAGGGAAGCGGGCCATATAAATCAATACCAACGCGGTAAACGGACGTGCCGGGCACGGGAGAGGCTGAAGCGTACCGGCTGGTCGTTGGGGTGGAAGTATATCCGCAGTTGTACCGCCTTTCGTCGCTGACAGGCGGTACAACTGCGGATATACTTGCACACAAATGAATACAGTCAGCGCCAATAGTATTGCTGACGCAGGCGGTTGTAGGTCTTGAGAACGCCAGCGTGAGCGCTTTGCGGGTCGGTGTGAAAAGCAGCGCACATATCCGTGCGCATGTGGCGAGCTATCACAAGCAGCCACCTCCTGCCATCAGACGTGTAATTCCGCCGATAGAGGAGACCATCTCGAATAGCGAAATGGGGCACTTGGCGACGAAGAGTTCTTGAAGCGGGGTAAGCTGATGGATCAGCCAGGAAGTCGAGCATGTGGCAAACCCAAGCATCCTTGCGTTGCTCCGACGACATGTCTGCGACGTCGATTGGCGACAAGGAAGCTGATGGAGAAGTTGTGTCGGACGCTAGCAGTGAGCGGGAGAGCACATCAGCATCAGAGTGCTTGCGGCCTGATCGGTACACAACATGAATGTCGTACTCTTGCAGCCGAAGCGCCCAGCGACCGAGGCGTCCTGACGGATCTTTCAGCGATGAGAGCCAACATAGAGCATGATGGCCCATGACGACGTCGAAAGGGCTGCCACAGAGGTACGGACGAAGCTTAGCCAAAGCCCAAATTATGGCAAGGCATTCCTTCTCAGTGACCGAATAATTGCACTCGGCTTTCTTGAGAGTTCGACTCGCATAAGCGACAACGTATTCTTCATATCCTGGTTTCTTTTGAGCCAGTACAGTACCAAGGGCGACGCCGCTGGCGTCAGTATGCATTTCCGTTGGTGCATCAGGGTCAAAGTGACGAAGTATTGGAGGCGATGTTATTAAGCGCCGTAGCGTTTCGAAAGATGCGTCGCACTCTCTTGACCAAGCAGACAGGCCATTAGAGGTTGGCAGAAGATTGGTAAGAGGAGCGATGATGGAAGCAAAGTCACAGACAAATCGGCGAAAATAGGAACACAGCCCAATGAAACTTCGAAGCGTCTTCATGCAAGTGGGCTTGGGGTATTCAGCAACGGCCCGGAGTTTCACTGGGTCCGGAAGAACGCCTTCCTTGCAGACGACGTGACCCAGTATCGTCAACTGGCGCGCTACAAAATGACACTTTTTGATGTTGAGTTGAAGACCAGCTGATGTGAGGCACGTCAAAATCTCACGTAGGCGGACAAGGTGAGTAGGGAAATCCCGAGAAAAGACTACGATGTCGTCAAGGTAGCAAAGGCAGGTGTTCCACTTGAGGATGTTGTCCATCATCCGTTTGAATGTAGCCGGGGCATTGCACAATCCGAACGGCATGACGTTAAACTCATAGAGTCCATCAGGAGTGACGAAAGCAGTCTTCGCACGATCAGTGACATCCATCGGTACTTGCCAATAACCCGAGCGTAACTCTAAAGACGAGAAATATTGTGCCCTTTGTAAGCAATCGAGAGCATCATCGATGCGTGTCAACGGGTACACATCCTTTCGAGTAATCTTATTGAGGCGGCGATAGTCAACGCAGAACCTTATTGATCCATCCTTCTTGCGCACAAGTACGACAGGAGAGGACCAGGGGCTCTGGGATGGCTGAATCACTGCGCGTTTAAGCATGTCGACTTGTTCGTTGATCATCTGCCGTTCTTCCGCGGAAACTTGATAGGGTCGGCGTAAGGGAGCATGTGAACCGGTGTCGATGTGGTGTGTGACGCTCGTCGTGCGGCCCAAGGTCGGCTGGGCGCAATCGAAGGACGAGCGGAAGTCTTGCAGAAGAGCGAGAAGTTGGCTGCGATGCGATGGCGGTAGATCGTCAGCGATAGAAGGGCAGAAATTATCTGGGGCTGAAGAGTTGGAAACAGGTGACGTCATGGCGTTCAGCTGAAGGTGGGGTTGGTCTTCAGAGAAGTCCAGGAAATGCAGGAGGTCGACGTCTTGTACGTGCCCCAAAGATTCCCCATGAAGCAAGGAAACGGCGGACGTCAGCGAGTTGGCAATGAGCATTATCGTAGTGCCAGAATTAATCGATAGTACCGCAAAGGGCAGTCAGTAAGCCACGACGACGGAGAAATACTTCCGACGGGGCAAAGAGTGCTGTTCCGTCTGGTGCAGTCGTACAGGTCAGTGCTACAAGGGTCCACGTTTTTGGGGTATATCTGTGTCCTCAGCGACGACGAGTTTGTGGGAGGGTCCGTCGAAAGAGAGGTCTGCAGCGGCATAAGGGCTACTTCTGCACGAGAACCGTTTATGATGGTGCTATGACTCGATAGGAAGTCCCAACCGAGAATAATGTCGTGGGAGCAGGACGGTAGCACAAAGAACTCGATCACATAAAGTTCACCTTGTATGATGACTCGCACAGTGCAGACAGCTGATGGCGTAATTAACTGTGAGCTGGCAGTACGGAGCATTAGTCCTGATAGCGACGTCGTCAACTTCTTTATCTTGCAGCACAGTGTCTCAGAGATGACTGAAACAGCGGCCCCTGTGTCAATAAGCGCAACGGCGGCGGTTCCTTCAACATCGACGTCTAAAACATTTGGCGGCGAAACACAAGAGGCCTTGGGCAGTTCGACTTGCATGCAGCTCTTGCCTCCGGAACTGCAGCAATCAGTTTCCCTCCTCTGTAGCCGAGCGGCGACGCATGGGTGACAGAGAGCGTTGTCGAGGAGATGGTGATCGGCGATTGGAGAAGGATCACCGATTATCAGCAGCGTACTTAGGTGGTGTGCGTGACGACGAGGGATCAGGTGTGGCCATGGTGTCGAAGAAAGAAGGTGGGCAACGGCGGCAGTGGCGGGCGACGTGTCCAGCGACACCACAGGTGAAGCAGATGGGCCTGTTGTCCGGCGTTCGCCACAGGTATTGACGGCGGAAAAACGAAGGCGAGGGGCCCACGTAGTGAAGTGGTGATGAAGTCGTGGTCGACGGCGAGACAGGGGTCGGCATCGCAGGGGTTGGCATCGCAGGTCGGGTATACGGCATAGGCTGCTGAGGGGGCCGAGCAGCGACAGCTGCGTGAGCGGCGCAGTGATGAGTGGTTGTTGGGGTATAGATGGCTGGTGCTCAGCAATTTGGGTCTGAATGACGTGTTTAAGGTCAGGGCCCAAAGTCTGTGCCGGCTCGTTCGTGAGAGGTAGTAGTAAAAGCTGATGCGCTACCTCTTCGCGGATGAGCTCGTTGATGGTGGATAGCAGCGGCTGCTGATCGGCAGGGCGAGCAGTAACGTGTAAGCTTGATAGCGTGTCGGTTGTCGTGAGGGCTTGGCGCGCGATCGAGTGCTGCCGATGCAACTCGTCAAAGCTCTGACATGAGACCAGTGCAGCGACTGTGGTGGGATTCCTTGTGAGCAGCATCTGAAAAGCATTGTCCTCGATGCCCTTGAGGATGTGTTTGATCTTCTTCTCTTCGGTCATGGTAGAGTTCACGCGGTTGCAGAGGTTCAGCAGATCCTCAATGTAGCCCGTGAAGTTCTCTCTTGGTAGCTGCGCGCGTTGACGCAAGCACTGCTCTGCCCGAAGCTTGCGAGCCGATGGCCGACTGAAGACGTCCGTGACTGAAGTCTTAAAGACGGACCAAGTGGGAATGTCGCTCTCGTGGTTGTTATACCACAGCTGGGCGATGTCCGCAAGGTAGAACTGGACGTAACTAAGCTTCATTTGATCGTCCCATTTGTTGCTGGCACTCACGCGTTCATATTTCGAGAGTCATTCTTTCACGTCCGAGTCACCTGAGCCAGTGAAGATGGGCAGATCTCGCTGGCGATACAGGGCGCCACAGGTGACGTGGACTGCTGAAGGTCCAGACTGGAGAGGGGTCTCTTCGGCCATGTTGGCAATGTGGTCACGAACCAGGGGGGAGTTTCCGGGAGCGAAGGTCCAGGTTGGTACTGGGAATCCATGTACCTCCAACAAGTGTGACCTGATTTATTGACGCATCTTCAGGGAATGTCGACACACGTGAAGAATAGGGCGTCAGAGAGCGGTGGGCATCAAGCAGCCAAAATCCGGGCAAGCGGGAGCTGATGTCCCCTGCTACTATTGACACTGCGGCTTGCTTGCTTGCTAGCTTGCTCGTGTGCTTCGTCGTCGTCCTCTCTTCACTACCGTATGAATACTCCCATGGCAAATGCGCATGTAGGAGACCACATGCAGCAGCGTCGACAGGAAAACCGCAGTGACCGGAGCAACACGCTACGCACAATAAAAAACACGAGTCAACTGGCTAGAAAGGTGTGTCGTGAAAGCGCGCCTTCCCGAGCAGTGGCACAGTGCATTTCTGGCGCATAGAATTACTGTGTATACTACCTTTAGGTAGCATATACAGTAACTCTACTGGCTGTATGTGCTAACTTACTGTACATGCTACATAACGGTAGCACATAAATAATGTAGAGAGTACTGTGCCAAGACGTACTTCAAGTGATCCGTTCGACAGGAAATCACATAAGCAGTTCAGCATTCTTCCGAGAGTCCCCAAGTCAGCTAGGTTCTGTATCACCAAGTTGTATCACATGCTTCCTCGAAGTCAAAGAAGACTGCAAGACAGTGCTGCTTGTGCAGAAATGCATCTTGTATTTCATGCTCCACTCTGACAAGATGGTCTGGTGGAATAGCCCTTTATGTATCTGCAGTGTGTAAGTCTATTAGGTTTTCTGATTCAACAATGAAAGTGAGTAATGTTTATAATGCTTTTGTATGTTTTTGCTTGACAACTTGTTAATGCAATGGGCTTATAGCTGCTCGGGGATGTTGGGGATTTACCAGGCTTTAGAAAAGGTACCATTATTGCATTTTTCTAATCTTCAGGCATTGTACCAGTTTCCCATATTTTGTTGAAAAATCGGAGATATACATACACCGATGCTTGGGATAGGTGCGCCAGCATTGTGTAGTGTACCCGGTCAGGCCCTGTTGCCGTTTTTTTTACCGGCTGAAAGTATTCTGTTTAATTCATGTAGTGAGAGTGGATAGTTATAACATTCATTTGAAGCACTCGTAATGGGCAGCCTCTGTTTTTCAGCATATTCTTTGTATTTGAGGAAAGCGTTTTGTGTAGGCTTGTACGAATATTCGAGAACTTCGAATATTCGAACGAATATTACAGTATTCGAATTCACTTCAAAACGAATTTAAATTCTAGGAAATTTCGAGGTATTCGAAATGAACGAATAGACATATATAAACCGCATGTACCCTCTGTAAAGGTGGTTTCACTGCAGTGGAGGTGTGCTATACCGTGAATACACGTTTCCAGGAGAAATCCGCACTGCCGCGAAGCCACACTTCAAGTTTAAATGAATGTACAGTGAAACCTCGTTAATCCAAAGTCACTGGGACTGTGAAAAATCTAATTAAGCGGGTTTTCGAATTAACCAAGCATACAAAAAGCGGGATGCAAGGAACTTTGAATTACTGGAAGTAATCAGAGCTGGTCGTTTGCTGTTTCTGCTAGTTTGTGGCTGCAAGGGTTATGTTTTCCAGCAATAGCTGGTCCCAATTTTGCCGCTAAACCGGGGAAACGGCGGGCCTCGCTGCTGCCAGCGCAAGAAAAAAAAAAAAAGAGGGAGAAAAAACGGTCTCGTGGTCAACTGAAATGCGCACCTGCGGAGAAGATGTGCTTCGCTGCAAGACAGCGGTGACACACGGGCAGCATGTCACCTGGTCCTCTCAGCGTCAGTGCGTCAGGCCGGGATGCTTCACTTGTCACTCATTAGTATCGCTACACTGCATTGCCTTGTGGCTCCTAAGGGCCATCGTTTCTGCGGATTTGCGGCTAAATCGCGATCAGGGAATTGGCACATGGCACCCAAAGTTTTCGAATTAACCGGGCTGGTACTGACTGCCACTTCAAATTATCCACTCAAATTTACGTTGCGAAATACGGGGCCAAGGAAATCCTTCTAATTATGCAGGATCTCGAATTACTGAGGTTTACTGTATTACCCTCACATCGATTCATAATTTTTTAAGTTTAAAAGCTTGTTATACCGGCTTATATGCTCCAAGTATAGTAAATCTTATAACGTAACATGTTTTACAGGTTATCACTTGCATTCTACCAAAAGTCAAATACTGCTACAGTGAAATCTCGGTATAACGAACTCCAGGGGACCGCGGAAAAATGTTCGTTATTCTGAAAGGTTGTTATAGTGAAAGCCCAAAAGTTTACCATAGCAATAGAATTTCAGCAACGCAAACGTCCTACCTTTGCAACGATACGTCCTTGAACTCGTTTCTCACAACAATGCACACGTGAACGTCAGACAAGGCACGTTTATTAGAAATAGTCCATGATCGTTTTTTGACGGGTGCAGCACAAACTCTGCGTCACGAACGATTCTAGACCGTCCGCATTTAGGTTGCTGTACCGCTTTTTTTCTACGAATATGCGAAGTTTCCTCAAGTAGTCCAATGCATCCGTGGCCGACACGGACTCGTCGCGATCTTCGGGTGCTACCGTGACATCGTCGTCCATGTCATCACTGCAATCCTTTATCTTTGAGAATCGTGGCGATCGTCGACCGTGCCACTCCACGTTCTTTAGCCACGACGGCTTGTTTCACCCTGTCTTCTACTTCAAGAATGTCTACCTTCTCACTCAAAGAAAACTGCTTCCGCTTCTTCGCCGTAGGAGGAGTTGTTGAGCTCAGGGCAACACGAACGCCGGGACGCACTTCCAATACAATAAAATATGCAGAAGACTGATACAGGTGACAGCACGCGAACAACTGATAAAGCAAGCAAGTAAAACGTCATGCAGGAAAAAAGAAAAGCGGTGGCTACTTGTACTTTTTTTTCTTCTCCCGCACCTTCTCAGGTTTTCTGAGCCCATGTTTCCCGGCACTCCGCTTACAAAACCTGATGCGTCTTCGCCTCCGCAACAGAGGGGAAAAAAAAAAAAGAGTTCTCCGCCCGAGTCCTTCTCCTCCCGCGCCATCTCAGGTTTTTGCAGGAGGGCGTCCGCTCTTCGCGCTGCATCGTCTGCTAGCTTACAGCTCCGACTGCCATGACCGATACACTGAAATCTAAGAATCCTCGCATTTCGGGATATAAGTTCGTAGTACTGAGGTGTTGTTAAGATGACACGGGAATTAAATAACGATCGTTATTCTGAAATGTTCGTTATTCTGAAGTTTATAGTAGTGAAATACTTTTACATTGAAACTATAAGCAGTCAGCAAGGGATTTCTTAAAAGTTCGTTAATCTAAAATGTTCGTTAATGTGGTGTTCGTTGTAACGAGGTTTGACTGTATTACTCAAAGATGCTTCCACTTCCCTTTGAACCAAAAAGAATGACATATGCATCTGCCTTGTTTTAACTTCAAAAATATTGCGCTGGTTAGTTGGGTCATGACAAATATGCTCATTTTTCTTTATAATATGTGATATAAACTATTCGAATTCGCTTCGACCAAATCACTATTTGCTTCGAATTCGCTTTGGACCTAAAATTTACTATTCGCACAAGCCTAGTTTTGTGTAATTCGCTGAAGATTATACATTGTACAGTAGAACCTGGGTATATCGAACTCGCCAAAAAACGTTTATTAGTTCGATATATGGCATAATTCGATATAGGCCCGCTATAGGATTTTGACACAAAGGCACATAACAATAAGAAAAGTACTTTATTATTATGGTGGCTTACTTGCGTGCCCTACTTTGGAACAAAATAGTCCTGGATTTTCTTCTGTGTCAACGACTTCGCTGCCTGCGACAGCACGCATGCCTCCACGTTGTCCAACGAGTCGGAGCAGCTGAGGCCGCAACCTTCCACATTCACGCAATAGCGCCGGACCAATGCAAGTGCACTAATCACTTCGGAGGATGTAGGCAATGGGCCATCGTCAATTTCCTTATTGCTGTCGCTTTGGCTCGTGGTCGGCACGACGTCTGCAAACGTAGTCCTCATCTTGTAGCTCACCCATGAAGGCGACATCATCGTCCGCACTGACGAACTCGTCGAATGTCGATCCGTCGATAGCTCCCGGGAACTGCCAGCTCGCTCCAAACTTCGGCGGAAACACCTGCGGTGTCTTCAGTGCTGTCATCGGAATTTGGGGTGTCATCACCAGGCGGGCGGAAACCGGCATGCCTAAAGCAGTTCTGGATCGTCTCCTTAGTGACATCTGCCCACGATCTACTCAACATAGAAAGAGCTTCAAGCAAGTCGATCTCAAGCTCCCTGCCGACACGAAGGTTCTGCAGCAGCCTCTCCACCAGGCGCTTTCGATAGCCGGCTTTCAGTGCGCGTATAATGCCTTGATCCAGTGGTTACAGTACAGACGTAGTGTTTGGGGGCAAAAAACGCCGCTCGATGTTGCTGAAGGTCGTACTGCAGTGGTGCGATGAACAATTGTCCACGAGCAGGCACACCTTGCGATTTTCGCCTACCAAATCATCATTCCACGACGATAGCCACCTGCCGAAAAGCTCCCCGGTCATCCACGCTTTTAAGTTTGCTCGGTAGGTAACTGGAAGCGACAGCGCATTTCGAAAACGCCGCGGTGCCGTGCTTTTCCCGATAACCAGATGTCGAAGCTTTTTCGATCCGTCTAAATTAGCTGCCAACAGCACGGACACACGAGCTTTGTTTGCCTTGCCGCCGCAAGTCTTGTCGCCACGACACGCAAGTGTCTTGTTTGGCAACATTTGCCAAAATAGAGCGGTTTCATCCGCATTGAAGATATCTTGGGCTTGATATCTTGCTGCGATATCTCGCCAGTTTTCCTTGAGCCATTTGTCTACGCTGTCCAGGTCCGCCGCTCTGCTTTCACTTGTAACAGCTTTGCCAACGATGTCGTGCCGTTCTCTGAACCGTTGGAGCCAGCCTGAACCGCCTTGGAAATCGTTGGAAATCGGGTGCCTGAACCGCCTTGGAAATCGGGTGTGTTAGCTGTGCATGGGCGAGGTTACTGTTGACGACTTCGGTGAATTCAGACAACCGAGCATTCCTTGCCACAGGAAGTCAAGCAGTTTTCAAGCTTTGCGATGCCAACTTGTTTCATGCCCGGCTGTACGAGCAGGTAGAAAAGCATAACCCAGAAAAGCGGCATTTTTTAAAATGCGAATGCATTTCTTAGTCGGGCTATGTCAGGCGTCGGTGTCCGCGCGCCGGCAGGTGTTATCTCTCCGCTCTCACTCCCTCTCCCATAGCAACAGCTGCGGGCGCGCGCGCTTATCCTCGCCCCTAGCAACCGGAGCAGGTGGTGCGGGCGGAGTAGTGGAGAGTGAATGGAGCGGAGGAGCGCGCTCTGGCGTGTGAGGGCGCTCGCATCGCGAGAGCTCGGCAGAGCTCCCGCGTGTGTGGAGAGAGTGTAGGAGAGGGTAGGTGCAGTGCTTCGCCGCTCCTTCTCTCGCCGTTCGCTCTCTCTCCTCCCTGCGCCCCACTCTCCCGTCCGCTGGAGTGAAGCGCGCGCCTCACTCTCGACCCTTCGCTGGCTGGGTGCCTCTCAAGGCGATGGCAGTAGTCGGTGAAGGCTAATGTCTGACGGCGTCATTAATTTACGCGATTAAACTTCCTGAAAACCTTGACTATTTGAGAAAAACACCATATTCATTAAAGGGGGAGGCTTGCCCCCCCCCCCCCACCCCCCACTTCCCCGACTATAACCAACAATGCTGTGCAGTATGTATGCGTGTGAAATCGTTTCCTCGTTCATTTTGCATACCAAGGATCTCGGTTTGCTTTCACAATGTAATATTTCTTGCGATGCCACCATGTTCAAATTAATTGACCAATATGCATGTTGCTTGGCTCTTTGAAACAATACAAATGCGCATTATCAGTTTGTACAATGCAAGGCTTTCCTAAACGTCACATAACGCGAAGTGCAACATTATTACGCACGAAATATGCTGTGCTCTTGGTTAGACCACATTTTTTCATGTTAATGAACGCACTAGAATTACTGAAATGATATGTGTCCGTCAGTTTTCGCAAAATCCGTGACACGCTTGCCAACCGCGAAAAATTCTCGGCGAATAATTCGAGTATGTTGATACAGCAATGTTTTATTCGTACTACAAAATGTTGTACCCGTTAATTTCTCCGCGTCTGAGAGATGTTGTGTAACCCCGAGTTTTCTACGTTTGATTCGTATTTTTGGAGCATGCTCAATAGCCAAACTAGTGTGGTCTTAATGAAACGGACATGGAAAGGCGCAGGGCGAAGCGAGCGCTTTGTCAATGCACAAAACTGACGCCTGCGAAGCGTGTCTGTACAGGTCTTTTCAAGTTCGTGAGCAATATGACGCGCACAAATTGAAGTAAATGTTCAATTAACGTTAAGTAACTGGAGTAAAGACCAAGTACAGTGTTCGCGCAATTCTCATTCGGTTGTATGCAAAGGCTCATGCAAAACCCTTCGCGCTAGCAGACTACCCTCGCTCTCCTAGCACAAAGCACAACTGCAGCGCTGTGGTGCCGGGTGCGGCGACAGGCCGCCTCCTCCCTACGCGCGCCGCGAGGAGATACGGAACTAAAAAAGTATCTATAAACGTTGGCGGCGACGTCGGACTTCTTTTCACCGCGCTCGACCCGATTTATGATTTCGAGTTTCGCGGCGAACGGCAAATTCTGCCTCTTTGCACAAGCCATGACGAGAGCGCGCCAATAAAGTTCACAGAGCACCAACAGGCAACACTACCAGCACGGACCACGCTCAATGAGGACTCGAGGAAAACAGGCAGCAGCAGGCACACAAGCATAAAGAAAGAAAAAATGGCGCTCACTTCTACCGCCTCCGCGCCTCGGAGAAAGCACGACGGCCTCTGATTGGCTGTAAGCGCTGCGGGCGGGCCAGGATCATTTCTTGCAGGGGGGTGTTCGCCCGTGCACAACTGGGTCTAAACCACTTTTTCTAGGGTGGCGCCGGCAGTTTTCCCCGCCACCGCGAGGGAAAGCCAACTTGCTGGGGCACTTTTGAGGCACATGGAGTTTGATATATCGGTTGTCGTTGCTATTTTCATTCGATGCAACAGTAACTTTTGCTATATATTCTCAATGTAAATTTACCGTGTTTAGAAATTGTTCGATATACGGGATAATTTGATATACAGTACAGTGATGCTACCGAGGACTTCTGATTTGGAGCAATTTTTGGAGCAGCAAAATTTCCGTTTTGGAGCACTTTGGAGCAGCAAAATTTTCATCTTGGACCACTTTGGAGCAGATAATTTTGCATCTGGGAGCACTTTGGAGCAGCGAATTTTATATCCTGGAGTGCAATACAGAAGCATATTGCATTAACATTCAAGCACCTGAGTATTATTATGGGGCTCTTATGAAGGCTAGAAATGTTTCGATTCATTGCAAATCTCATGGAAAAGATGACCTCAGGAGCATAGGCGTGCGCACAGGGGGGAGGGGGGGCGCAAAACCTGACCCGTACATTGACCCTTGCGATAGCAATTATATGGACACTCTCGGCGGATTTTTGCCGTCGCCGTTGCCGTAATTTTCCGTATGAAGTCCAAATTAATAACATCACCACGCGCATTCTAGCCGCGGGTAAAAGCTCGCGAGCGCTGGCGACGAACGCGGCTGAAGCGGAGATTAAACTAGCCGGCCGTCTGTCTCCGCCGCACGGACAGCGCATGAGATAACATCTTCCCGCGTGCGGGCCTGTCGTCGATTGCTCATCAGAGAGGAAACGCCCCGCCTGTCTTTCGTAAGGAGCATGAAGGGATGCCAGGGGAGCGGAAGGGGGGGGGGGGGGCATCGTTCGAAGGGCGCAGTCGCTTGCGCGCGCGCTATCTCGAGGCATCAGGAAACGGCTCGTAATCTTGCTGTGCTCTCAACGCTTACTTCGCGTTTAGAGAACTCAGAGCAAGAAAACGCTTCGGTTCCTGGAGGGGCCATATTCCCTTAAACCAGCGTTTTGTTGAGTTACGCGAGATCGGATCCAAAAGAGTTAGCTGCTAGTCTTACTTCGTTTCACAATACATTTTTTTGGTATCGCATTCATTGCTTCGCTCTTAAGCGAAACTTAGTTTTTTAATTGCGAATGCATTTCTTAGTCGGGCTATGTGAGGCATCCGGCGTTGTCCGCGCGCCGGCAGGTCTTATCTCTCCGCTCTCACTCCCTCTCCCATAGCAACAGATGCGGGCGCACGCGCTTATCCTCGCCCCTAGCAACCGGAGCATGTGGTGCGAGAGAGTGTAGGAGAGGGTAGGTGCAGTGCTTCGCCGCTCCTTCTCTCGCCGTTCGCTCTCTCTCCTCCCTGCGCCACTGCCTCAATGCAGTGCGTTTGAAACGCGATTGTAGCGTTTGTGCTGCCTTGGTACAGCCTGAAAACAGCGCGTTCTAAACGCGCTTGTGCTGCATTGAAGGTGGTGGCAACATCTCTGAGGTGATTACGAATGCACGTAGGAAGCGTTCGTTGAAAGAGGCGCCCTAAAGGGAGACACTTGAGCGCGTCGATGTGTCCAGCTTCACGCCATTAAAATTACTACGCCATGTACTCTCGGCGCAAGAAATGCATTCGCATTTCCTCACGATTCCCTTCGGGGAGGTGGGGGCATTTTTTTAACCGTTAGCTGTTGACCCCCGAAAGCGAGGGGCGGACGTGTAACATGGCGTAGCCGCTTCACTGTGGGCCGTCAGCGACGGGCCCGCTACTGACAGCTGCGCATTTGCGGCTGCTCCGACCAGGGGATATGATTTTACTAATGAGATGACATTTTTAAAAAAGCAAGCAAAAAATTCGAATTGGAACCCTAGCACGTGAGCTCGAAAGGGCAAGGCCTTTTAGGGGGTATTTACCGCAGAGTGATTACAAACTCGGACATGCTGGCGGAAGGAATTACGAAAAAGCGGTTCTGGATGAAGATCCATGGATAAAGTATATCTGAGGAAAAGTGTCAACGCGTTTCCACCGTTCGCGTGCTCTTCCATAAACGCGAAGCTAGGAAAATTCGATATTGTCCCATACATCTACTGCGAGCGATCCCAGATTTCATTCCGCGATGTCCGGAAACAGAAGTGACAGACATTTTAGCGGCACTCATGTAGTTATTACTGACCATTGCTTTCTTTACGTGCCGTGTGACGCTTGAAACGAGCTATCAGCAGCGTTTCTGGAACAGACGACGTCCGCCGAAGTATCACCGTGGCACTTTCTCGCTACCGATAGGCCTAGACGTCACGAGCCTCTGCGGAGAGCGCGTTTTGCTGTCGAGCCGACTTGCAGAACAGAAGCCGCGTCTGCACCGTGCATGGCATCGTGGCTTACTCGGAACGCACGCGCGAGCGCCATTTATTCAGCGTAATAATTCTTGGTCCATGATTGCGACTTTATTGGCAGCCCCAAGATCGAGCTGCACATGTTCTGACGCGCCGGCGGTGCGATTGCCGGTAATAGACGCCCCCATACCCGAGACTTTGGCGCAGTTTGGCGCAAATTTCGTCGATATTATCAGGTTGGCGCAGTAAATACAATTTGGCGCACTTTGGCGCAGTTGGCGCAGGAGTGGAACCACTGACAGTAGAACCTCGTTGATACGTTCCCGCTTGATACGATTTCCCGGCTCCTACGCTCGAAATCGCGAAAATTAAAAATAACCAAATACAGCTGTGTGTAATATGTTCCGGTTAATACGTTCCCGGAAAATACGATTATTCGGCAACAACGTTCAGCACCGCGGAAAACTAGGGTCGTATGATACGTTTTCTACTCAGAAACTCTCATTCAGGTGTGCAAAAAAAGGCCCTCTCAGCGACGGCAGCTTCTCCGCAGTGCCTTTCCCCCCTCCGTGCTTTCTCTGATTTGCTCAATTGTCCCCTCCGCGTCTCTTCCGAATTGCTCGATCGCCGCTCTCTGTCACCCACGCGGCGACGCGGGCCGTCACAATCTTCGAACGGCTTGCCGCGGAAACACGCATGCCGCTGCCGCATCACCACCGCTGCACAACACGCCGCGACCCGTAACCATAGCAACGCCGCCATTGTGCCTAGTCAATATGGCCGATAATTTCCCGCACACTTTTCTCCCGGAGCGCAATCGTTTTTGGGTTGCTCCGCCCGGCGCAATTCCAGTCGGCGTTCGTATTTCTCTGGCTGGGCAGTTCTGCCGACCAGCGGGTCGTCAGAAGCTGACAGAAAAGATTTGTTCTGGAAGATATCTAGGAGGTTTCTGGTTATCAGACGCCAAAAACGAGACGATGTGCACTCGCCACCATCTTTGTGAGGACTCGACAGATCGCAGTGCGGGCGCTTGGGGACTTCACCTTCGGTTGCCATTACGCCGGGCGTTATCTTTTAAAGCCCGTTTCGCCGTGCGAGATGGTGCGATTACTAGTGGCGGCGAACATACCAGCGCATGTCTCAAGTTAAGACAGAACGCAAACTGATCAGCGCGAGTGTGCGACGTAGTATGCGATAGCCGCGAACAGCTGTCGCTTTCGGGGATGCTTATCACTCTCGCGAGATATCGCATATCGTGTTGTACCGCGATTGTTACGTGCACTGCGAAGAGTTGAGCTTGTTAAGCCTTTAGAGGGGCGGCAGTTTTCTTCACGGACGGGGCGAGTCACGCGTGATCTTTCGAACGTACGTGATCGTATCCCAAATGCGTATGTTCGAGAATATCACTTCTGCTCTTCGGCAAACCTAGCCCCATATTTCCAAGCGACAATGCAGAAAGAACCGACGCTCATGCGGCGCAAAGTTTCGTCTGCTGACATGGCGGTAGCGTTTCTTTACGTTTACGCTGGTTGTCTCAGAGTTCGATTTTGCAATATTCGGGTTGTCTCGGGATTTCAATACACGTGACCACGACGTTATTTTCGGTCAGGATCGGAACTAGCTGGCTGACCTCTGGCGGCCAGCAAGATGCCAGGAGTTCGAAAATCGAAGAGTCCCTCCATGTTTTTTGAGAAATAAATGTTTTTTGCCCTTGCACCTCAATATGGGCTTGTCAGCCTCAATTTTTACTGGATTCGGATCGTACGTTTTCCCGGATCATACGTTTATTTTCCGCGTTTTTTTCGGAAACGTATCAACGAGGTTCTACTGTAAACGGGTTCGATATTGTCGGGCTCGACTGTAAAAGTGTTTTCAGTCGTCTTGACTGCTTGTACGACCTCAAGCTAATATTTAGCCACCTAGATTAGCTGAAGGGGTGAGCTTATTGCATTCTACACCAGATGATAAAATCACTTAATAGCGTCTGAATGTAAGCCAGTTGGTGTGTCCCCACAGTTAAAAGAGCTTAAAATGACACACAGACAAGCAGTGCTAGTCCTGTGTTTGCCTGTCTGTGTTTCATCTTGAGCTGTTTTAATGATGGAATCGCACCTAAGCCTGCCAGCTTACTGTACATGTCCGTGTGGAGAAGGTACGTCAGTGACAGTGAAGAGGCACGGGGGCAGTTACCTTTGAGTCGGCTGAACTGAGGTGGAGTGCGACAGAAGTGCGGCCAGAAGCATGAGAATGCTGCTCGTCGAGGAGGTCAGGTCGTCCAGCTCAAGCAGTGCATCCCACAGCGTTTCCACCACTCGGGGAACCTGGAAGTGAGGAATGAGGGCATGAGCGATGTGTATGCACACACTTCCAAAAATAAAAATACCGCATTCTACGGTGTATAAGATGCACCTCCTTTCCTAAATTTTTTTCTGGTGTGTATTATACAACGGTGTGCCTTATATGCAAAAAGTCAAGCAATATTGCGCGACCAATATGTCCGTATTTTATTCGTGAGTACGACAAACTGTGCGTGACAGCATTCGTAAAAGAAATTTAATCTTCTTATAACAATGAAGCGACTGCGGCCTCTGATGTCGGCTAATCACTGTTCAAGCAATGTGGTGACCGCGTTAGGTCTGCAATAAAGGCCCCCATCGTCACGCACACTGTTTTGCTGTTCGAATTGTTTGCTCTTAAAGTGTTAAAACCGTGGAACTGATGCAAGACAAAAATGAAAGGGTACTAGAATGTTTCATTGTAATGCTGTAGCGTCCACAATCTACCTGTTGCCTTCATCACAGATGTTGCCTTCATCTCAGCCTCTAGTGAACTATTTCAGACATCGTATAACAAGAAATTCGGCAGTCACTAGGGGTACCTGAACCAGCACAGCCTCAGCTGACAGCCATCATGTATGCTGCTGCAGTCCACCGTTCCGCTCCCCCTCCGCGGCAACGTCAAGACACCACACCACCACAGTTCCATTGCCAGACACCGTCACCTCCTCCAACGCCATCCCGCCCGCCTGTGGGCCAATGCTACACCCCATGAAAGACTGATGTTTGGAGCCGGCTTGACGACAGCCATGCTTGATTACTTGCAAATATATTGCTGTACGCCTCACGCAACTACTAGAGCTGCATCCGCTGTTCTTCTTCGTGGACGCAAACAAGACTCGACATAGTGGGAATGCCTGACAAATGCTTCAGCACGGACCCATCAAGAGCGCTTGAGCAGTTGCGAGAGCGTGTGAAAAACAAGCAAACGAGGTCGAAGAGCTATACAGATGAAAAACGCGGAGCCAAGGGACCAATCTTCGTCGTTGGTGATTACATGTGGGTTAAATTATCGGCAGTTCCTGGGAAGCTGTCTTCACGGATCTCTGCGCCCAAGAAGATAGGTGAAAAGTGTGCACCGGCCTCGTACCTGTTGGAAGATGGACGAGTGTGTAATGCGCCCAAATTAGTCGCTGTTCACCCTGCAGCTGTCAGCAATATCTCTGCTGTCATGAACAGGTCACCGGCATCTAATCAATCTTCTAGTACAGCTATTAGTCATCTACTGCATCCTGGCCCACGATCGGATATAAGACCACGTGAACATCCTTGTCGTGTAAAAAGTTGAAGTGAAAATTTCCTCACTGTACGTGTGGTCGCATCTCTTATGAAAGCCACTTCAGGCCACTTTCTGTAATAGTCAATAACAGTACAGTGCAGTCCACTTATAACGATATCGAGAAAAACGAAAAATGTGATCGTTATAACCGGTGATCGCTATATCTAGACTGCCGTCAAAAAAAAAAAAAAAAACGCGGGACGTACCTCTGCAGCTCCGATCCCGAATTTACAACTTGCACTAAAGAATAGATGTTCTAGAAAGCAGGATGTCAAAAACAAAGTTTTATTTGAAGCTCCAACGAGAGTGTCAAGCTTTAGGCGCACCTAAATAGTCTCAACATGGTCTAAAGAGTCTTGAAGTATTCGTGCGCCATTGCATGATGTACGAATGGTGCGTGCCGTTAACCACCACGGCGGCAAGAGCGTACAACACGCAAGCACCACAAAAACTGCACACGCCGGCCAAAGCTCGGTTCATGTAACGGAACATCACGAAACTTCATATCAAGGCCGGCGACTAGGACAGGCTCCTGTACGACGGCGGCGGAGCACGGCTGACAAAACGACCACTCCGATAAATCTCAAGAGCGAACAATGACCCGCCAACCACAACGGGAGACTTGCAGCTGTCCGCCAAGCATAGCGTGCCTGCACGGCCAGCCTGGTGCCTGCGCTCAACACTCGCTTCGTGCTACAACGGAACTTTCGAAGAATTCAAAACTAGCATCGCAGCGCGCGCGCGGCCTCCGCGGCGGCGCGGGGCGCACAGCTTTGTCGGCACGGAGGCGGGCCCGGCAGGCTGCTTTAACTTTGAATCTCCATCGACCTTAGCGCCAATTTCACCTTCAGTTACCGCCCCTTTCAAGCGGCCGCTAAACTAGCAAATTATTCAAGATGGTGTCGGTGACGTAATCATGACGTAATTCTTTGAGACGCCGGAGCGGCGCGCCAACTTGCTTTTCGCCTTTTTTTTTTCTTTTTTTCCTTTCTTTCGGTGTGATTGCGGGCCATGCGCGAGTGGCGAGGTACAACATGTACTTTAACGTGAAGCGGCTAGCACCATCTTGTGGCGCGCTGCGCAAGCTCGCGATGGCACTCGGTGCGTGGGCTCCGCGGGCGGGCGGGCGGGCGGCGCGGTAATGGCGGCAGATACGAACTCGCGTAGGTGAACGTTTCGCCCCATCTCGGCATCGTTCGTTTCAGGGGAACTTGGAAACGCAAATGTAACGATTATTATACACAGAAAATGCCGCCCAGACGGCAAATTTTGATAGTTATATCCGATATGCGGCCAATAACATATCGTTATACAGTATAGACCGCTTATAACGTAAGTCGCCGGAGTCGCGAATATCCGCACTATAAGCGGTACCGCACTATAACCAAAACAACCTTCTTCAAAGGCTGCACTTGCGCAAAACGTGTTGAGCATGTAGCCTCGCGTGTCCGATAATCGACATATGCGATTTGGGGCGCTTACAACCACTTAAATATCCAAATGTTCAAAAATTAACCGCCAAAGACCTGCATTGCCAACGAAATGAACACGGGGGAAAAAAGCAAACAAAACAAAGTGCCATCGCGGAAATTCGCCGACTACGTTTCAGGCCACCTCGAGGTATGCGCATTACACAAAACCATGTCGAATCGCGACCGAAATTTCACATGCTGAGCAGTACCGATCGTTCGATTTCGCGGGCGCGCACGCGATGTCCAAGACATTGCAATCGAATCCGGAACCACAATTCGAGAGTTGCATGTGCCAGCCATGCCCTCGTTTTCATTAACTATATGATTCTCTTCCCTTCAAGTGCAGCCATCGCAAAAAGTTTCGTTGATTCCGCACCAAACTGCAACTTTTATCGCCCGCGACCGCTACCGAAAAGCAACCAACGCTGATTAGGCCTAGCGTGCCGTTCAGCATGTTGTCGTGGGAAGTTTGTCCAAGACAACATGAAGATCGGACGTCGAAAAGATCGCACTCAAGCACTAACTTAAGAACAGCGCGCGTGATACGAAGTTTGTGTTCGCGGCCAGGAGATCAACGGCGACAAAAGCCTGCCAAGCTCGTTTAAGTCCGCGCACTGGCAGAAAAGGCGAAAGCTCGCGTCATGAAGCCGCAAAACTTTTCAATTTGCGGACGAGGTCGCAAACGCGATATCTGCAGCAAGTGTGATAACGACGACGCTTTTCCCGACAGGAAACTTACTTTAAAGCGCACTTGATGAGGACGCGATCGTACGTTCCACGCGTAACGCGCTGCCGGCAAGCGGCCGCGGAGCCTTGACGCCTTGCCGCCGCCGGTGCAAAGGCTACTCCGTCGCCTAGGCAACCACCATCCTTCCCCACTCGGCGAGCCCGCACAGCGCTGTCGCGGTCTTTTTCCTCCCTCCGCCCCTCGTTCGTTCACTGTGCGTGCCCTCGCCCTTCGTAACGACCTCGTCGCTCCCTCCCCAGCGGCGTACCTCCTTTGAGAACCGCACTCACTACCGCGTTTGTCAGAAATATTTTCCCGCAACCGCATTATAAACGGTATTTCATCTTGGGGGACTGCACAATAAGCGGTATGCGTATACATGCGGTTATATGGGAGGGTGAACGGGAGTCGAAAAAGACCGCATTATAACCGGTCCTGCACTATATGCGGTTACGTTATAAGTGGTCTGCACTGTATATGGTTTTTTTCCTCATAAGACTTAATGCATAAAATGACACACATAACTCGACCCATCGTTATAACCAATATATCGTTATATGTGGTATCGTTATAAGTGGACTGCACTGTAATGGCAAAACTGCAGTCGGCTGAAGCTTGCGTAAAAGGTCCCACGATGTCGATAGCAACTTTTTCCCAGGCTCCACCAGGTAGAGGAACAGGTTGCATTGGCGCTGCAGAGGTGCGTGCAGACTTGTCACAGGACTGGCAAATCATGCAGGTGCGCACAAGAAGATCGTTGAAAAGTGTGGACTGGCCTCGTACCTGTTGGAAGATGGATGAGCGTGGAACGTGTCCAAGGCTCCCTTTCGCCTAAGTAGAAGGCGAAAGGGAACCTCTTTTTCTTCTCAGTGGATTGTTTTGATCCTTTTGATTGATCAGTATTGCCTTAACACGTCATGCGGTGCTTGAAACGGTTTATGGAACAGACGATGTCAACCGATGAATCACTGCCACACTTGGTCACCATTGATTGGCCTAGAAGCCACGAGGCTCTACGGAGAGCACCTTTTGCCGTCGAGCCAACTTGCAAAACAAAGGCCGCGTCAACACCATGCATGAAGTCATGGATGAATTGCAACGCATGCGTGAGCGCTGTTTCGACTGCGGAATAATCCTTATTTCGTGGTTGTGACTTTTGTGGTACCAAGGTCAAGCTGCACATGTTTTGACCTGACGGCGGTGGGAATGCCGGTGACAGACACCTTAAAACTTGACAATCTGGCACATTTTGGCGCAAATTACGTCGATTTTATCAGGATTGCGCAGCAAATAGAATTTGGCAACTTTGGTGCAGTTGGGTGAAGAGTGGAATCACTGCATTGCCTACAGCATTCATGAAACAAGGGATACATTGAACAGACTGGGTGCTGTCTGAATGTGCATCTGCAAGAGTGCCACAATGCACTGAAGTCTGCTCCTAGTTTGCATCTGTCTGCTTATTACATGAAATTTGGCTGTGTTCTGTAAATTCCATGCACAGTATTCTATTGTAATCATGACTTGAGAGCTAGGGAGATCACTGAAGCTCGCTTTATGAGAAAGAACAGCAACATCTGAGAGTTCACCGTTATTTATAATAATAATATCAGGGGTTTAAGGGGGGACGTGGCTTTCGGTACCAACTTTTATTTCTTCATGGATTTTGATGAAAATTGGCACACTTATCTGAAATGTTTTTTTAATGCTAGTGCAGAAATTTCATGAATATATCTTTACAACTTTTTGATGTACAATATATTTCACCTCCTGCTCTTGTTCCGAGTCTGACTCGCTTAAAAAATGCGATAGGAAACTCGTTCAAAGTGCTATGCATTCTAAGATGTCTGATTGCGGGCATGACATTCTTAGATTTTTTTATTTGCAACAGAATTTTTTTTAGTTTTCATTTTTCATGAGGTGACTGTGCAACAGGCATCGAGGCTTTGTGCAACTCATCAAATAGCTAATTATCAAAAGGCCATACTGAAAAAGCAAGAATGTCACGCCCTGAACTGTGCTTCAAGGAATATAGAACAAAAAACGGAACTGAAATAGACCCAGTGGTCAGTGAGAAATCAGCGGAACAAGCGAGGCAGGAAGCAAGAAAAGTCGTTTTGAGAAAACGGCTTTTAAAGTTGTACCAACGATATTACTTCATCAAAAGGCACTGGGGTCGCAATCTTTTGAGTGCTTCGTAACGTGCAGTTTCTTGAGTGCCCTGTGTTTAGTTTCAGGTGCCTTGCCTCTCTAAAACACAAGAAAATTGTGATCTTTGGTGTGTTTTATGATGTTGGACCTCCTGCACACGTGGCCTTTCATCTGTTGTGCCTTTGTTCCCTTTCTTTTTTCTTAAAATCGTTTTCTGATATACAAATAACGTGTAGCATGGACTTTAAACGAAGTTATGAAGTGGTGTAATAAACATGACAAAAAAAAAAACAAGATATTGTAATCCAATTAGGGCATGTACTATGATGATTTGCCAGCTTTCTTGTATTCATGCTATCACTAACATAATTAACGGTCTTGATTGAAATTGATCACTGAATCATTTTTATAGGATACTAACCTAGCCTACTAACCTACTAACCTACTAACTAACCTACTAACCTTTTATAGGATACAACCTATCCCTTCCTCCCAAATAGCAGGCAGTTACGGCCAAGACATTGGTGGAATAGGAATTCCTTAGCAGTTTATTCAAGACGCGAATTGGGCAGATATGAATTCATCTCCGTGTTTCACTCAAGCTAATTTGTAAACATCGCCTGCGATGCGCTTCATCATTCACCCGGTCGCGGACACAGTTATCTGCGAGGCTTTTATTTTTTCAGATGATTCATGAGCGCTTACGGCGATACCAAGCATGGCCCCAAGCGTGCCTAAATTGCGTCACCAGTGCTTTATTTCACCTCTAAGTGCTCGGCCGCATAGTCCGGGAAGTCGGCACGTGATGTGCTGGGTGGCGGCATTCGGTGACGATGCGCAATATGCCTAGGTGCGGCGACGAAAAATAGGCCCGCAACGTGTTTGGCCTCGCATTTCGGGATGCCGACGCGCACCCGCTGCGCGACAAGCTTGGCCGCGGGGTCCGCTGCCGATGCGTAAAATGACCATCCGCTGTACCGAGGAGCCGGCGGGCGAAGCGTTTCGTTGCTTGCGAAGAAGCACACTACCACGAGTCCGCCAACGCGTTGTTCTTGCCCGCAAAGTTCGAGGTTCGTCTCACATGCCGACTCTGAGCAGTAGACGCGCCGGACGCGGTGCCCGATGTTTCAAGGTACATAATGCGTGGTCGCGAGTAAAAAGAGTCGTCCTGCAATCATCTTCGTCACGACGTCCGAAGTGCTCATAAACAGAACCTCCAACCACGGATCCGACGAGTCAACGCTACAGTGTCGGTCCGACACGTGCGTTTGCGATGTTCGCTACGAGTGCGGCGCGCCGTCGTAATCCCACCGAGCTTCAGCTAGCAGCTCCAAACTAAAACGTAGTTCTATTCAAAGTGATCGTCGAGCCGTGAACACAGAGCGAGTGTGAATACGCCACGAAGTAGCGCGACTTTCGACAGCCGTGACCTGGAGACGCACGAGCTGCAGACGACGATCTCCCGGAGCGAGCATCGGATTAATGGCGAGGCGCGCTGAGGCAACATGGCGGACGCGGCCAATCGGAGAGCTCGAAACGACTTTCGAACATTTGCTTTTTGTGCGCTTGTTTTCGAAGGGAGGAGCCAGTTGCGGCGGGGAATTTGAAGACTGAGAAATGCGCTTTCCGATGAGCCCAAGATATCGGCGCCCGGTGGCATCGTTGCGTAGCTATGATTTTTTGAAAATCAGTGTTTTTTTGCGATTTCCCCAATAATTTTCGCCACCTCGGCAGGCACAACAATTTTTCATAGCACTTCTATGCGGTTTTCGGTGAAGATATTTTGGAATCGGATATAAAAAGGGCTACAGAAACTGAAAATGGGATTTTCAAAAAATCGAATTTTTTGCCATTTTTCCCGATACGAATGCCGCGTCCACCCTTAACATCCCAAAACCACGATATGATTATGAGAGACACCGTAGTGGAGGGCTCCGGAAATTTCGACCACCTGGGGTTCTTTAACGTGCACCTAAATCTTAGTACACGAGCCTCAAACATTTTGGCCTCCATCGAAAATGCAGCTGCCGCAGCCGGGACTCGATTCTGCGACCTTCGGGTCAGCAGTCGAGCGCCATAACCACTAGACCACCGTGGCGAGACAGTTCACCGTTTTTTTATAGGCGACAACCTCAGCGCGCTCGGCTGCCATTCACTGTCGCCTTGTTCTGCAGGACCGCATTCAAGTGCGTGCCGCTTTGTAGGAATGAAAGTAGCTGGCTGTTGCTGAGTTGAGCGTGACGGGTCACGGGCACCAAGAAACCTTGCTGCTTTGACATTGTCATGCCAAGTGCAAGCGTACAGTACAGCAAGCACAGCGCTGTCGTAACTATAGTGCATGCTTTTATTAGGTGCCCACCCAAACGCGCCTCCATTTGCTGCCAGGACCACTAGAGCATGGTGGAGATGCAGAATGAACATCGCTTGCAGGAAGCTCATTGTCACTGCTATAACCCAACTAGCTACTTGCCGTATCTGTGCACGGTCTGGAGCGGAGTGGGTATGAAGAACACTCACATGGCAAACGCGTGCATACGGTACAGCAAGCAGCCTGGCAGTGACGTTTGAACCAAGTAGGCAATGTGCTGCACACATCTAGCCAGGAACGATCGGCTCCATGCAGCTGTACCGGGTTTCAATGAAACTAAGTTTTCGCTTAGAGGCCGATCGCAGGTAACGCAGAAAGCCGATACTGTGCATTCTGTCGCTATGTCAGTTGCTGCGTATCAAGACCCCGCAATAGTTTCTAAATGATCCTTGGCATCGCCACCATGCGCTATCGGCCAGAATCTTTTGTGCACTTTGACTAAACGAAAGAAGAGGTCTTGTGGTGGGTACTTGAGCCAATATTTTCTATATAACTGTATTTATTGCCTTGTTGGTGGCGATGGCACACGTCAGAAGATGCAAATTTGTACTTGCTGGTCAATGCGTACTACCGTTTAGTACGTAGTTATGCCGCATTCACGGCAGATACAAATTAATGAGGTTTATCTATACCATGCTATGCAGGTGTGCGCCTCAGGCGATTCTCAGTCTAAATAAATCCAGACTGGAAATTTTGACCTGACAGTGTGAAGTAGCCTGTGTAACAGAAAATGCGGTGCCGGGGTCACTGGTGCTGTCGATAAATTAAATATCCCGATGGAAGCAAAGAATAACAATCAGGGCTCAATCCGCAACCAAACGCAGGCATTCTGCATGGCAGTCAAGTATTATACCACAGAGCCAAGCCAGCGCTTCGAACCGTTTCGAAAAAAAAAAAAAAACCTACACAGTAGACTCTCAGTAAACGGAAATCTTTTAAACAGAACTGCTGCATCTAACACGATTGGTTTCATACTTAGATTGTGTACCGGTGTTCATCTCTCAGTAAACGGAAGTCCTGCTAAATGAAAACATTACTTATCTATGAATCCTCAAGATATAGCCAAGCATAGCGCGAATGTACCTGTAACCACTCCATATGATATGCACATCATCACCCCGTAGCAAGAAATTCGTGGTGATAAAACTGACATCTCTGCTCTAACGAGTGCCGACTTATGTCGGACCATGAGCTAACCTTTACTTGATGGTGTACTTAAAAGTGCCTGCTAAGTACATAATATGTGCACAACTAAGTACTCAATTTTCGCGAAGACGCTCGAACCACCTCCTTACAGCTGGCTCAGACCGAAAAATACAGCATAGGCTGCTACTGCCCGACCGATTCCCGTGAAATTCCCAAAATGCGTGGGATCTGCCGGATTTTTCCTTCCACAGTTGAACCACTTTGTAGGAGACACAGAGTGGTCTTTGTTCCCTATATGAGTGATCTCTTAGAAGCAGAGTACCCCATTATCATTTTCTGATCAAGCCCTATTTCAATGGAAGCACACTGGTACCCCTTATACCCTATTGTCCGTTACATAAATGTCTCTTTAAAGGGGTGTAGCTTTATCTCAATATTTTCTCTCGTATGTATACCTTCTGGGAATAAACTTCAGTTTCAGTCGGCACCTTTTGTGTCTGGCTCCTCTCTATGTTCCCAGTTTCAAAGAAAGCCCTGAGCAAACCAGCTCATCTATTTACTCTCCCGAACAGCAGGAGGCTGTTCGGGATAGTAGATAGGTGAAGCGATAAGGGTAGCGTACGGTATGCATAGATCTTGTGCTAACATAAGGCCTACGGAAGGGGTCTCAAACACGCAGACCTTTCACCAGTGGCCCGCCGTGGCGCAGCACTACGTCAACCGGCTAGTAGGAACATCACCATGTTTGGAAGTACCTACCTGTGCATTCGTGACAGCGGCCCACTAGCTGAAGTGAGTTTGAGACCCCTGGTCTACAATATGCCGTGCAATGTTCATTGGATATCATTTCAACAAAGGTCTGGCATCTTATCCTTTCTTCTCCTTGATTCGGAGTTTGCACCACAAATCTTTCGTTACACTATGCACCAACTCGCACAACTTAAGGTGGCGGTCTCACTCCGGCGGCACAAACACGTCAGTTTTGTCACTTTACCAGCTGACGCGGCGGCTGTTCTCAGTGTTTCATATAGTTGACTTATATATCATTGAAAAGCTTGATCTCTGTACATTTCAAATATATTTATTAAAAACAAGTAAACTATTAGTATTTGGGGATGGATAGCCAAGAATATGCGCAAGTTACACGGTTTTGGCTGGCTGTGCCTCAGCAGTGACCATTTTTTGAAAAATCTGCTACAGTTACAGCACTGTTCTTTGCGCAGCACATTCAAGACATATTTACCTATTTCCTCAACGTAGCAAACTGATGTTGGACTTCTACTTTTTTGTTGCTGAGCTTTTGAAAACAGTCAAATTTAGTAACTTCCGCAGCAGATTGTCCAGTAACTCTTCGCTAGAGAAAGTTCATTTTCGGGGCGTATGTAGAGGATAAGATTTTCCGTCTGAATGCCCAATTTCATCGATGTGCACGTGCTACTTTTTAAATTATATTCATCTAAAGTGGGCGATATTCTCAATATAGGGACCTACCGTGGCCCATATTGGTGGAAAGCTACTGAAGTTCCATGGCCGAATTTGCACGTAAGGAAACTAGAGTCCCCGATCTATTTCCTCGACGTAGCGTTTTTCCATAAAGCAAGCAGAAATGCGATATGAAGCTCGTAATTTTTCATGCTGAAAATGTCAACAAAAGCGGAGTAATCTTCAAACTGCGCTGAAATCTCAACATGCATTGCTTAAAATATAACAGTTACGGTCTCTTTATATAATTATACACACTAATCACACACAAATGCTGCAGGAACACTGAGAAATTTGCATTATTCCTATCACTACAACGAAAATCTTCCTCTAGCGCCACCTAGACAGACAACACGAAAGCGCTGAATTGGAAAGCTCCCCGTCTCCCCGACTGTGGCGTTCGAAAACATTTTACCTCAAGGGAGAATGTCTTTTCTAACTTCAAACCATGCCCCAGCATCTGTAAGTCTTCTCTTTTTGTCTGCCCTTCTGAAGGCTGCGCGGGAGACCGTGAAAGCTGGTGTGAACTGTGAAGTCCTCCGAGGGTATGGAGTGAGGGTCGTCAAGTGAAAAGAAAAGCCGTACCCTCGGAACGTCCCCCTCGTGTGTGTGCGTGTGTTTGTGGCCCCACTCAGGCGACCACGAAAAAACGAGGGGTGCGCAACGACGGACAAAAGAAAGCAGAAAAACGGACAGTGCGCGTGCGATGCGAGGGAACTGAGTAGATCTGCGTGGGCGAAGTATGTTTTGAATAGCACCTCAGTTTTCCCTTTTTTTTCCTTTTTTTTAACAAAAAATGTAGTTTTTGAGAAGTATGGTTTGCTGGGCTTGTTCGTATGAATCCGCAGCAATAAACATCATAAATGCGAGATGAGGCACACATATATAGGAATGACACGACAACTGTTTTGTACTTGCTGTGTGTTCCTTTCTGCCATTGCTAACAAACTGAACACCGCACAGTTAAACTAACTAAATTAACAATAGATGTATACCTCCACTTCTACAAAATGTAGGTCACTCGAATTTCTTTTGTACCGGCTACCTTTCCTTTATGCGTCGCAGCATTTACCCCAGGCAAAACTACACTCACAGAATAGATCGAGTAAAAAAGGACTCTTTTTGTCCCACAACAATAATCGTCATTTATTGTGCCTGCCTTTCCTTGCATTATCGCTGCGCGCCGGCACTTTCTAGTCACGAACGGCGCGTGCGTCATCAGCGTGACAGCATTCCTGATAGAAAAGTGGCCAGCGCCGAGTTTTCAAGAAAGGAAACGCAAGCAAGCCAGATGACGATTATTCTTGCGGGACAAACAGACGCCCTTTTTACTCGATCTATCCTGTGAGTGTACGGCACGGTAGGAGTGCGTGTCGTGAAAGTAACCCATCACGTTCAACTGCGCTTGCTGTGCTCTGTACTTGCTAGATTAGGCTACAAGCGGAAACTTGGCAGGATACGCTCGCTCCGATTCGCCGTGTATCATATACTTTGGCAAGTTATGCATCGGACTGTTTCGCTTCAGGACGTGGGTCCGATTTCCGCCTACGACAGGTGCATTTCCATGGCAACGAAATCCACGAACACCCGCGTATATATTTCCGTGCACTTTAAGTGTTCAGGAGTACCCCATGGCGGCGTTCCTCATAATTACATCAAGCTAGCTCCAAGGGGCCGCGGGCGCTTGCGAACTCTGCCTCCGCCCCCGCTTCTATCACGCGCACCTTTAGACAGCCTGAGGTTACAGCCTAGGAACTGCGAGCTCACTTTGCGTATCTCTGATTCATTGCTCTTGCTTTGAATGATTGAACTTTGTGGTGTGGAACGCGGTTTTTGTCAGCACAGTATCGCAAAATTCACACCTAAATTTGTATACCTGTTTGCTAGAATCACAAATAAAGTTTACATAAAAAGCCTTAGTGGTAAGCTTCGGCCGTATTTGCGGTCACCCTGTGGCATGTGCGGGCACATATTCATTGGGATTTTCCGAATGGTCTACATCTCTTCTGGCACTTGGATTTGTATGTTTCGGCCCTAAATAGTAGGCCTCCTAAGTTTTTTATTTCTTCAGTAAACCTCCTCAGGCAAGGTTTTACAAACGGCAGGTAGCATACATGCGTAATACGCCTGGGGTCCCGGTTCGTTCGCTGCTGTATATTCTGGTGCGCAGCCCATATCGGTGACTACGCAGCAATTCTTGCTGTAGCGGGAATTTGCGTCCATTGCTGATGTGGTGAGCAGGAAACCCGAAGTATGACATTGTTTCACACAACACAGATTTGCCGTCGGAAGGCAGTGACATCCGATTGATAGCCTCCAGCCGGGAATCTTAGGCGCGTGCCTGTAGGCTTGTGTTGCTGCACTGGTGGCTGAAATCAACAGCTATTCCTCGATATCTGCGCAGTGCATGCTGTTGTGCTCGTGAAACGCGATCGAACACCTCCTCTCTGTTTTCTTTGTTTGACCAGCCATGCATTTCAATTGACCAGCCATGCGTCCAAAAAGCGTTATTCAGTGAGACAAGTTCTTTTCTTCAACATCCTTTGGAACTGTTTTGTATTATGGTGAATTGATACTAACCTGCTGAAGTTTCAATTCAAATGAAATAAATGACAATACGTATAGCAGGGAAAACTGTGCTGCTTAGGCAGTTGGCACGGGTTTGACACCGTGCGTCAGAGCGGCAGCGTTGTAGCATGCAGTTGCCAAACTACCAGTCTTTCGAACATTCGGAAGCTTAGGTTACATTCGGAAGCATATGTTACACGGTGAAGGAAGAGCACACCTAGTCAAATAGAATTTGTCTTCTCCTACAGACGAATGAGATAATGGTATAAGGAGGGGAGGAGGAGGGGATGTGGGGGGGAGGTGTTACACACAACCACTGGGCACGTTTCTTCCACGGGGGAAGGAAGGAGTACATACGGGTTTGCTTACACCCCGTGTTGCAGGTCAGGGTAAAACTGAGCCGTGTTCCCAACAAGGGCCGCAGAAATAGCGTCACGACCCTTTACAGGGTACAGTCGAAACCCGCGGTAACGAAATCCCGAGGGAACGAAATTCTCACCGCAACGAAATATTTTCAGAGCACCGGCGAACGCCCGTAGGAGTCAATGCATTTCGTAACTCGAGACTACGAAAGAAACATGGTGCTGTCTATAAAGTAATGGAAAAGGAAATAGGGTTGCTTTATAGACAGCACCATGCTTGACGTCTGCATCCCAGGTCAGTGGGCATGGGCTGAAGATTGCCTTTGCGAGTGCTTCATGCCGCTTGAGTTACGTCGGCGAAAAGGTGGTGGAGATACAAAATTTCAAAAAAATATTTCTCAAGTTAAAGAAATAATACCCTTTTGTAACTTTATCTATGTTCATCTAATACATAGAGCTTTCAAATGAAGTATCGTGCATATTTTTAGTCCGACCACCAAGGCAAGTTTTTTGACGATGAATACAGAGCTTTTCTCAAAAAAGTAAAATTCGCAATTTTTTTTTTCAGACGATTTGCTACACCTTCAGCGACTAAATTATTTTTCTTTTGTAGTATGTCGAACAGGCTTCCAGTATATAATTAATTTCTACCCTTTGAGTTTGCCTTGTTCCTGGAAAAAAAATATCAAACTTTGCAACTTTATTCAATTTTGCTCGTGCGAAAAGCCCTCGAAGAATCGATATACATAAATAAGTCATTATTTTTACAGTTACATCACTTCATTAGCTTGCCGGAAATACCATTTTATCAAGTGCATGCCATAAACGTCTTTTGAAAAAAAAAATTGTTGTTTGATGTCCTTTAGCTCAGTCTTCGCAAACCTACAGACTCCCAGAAACAGGCCGGAAAATTTTTGGCAACAGAAATAAACGAGCAGAACGAGTTTCAAACTTCAAGAAAAGCGTGGAAATTTTCTCAGCCATATTTGTGATGGTCGGAAAAACGCTGGGCGATTTGGCATGGAATGACCCATATATATATATATATATATATATATATAACGTTTCATTCGTTTTATTCTTATCTTCTGCCTTTCTTTTTATATTTTAACCGTCTTGTTTAATTTAATCATTCATTTTTCAATGGGATAGGCTCACCCACACTACCGTATATACTAGCATAATGATCGCACTTTTTTTTCAAAAAAATTGACGCCAACTTCTGGGTGCGATCATTACGCGGGGTAAATTTTCCGTGAAACAATATTCTGAGCACCGAAAACGCAAAGAAGTCGCTAATCTGAATTCTTACGATAGCTATCATGAACACAACCAAAAATAAAAGTAGAGTAAGGCTTACCTTTGTAATAAAATGCACGCATTACGCAGGAGCTACATGCGTGGAACACTGCCCTTTTATTTTTGAACTCTCTGACCCCCTAACGTTCATTCTGAGTCCGAAGCGTCACTGGCGTCAGTGTCGTCGCCGCACGATTCCCTGTCGGAATCGGCAGTGTCTTCACTGTCCCACAGACGGTCATCTTCTGTCCCGTCGAGCGCGTTGGAAATGCCAGTCTTCTTAAAGCTCTTGACGACCACCTCGTCGGAAATGGTACTCCACGCTTCGAGAATCCAGGAGCAGGGGACTTCCATGGAGGGTCTCCTGATTTTGCCACTTGGCGTGAAATCGTGGTCGCCCGCCGCCATCCACTCTGCGTACAGCCTTCGGACGTTGTCCTTGAACGGTTTGTTCAGTGACACGTCCAGAGACTGTAGCAGCGAAGTTAGACCCCCAGGGATCACTGCGATTTCCGTGCGCCGCTCCTTCAGCTCGGTACGGACACTGTCAACGAGATGGCCCCGAAAGCTGTCCAGCACAAGAAGTGAAGGAAGCAGAAGCGCTCCTGCTCTTCGCCCCCAAACCGTCTTGATCCAATCGACCATGAGGTCTGCCGTCATCCACCCTTTTGCTTGAGCGCGGATGTGGATGCCACGGGGAAAGTTTCCCTTCGGAATTGTTTTCTGCTTCAGAATCACGTACGGCGGCAGCTTCCGCCCGTCTGCCGTCACTGCGAGCATCACGGTGCACCGCTGCTCCTCCGCACCACACATTTTCACGAGCACACTTTGAGCACTTTTCTCGTTCACAGTAGTGCTTCGAGGCATGTCAAACGTCAACGGCGTTTGGTCGGCGTTGCCTATCTGTGACAGCAGGAAACCGTTCTTCTGGCGTATCCTCGTGACGAACCTGTGAAAATCGATCACTTTGTCTTCGTACGCGGATGGAAGTCGCTGGCACAACGACGTCCGCCGCCTCAGCGACAGTCCATTCCACCGCATGAAGCGTGTCGTCCAGCCGGAACTGGCGCGGAAGTCCTTTGTGGCTATTCCCAGCCTCCGGGAAACTGTGCGCGCCTGCGTCCGTACCATGTCTAACGACACGGCACAACCGTCTTTGCGCATGTCCCTCACGTATTCGAGGACTGCCTTTTTGATGTCAGGGAACTTGCCCGTTTTGGGTCCGCGGAAAGCCCGGCGCATGCTGTTCGTAGCCATAAGCTTCTCGCGCTGTTTTTTCCAATATCGGATCCGGATTTCGTCGACGCCAAAATGTCTGCTGGCAGCGCGGTTTCCGTGCTCTAGCGCGTAATCAAGCGCCTTCAGCTTGAACGCGGCAGTAAAGCTCGCATACCGCCCCATGGTGAAACGGTGCTTCAACAGACGATCACAAAGCACAGCCAAAAAAACGTGGTGCCGAGTGACGCCGTGACGAGCGACTGGGATGGCGGCGACACGGCTTTTTCAGGAATTATGGGAATGCGTCGGCAGCTTGTTGCTGCGGGATGACAACAGGTCGACCAACAGGCGGCCGCCGCTGTAACAGTGCGGGATAGCAAAACAAACATGGCGGCCCACAGAGCGAAGCGACCGCATTTTTTTTTTCTTCTTTTCGTCAGTCACGGTGGTTGTGAGTACGTCACGCGCGTCAAAACAGTCTCTTCTGTCTAAATAAGGAATGCTTTCATTTAAATCAGTAAATTTACGGCATTAGCGTAGTGATGCCTGCTTTCAGATCACAGAAACAAAGATGGGCGCGTTCAGCTGCCACAGACATAAAACACATGGCGGGCATTCAGTGAAAACTGCGGCATTTGCCTTTACTGCAATCCTAAATGGCACGTTTCCGCCAACGGTGGGCAAAAATTACGAATATGTTTGGTGCGTGCAGTTCACTTGACGAGTTTGGAAGAGTTATTAACGCAACATTCGACAGATGATAAACGCGATGATCATCGGCTAGACTTGGCACACGACATATCGATGCGGCAAGTTCGGGGTGCGATCATTACGCGGGGAAAAAGAAAAATCGAATTTAGACGACAAAATTTAGGGGTGCGATCATTACGCGAGTAAATACGGTAGATTTTTCAACCACAGGCGCCTCGGAGAGCCGCACTAACAGGGCAGGATTCCTGCACCCACGCTGCCACATTGACATAGACATGAGGGTTGAACTGTAGTTCTCAAACGGCCTCGCGCGCATGCACAATCTTTGCCCCCCCACACACGCAACGGGTAAGCGACAAAAGAACACCGGCCCTTTTTTCCCCCTCTGGAAGTAACCGCAAAAGGCGCGGAGACCGGGGCTTGCTTTGCCACGGATGCACCCCTCGCAGCGAGTAATTGCTGCCGTCCAAGCAAAGGAACAATGCCCCCCGCGACCTTCAAAAGCGCGTCGCGGAAGCCGCACTATGCGTTTTGTTTCCTTTCTGCCATTTCTATTTTATTTTATTTTATTTATTTACTGTTACTTATTTATTTTTTTCCCGCCCGTATCTACGGCACCTGCTCCACTCCGCCGAAACGGCGCTTCTTTCCCAGTTTTCTTGTTTGCTTGCTCTAGCGAATAAGCCGAGAGGAACTGTTTGCCGCACTATACGTCACCACTGTCAACTTGACTCATTTATTACTTTCTTCCTTTCCTTCCTTCAACTAAGAGTGACCACGACGATTTGGGATGTTCGCACAGCGCCGTATTTGCTCATAAGCCCTCATTGCTCATACGCCAAAACAATGCAGGGTTTCTAGGTTCGGTGAAATATTCTCAGAAAAGTCAGACACGCGTGCTAAGCAATTTTATTTACGTGCCGCTCGGGGTCCGAGCTTTATCTAATGAAGCTTAGACCTCCAGCGAAACGTAAAATAAAATTGCTTCGCACGCACGTTTTTTTTTTTCACTTTTATGTGTGTATATATATATATATATATATATATATATATATACGAGAACAGAACTTCCCTGAGCATTTGCAAATCATACATAAAGTGTGAATAGAAGCCCTCATGTCACCATAATTATTTGGACAATAATTACTGCATAATTATAGCGTTCTCTCTGCAAAATATTGCTGTCAATTCTATCTTGAGAGAAATAAAATCTTCAGTACATAGATCGATTGTGTCAGGGTTTGTGGGATCGATTGTGTAACAGCATATAGAGTGGTAGACGTAAGTGGCCGTTTACTTGAGGAAGTACATAGAAATGGAACAAAGGAAAGGGAGAGTTTATTATGACGACCGCTGTCTAGCTCAAGCAGATGACTGAGTAGTGACAATCAGTAAATGAGGTAGGAGTAAACGACAGCGACAGAGGGGATTATTTACATATGTACACTGTACACGGAAGGTTGTGATGTCTCATGGTTTGCTTGTGATGTGGCCTCCGCGATAGAGCTTGTCACCCAACCCCGCATTCCGGCACTGTATGTCACGGAGAGCAGCTGGCCAGGCAGCCTACGTGAGCGGTTTGCAGCGCAATTGTCCCTCTCGTGAAAAGAGCCGCACCGCTGGGGAAAGGGACAAGTGAGCTAGGGTCATCACAGAAGGAGCGATAGAAAGAGGCGTCATTGAAGGGGAGAAAAAAAAAAGAAGCCCTTGCGGCAGCCAGTGTGGATCAGCGCGTAAATAGTTATACTACCAAGAGAGAGAGGCACCTCTTTTCTGGACTGTTGCATGGGAGTACGAAGGCTCTCTGGGCCGTGCATTTTTTTTTTCTTTGGGGGGGGGGGGGGGGGGGAACGGGAAGGGGGGGGAGCGTCAAGCACATCTGAAACTTTTCAAAGGAGCAGCGGCGCCCCTGAAAAGAGTGGATTAGTTGCAGCAGGGAGAGGCTCTTCGCTGTCGCGACGGCCGGAGAGCGCATTTTCCTCTTTTTTCCAAACGTGACTTGGTGGAGTCTTCTGGTGGCTCAGAATGAAACTAGACTGGAGTGGAACCACCACCTTAATACTCTAGTAAAACAGAAGGTTGCACTACTGTACTTTCATTTCCAGTGTTACCGAGAATACTTACGCCAATAAATGATACATTTCAATGCAATGCATCCGCATTTCAAGGACCCATGTTCAAGAGACAGGGCGCGCAAACACAGACACAAAAGAGAAGTCTTCTCTCTTGTGTCCGTGTTTGCATGCCCTGTCTCTTTAACATGAATACTTACCAACTAGCTCAGTTCTCTGTTACTTCAAGGACCCACCTGGTGAGGCAGGATCTTGACAAAGTCCTCAGTGACTGGCACCAATGCTGCGGCTGCCACAGCGCTCACATCATCATTTTGGTCTTGAAGCCCCTGAAACACGGGCTCAAACACGACCGGGATCAGCACAGACGTCAGGTCCTGCAAAGAATCAGAGTAAGTGCAAATGTTTAGGCTCTGATGTTTTCCACAAGGGTCTACTATCAATCATCACAGATTTGGAAAGCTTATTCATATAAGTACTCACACTGACATCATAAGTGGTCGGCTGGTTTTGCATTTGAAAGATCCACTATGATTAGAGGCCGTTGTTATAATGTACATTTTGACAGTTGCACGCGTGAAACGCGTGACCATGAAACGGTTCTGAAAAGGGACCATGAAACGGTTCTGATGATTTTGTACAAATGCAATGAGCCAGTAAAATAAATCCTAAGGATCATTTGCATACCAATTTAGGCTTCCTGCATCAAGTGTGCAACATGTTACAAGACTTTAAACATGCTAATCTCTACAGACCTCAGTGGCTCAGCCGAACGAGTTTTCAATTTCCCATTTCAATTCTATGCAGAATAGTTCCATTACATATAGCACCAGCAACCGATCAGATTCTATATGTCCAGTCCACGTCACCACTGAACCTCCAGTGGACAGGGAGCATTGTCTGCCTCAGTTACAATGTGCTCCGTGTTGACGTGAGCTGCATGACAGTGTTCATCTCAAGGTTTCTCTTCTCAGACACCATAAATTACCATAGCTCCTTGTAAGCTGCAAATCTAGCGATTGGTGCTTCCAAAGGTGTGACATCGCGTAAGGCATGTAAGGCAACTGGCAAACGGAGTCAATTCAGCTCGACGGTACAGTGAGCGTCGGGCTATTTGATCACCGCCAGGATCCACGCGTCTGCAGCTGTAGCTTCAAGCTGTAGCTCAGCTTCAACCATATTGCCCAAGTTTAAGCTCATCCGCTATCGTTCTCAAATACTTCTTGTTTGTCCACCTACTTGGCATTTGCAGATTCTCAGCTTACAGGAGAAAAAAAATGGGAATGGCTGGTAGTGTTGCAGCACCTCGTGGAGCAGATCTCAACCAATCCGTGATACACTTCATCTCCATTGAGCACACTGCCATCACCAACGTCTGCGAGTTAGTGAGTTAAGAAGGAGAGGCAGTCTTGAGAAGGAGTGTCACAGATAATTGCCCGGTGCATCAAGGTGCATCACTTAAATTATGGTGCAAATGATTTGATAATGCTGCATGCAGCCTAAATGGTGACAAAATTTCAGAAAACCACTTCATGGTCCCTTTAAGCGGTAGAATGCGGGGCTAAAGAAACAGACTTCTGAAGAAAAAAAAATGCATTTTCAAGTTTGAGTTTTTTTGGATTGCTGGTTCTTCAAAGAACATGCTCACCGAGCTTGGTCTTTCAGTGCAGCAGAAAAGAACAAAAATGAATTTTTTTCACAATACAGCGGTGTGCATTTGCTGTCAAAAGCTTCATTAAACACCCTTTGCAAGATGCGGCTGCAAAGCAGGCAAGAAGCTGAATGCGAAGTGAATGCCCATAATAGAACACTCAATTGTTTCTCGCGCCTTTTAGTCACAGAAGTCGCGAAGTACGCCAGAGGACAAACAAATAAATTAAAAAGGCACATCTTTAGCCACGGCGACAGCAGAGTCGCTGGAAAACCGAAACCCGTGCTCGAATTGGCGGAAACATATCACGTGACCATCCACCGCTGATTTTGCGCCGATTTTAAGTTACTACTGCTGCATTTGTGTGCTACTTGGCTCATCTGTTCTTTCTCCTGCGAGTTTATTGCGATCAGCGCGTGGTCTTTAAGTTACTACTGCTGCATTTGTGTGCTACTTGGCTCATCTGTTCTTTCTCCTGAGAGTTTATTGCGATCAGCGCGTGGTCCGAGTTGTGACCAACATGGACAGTGTTGTGACCAACATTTGCAGCTCAAAAGCTGCAAAAAAGAGATGATTGTATGCAATGTACCGAAACCAGACCAGAGAAGCGTTCCCTTCTTCTTCCACTCCTAAACGTGTACATGCGACAGCAGATGGCTCATACATGATGGCATGTGGCAATATCTCATACTCAACTTTTTGCCTTTCTTGAAAATGGTTTTTTCTAGAGCTGTGCGAATAGCAAAATTTTGGGTGCGAAGCGAATTCGAATATTGAAGTGTGAGTGCGAATCGAATCGAATATTTTTCGAATACTTCGAAGCAAAATTGCAGAAAAAGAAGTTAGAGAGGATTCCTAAGCATATTATGAGATAGCAACATGAAAGTGGTTCTTTTCACTAGGTTGATGAAGCACTGGCCGGGTGGTGTTTCATAGTTGTCTCATTAAGAATGAGGCAATGTAGAGGCCAAATTCTATTTATGTACATGATTTGGTGCAACCAAAGTGTTGCCGACAACACGTGATAGGCAAAGGTGCCATTTCCTCAGCCTCTCCTCCTCTTTCAACTTTTGTGGATGCCCAACTGATGTGGCGGACAAGGGTGTGCTCCCTCCAAGTCCGGAGTTCCAAATCTGCCTCTAGATGTTGATATGTTGATATAGAAGAATATCTTAAACTTTGGATGCTAAAAAGCTTCAGCTTCCGATTTTTTTCGGACTTCCTGCCCAAATTTCAGGTCCAAAACAGCATTAATTGAGCCCCCACATCTGCCACATCTTTCATCTCCATGTTGGAACCAGCGTTTTCTTGAGTTAGTACATTTGCGACTGTGGCAGAGCTTGAAAGGCAGCTTTGCCGCAATACCGGGGTGTGATGAGGTGAAGCATTTTGAAAAATCTAGGGACCACTTCCAATCGGACGTTGACTGTGTCTTGGCAAAGTTCGACCGTAACGGAGCTTGAAAGGCAGCTTTGTCGCAATGCCGGGGTGTAATGAGGTGAAGCATTGCGAAAATCTAGGAAGCACTTCTAATTGGACGTTGTGTCTTGGCAAAGTTCGACCGTAACGGAGCTTCAAAGGCAGCTTTGCTGCAATGCCGGCGTGTGATGAGGTGAAGCATAGTAAAAATCCAATCGGACGTTGACTGTGTATTGGCAAAGTTCGACCGTAATGGAACTTGAAAGGCAGCTTTGCCGCAATACGAGAGTGTAATGGGGTGAAGCATACTAAAAATCTGAAGTGGTCACTTTCAATCGGACGTTGACTGTATATTTGTTTTTGGGAAGTTCGAATAGTTCGAATAGTAAAATTGCAGTGCGAATCGAATCGAATAGCAAACACTATTCGAAAAATATTCGAAATTTCGAATATTCGCACACCCCTAGTTTTTCCACATCTGCACAACATGACTTCTGCAATCGTTTTCTTGCGAAACAACAACTTTTTTCACACATTCACTGCATGCCCAACTAGACCAAAGTTCCCATGCCGACTGTAGTTTTTCTTGATATTTCTAAGGCGTTCGACACGGTAAGCCATAAACTATTAAGTTATAAGCTGTCCTTACTTAACCTGAATACCGATCTGCTACTATGGCTCAATTTTTTCCTTACCAATCACTTTCAGTATGTTACTGTTAACAACCAGGAATCGTCAATATCTGAGGAAACATCTGGTGTTCCCCAAGGTTCTGTTCTAGGTCCGTTATTTTTTGTAACTTATATTAAAGGAGTGGTGACGCGAAAATTTTGACACAATTTGACTGTTGCACCATACTAATAGGTACATATAGGTGCCATCTGTACAATATCAGCCACAAATACGGCCTAAAAAGTATTTTAATTGAGTTTTGAAGTTCGTGAAAGTACCGAATCGGAAATCGAAGCAAAACGCGATGACGTCATCGAGCGGAGCCTTTTTGTAAACAACGTACATCACGAGTTCTGGCCAGGTTACTGGAGGCGTATACGAGACTGACAACGCTGGTGGCAACACCTGATGATGCATAGCCTAACCAGAGACCTACAAAATAACATTGCAGCGACTTACCCGCTTACTGACTCTGTGTAAAGCATTAGCAGTGAGATAATTAGCAACTGACAGCATTCTCATTGGTTTTTTTGCAACAAGAACAGCAACATGACGGAGAAAACAGAAAAAAATATTTTAGTTGGATAAAACGCCACAAGATGTCGCCACCCCCTTCGCGGCTGCTGCTACAGCCGTCAACAGCTCCAGTAACCAGTTACCCACAAATGTTAGGAAGTCTACAGACAAACTAAAGCTCTCTACTGCCACGATCGTATTGCGTAGTGGACCGATAACTGCTTCGGCGTTCCGATGTGCGTACGTGGGATTGGTATGCCTCGAGAACACAGCGTTGCCCAATCTAAATACCAGTCAGTAAAGCTTACATTATGTCACTTGCATGTGACACATAAACACTGGTACACAGTGCCAATGTTGTGATTTCACTGCTTCCTTCACGACTTCTCAACCCGCTACTTTACAAATGATCGAAGCGAGAATGTTTCAGCACCTCTAATGCTGCGGCTGCTCCAAGCCTCAGAGAAAATGTCGCCTCAGTTGGACGACAATGACAAGAACAAAATCGCAGCCACCGACGAGATTCACACAGTGAATTGAGCTTTTCTGACTGATTTTTAAACTCCTCCCAGACCTTTCATCCATCGCCGCACTAGATAAGCAACATTGTTTGACGATTGAGGAAAAAAGCACTCGCAATGCTCAACACAGCAGATGAAACAGCAGCACTGACAACATGGCAGAAGCTGGCCAGTGACGTCCCTGGCTCTAGCAGTCACCTGATAGTACAGTATAGACCGCTTATAATGTAAGTCACCGGAGTCGCGAATATCCGCACTATAAGCAGTACCGCACTATAACCAAAACAACCTTCTTCAAAGGGAATTGAAAACTGGGCATGTTGCTAACGATTCGTAGCTGGTCGAGGTAAACAGCGCAAAAAACGAAGACAGAGTAAAGGAGGGACACAACACGAGTGCTCGTATTGTGTCCCTCCTTTACTTTGTCTTCGTCCTTTGCGCTGTTTGTATCAACCAGCTATGCTTCTTCAAAGGCTGCAATTGCGCAAAACGTGTTGAGCATGTAGCCTCGCGTGTCTGATAATCGACATATGGTATTTGGGGCGCTTACAACCACTTAAATTTCCAAATGTTCAAAAATTAACCGCCAAAGACCCGCATTGCCAACGAAATGAACATGGGGGAAAAAGCAAACAAAACAAAGCGCCATCGCAGAAATTTGCCGACAACGTTTCAGGCCACCTTGAGGTATGCGCATTACACAGAAACTATGTCGAATCGCGACCGAAATTTCGCATGCTGAACAGTACCGATCGTTCGATTTCCCGGGCGCGCACCTGATGTCCAAGACATTGCAATCAAATCGGGAACCACCATTCGAGACTTGCATGTGCCAACCATGCCCTCATTTTCATTAACAATATGATTCCCTTCCCTTCAAGTGCAGCCATCACAAAGAGTTTCTGGTTCAGGACCAGCAAGGCATTAGACGTTCGTTTGCCCAGCACCTCCAGCGGTTTGTCACAAGAGGAAACTACAAGCAGTCGCCTCAGAAGGTACTGTTGTGGAAGCTTCTAGTTCAGGACCAGCAGGCATAGGACGTTGGTTTAACCAGGGACTCCAGCAGTTTGTCAGGAGAAGAAACTGGAAACAGTCACCGCGGGGGTGAACGGCTGTTTACTTTCGGGCACAGCAGCCATAAAGTTCTTCGTTTTCGTCCCGTAGCCCTACTAGAGCATGGCAACATTCATAATAAATTTGAAAATACCTATATTTGCAGACTTTGGCAAGGTACCGACAGCGCAGCTTCATTATTCAGCGTCAAGTGGTCACCCACCTTGCGTACGGCCAGCAAGTACTTGATGCCCAGTAGGCCACCATGACGAGCCTCCCATTCGGGCCGCTGAAGCAGCTGCAGCAGCACCCGCAACACACCACAGATGCCTGCCCGTACAGCAGAGGAGTGTTCTGCACCATCTATGCCGGAGCCCAGCTTGTCACTCGTCATCAAGTTGAGAACATGGCCCAGGGTCTGGGCACAGGTCTCGCGCACAGGCGCCACTACCTACAATGGCAGAACATTCCGTTACTGCATACCGCAAAGTGTCTATTTTCCTGACGGACAAATGTCACTATAATGAAGCCACATCATACACAAAATTAGCTTTGTTATATTTGGTGTTTGTTATGACCACACACAAATTTAGAAGCATAAAATGCCAGGCGTGCACGGAAGACGTAGCACAGTCCCCGTGAAAGCCGGAGAAGCGGCCTTTCCAGAGCCTGTGGTAAACCATCTGGGGCAACTAATCCAGGTACAGTTGCGAGGTACCAACTATGCCAGAAACCATCATAATTCTGCTAAGTAGGGAAGTAGCCACTATGCCATTATTTATACAGTGAAATCTCGGTATAACGAACTTCAGGGGACCGCGGAAAAATGTTCGTTATTCTGAAAGGTCGTTATAGTGAAAGCCCAAAAATTTACCATAACAATAGAATTTCAGTAACGCAAACGTCCTTCGCGATCTTCGGGTGCTACCGTGACATCGTCGTCCATGTCATCGTTGCAATCCTTTAAGGCCCAACTGCATGCACGCAAGTTTTGAGCGACGGCCGACAGGATTTGCTGTCGCGGAGGGTCATCCATCGCCGTCGCTTGTCGCGTCGCAGGTTTCTGGAAAGCCAGAAAACATCGCTTGTCGGCCAGAAGGGAGCATAACGATATCCGGCAACATGGCAGCATCTCTGACCCTCGCTTCGGTTGCAATTTGCTCGTGATGCTTCCAATCGGTGCGTACTTCAAGGAATGCAAGTTACAGACTACCGTATTTATTCGAAAATAGGTCGGGCACGAATATAGGTCGACCCCTGCTTATAGCACTCTACGAGAAATAAAAAAAAATATTCGAAAATAGGTCGACCCATGTTTTTTTTTTTAGAAACAGGAAAATTGAAACATAGCACACCTTTATTTACAATTAACTTAGCGCCCTAGTCGCTGCCGGGAGTGTCATGTTCGTCAGATGTGCAAGGAAGGTTGTCGGATTCTTCGCAGGCATCCTCGGCATCCCAAATGACGTCGACTTCGCTGCCATCGATTGCGTTGGAAATGCAGCACTTTTTAAAGCCAGTCACGATAATTTCCGCTGGCAAGTCTTTCCGCGCGTCCTTCACCCACGTCGCAACTTCATTGAGGGAAGCCCTTCTCGCGGCGTCCCGTCGGTGTCATTGCAGCATGCTCCTTCAAGCCACTCTTTGTAACTCTTCGCCACCCGGTCCTTAATGTAGCCGGGACGTCATACCTAGCGGTATGACGACCAGGTCTGTTGGCCTTCTGCAGGGCCTCCTTGACGCCCGGAGCCTCAGTTCTTTTTCAAGAGCGTCATGCCTGCCAGTTGCTGGGCCGCGAAAAGCACGACGCCATCCATTGCACGCGAACAGTCGGTCCCGCTGCTTCCGCCAACCCCTAATCAACTTTTACGTCGAACTCACGCTGAGCGGCACAATTGCTGGAATTCTCGGCAAAAAGTATCACTTGACGCTTGAAGTCAGCTGTGTAGCGCTACCGACGTGACACCTTCGCAACCGCGCATTTGCAAATGCGAACCGTCACGTCAGATCAAACAACAAACAAAGAGTGAGGCCTTAGGCCAGTGCCAGTGCGCCTGCGCGTCGGCAGGCAGCACGGCTAGGGGGCTAGGGACTTCACGGCCTACCTAGGGAAATCACGGGTTCCAGCGCAAACATGGCGGAGCGGCTGCATTTCGCGGGGGCTTTGAAAAGGCGGTGTGCAGCTATTGCACAAATAACTCTTTTTTTCTTAGTTACTTAGTCGGAAAAAGCGAGCGGGTACGGTTTTTATACCAGATTTTATGGTATATAATGTGCGTATGTAGCAGGAACTGCTTGAAGAACAGCAGGCGCGGCAGTTGAACGGCATAGGTGCGGTGCTTTTGGTCGCTTTGATCGCGAATATAGGTCGAGATTCTTTGGTCACGAATATAGGTCGATAGCTGATTATGGGCAACATTTTTGGGAAAAAAAGGTCGACCTATATTCGAATAAATACGGTACCTTCTTTACAGTCCCATCGCACGCGGAGAGCGAGGCAGCGGCCGTATTTTGTCTTTAATTTCGATCGACGGTTCGTTTTATGTTTCGGTGGTAGCTTGCTGCAATGTCAACATCGTCGTCGTGTGAGGTAGCCCCACACCCCCGGTAGCCCTTCTCCCTGCGAAGCAACGATGTGAGGCGCTGCGGCTTTTCTTAAACGTTCCATGACAGCAAGAAGAAACGTTGTCGAGGTGCGCCTCGTGGACTAACCCCAACATAACACAGTTTGCAAAGTGCGACGTAGCGTAGGCAGCGTACGCTTCCGGGCGCCCTATGGAATCACAGCAGATACTACTGTCGCGGTTAAACATAAGATTGCGAAAAAAGAAAGTCGCGAAACGCTTTTATGGCATCCTTATCTCAAACAAGACAATAATAAATTTGGCATGTTATCATTCATCTACTCTGTAATTCTTTTTCGTAATTTGCCTGCGTGCACGCAATAGTTTTCAATAGAGCAACCGCGACACTTTGTCGCGAACACGTGGGTGCTCCCGTCGCGACAGCGCGACGGAGCCCGTTTGTCGCAGTCGCCTTCGCTCGAAAGTCGCGTGCAATGCATGCGGTTGGGTCTTTACAAAACCTGATGCGCTGTCGCCTACGCAACCGAGGGAAAAAAAAATTCTTCTCCCGCTTCTTTCTCCTCCCGCGCCATCTCTGGTTTTTGCGGGAGGGCATCCGCTCTTCGCGCTGCGTCGTCTGCCACCTTACAGCTCCGACTGCCATGACCGATACACTGAAATCTAAGAATCCTCGCATTTCGGGATATAAGTTCGTAGTACTGAGGTGTTAAGATTACACGGGAATTAAATAACGATCGTTATTCTGAAATGTTGCCGACGCAGCGCTCGCCTTTGCCGCACACGGGCGCGGCAAAGGCGAGCGCTGCGTCGTCTGCTGCACTGAAATCTAAGAATCCTCGCATTTCGGGATATGAGTTCGTAGTAATGAGGTGTTGTTAAGATTACACGGGAATTAAATAACGATCGTTATTCTGAAATGTTCGTTATTGTGAGTTCGTAGTAGTGAAATATTTTTACATTGAAACTATAAGCAGTCGGCACGGGATTTCTTAAAAGTTCGTTAATTTGAAATGTTCGTTAATGTGGTGTTCGTTGTAACGAGGTTTGACTGTACTTCTGTGCAGAGTGAGAACCCACTACACATCTGTAAGGCATTATGTGCACTTTGTTGATGCTGTGTCTCGCCCTTATTAGGGAAAAACCCAACATGACACCTGTATAGGGTGTTTTTGCGAAAGAGTTTCAAGCATTGGCCTGGCTCTGTGGTGGAATACTCAACTGCCACACAGAGGGTGTGGGTACCAACTCCCATGGTGGTAACAAACAATTAGGCCATCAAAATTGGCTGTTGTAATGTCATGAAGAGCTTTCACTATAAAAAAAAGTTGCACTTAGTTGTATGCGAAAGTTATCCAAGCAAAACTCATTTAACAATCTGAAATTCCTAAAGATCATACTCAGCGTGTCTACCAAGTTGGCATTTCTAAATTCCCCGAGTTTTCCAGGTTTTCCCTTAGTGTTTTTGCTAAAATTCCCTGAGTAAAACACAACATTGTTTTATGTGAAGATGGGTAGATACCATGTCGCTCGATGTCTCTCTCTAGTATGCACATTAAAAATAAAAAATGACTTAATCCCATTTGAATAGTAGAGTACAGTTAAATCTCAATAAGTTGGTAAAAGCAGCCCTTTACTTCATTATATCGAAACTTTGTTAAACTGAAATTTGACCTCTCATAAAAGGCATAGTTACCAAAGGATTCATTTTACATTGAAAATGCCACAAGAATGCTCGACTAATATGGCAACCTGAAAAAACATTTTTTTTTTCTTGTGTGAAAAAGAATCAATTTTGTTGAGCCTGAGGTGCAGCAATCACAATTACATGCCTTGCCAAAGTGTCAAATGCAGGTTTAACGCACTGTGCAATTGCAATTATTGTGCTGCCGCGGCTTGTCATCAAAACCTCGCGCGTTGCCCAGAGCAGTGCGATGCCGATGTGATCATGTTGCCCAGCCGAACCATTTGTTCTACACGCACGCGCAACTTCGAAAACCGTCGCACGTTAGAAAAAAAGAGTTGCAGTTTCACCGCGAGGGCAAGATAATGACTCCAATAGCAAGAAATAGGAATTTTATACAAATATAAGCTAGCAGCTCACTCACTCCTTCAGGAAACGCAGCTGCTCCCGTAAGAGAGGTGACCTATCTATGTATGGCTCAGAGGCGGATCCAGGTGATTAGCTTAAGGGGGGCTCAGGGTCATAATCAGATCGGGTAGGAGGTGGAGAGGAGTACAAAGGCTGCTGCCAGAGGCAGGAAAGGGTGGAGCGATGAGGAGAGAGGTAGAGAGCGGGGACAAGATTCTCCTTACCCTTTTTGGGCAGTGGTAGGCAAAGCAACCTGACAAAGTGCGCAAACTCAACAGGGAGGCAATAAGGAGGTGGACGACAGGCACTGAAGGGAGAGGGCGGGGGTTGCAGGCTTTGGGCGGGTGGGAGGAGGGATCACTCCTACCCCCGCCTCTGGATCCGCCGCTGATATATGGCTTCAACGGAAGTTTTGCTATAAGAGCACAGCCCCTACAAGGTATGAGCCGTCTGCTGATTCCCTCCAAAGACACCGCCGCACACGCGACCACACCCGTTATTACAAAGTATGCACTTCCTGTCAAACTACACCCCCCCCCTTCCCCAACCCTCCGGCTCCTATCTCCATGTGCCCATTGTGCAACGAAGATGGTCAGCTCATTTCATCTCTGCTTGAGCCCTGTTCGTTGACAGTGCTCATGCGCTTTCACATGCGCGGGGTGATGTAATCTCGATTTGGACTTGATATGGAAGATCATGGTGATTACAAGTAATCGTTGAGTAAACATGAATTCCGTCAGATGACCGACATCTACATCTTTAACCTACATCTTTTAGATGTAGGTTATCCTCACATTGCAGTGGCCACTGCTGCTGAACGTTTAAAGAAGTCAGTTTTTTGAAGTCCGAGCATGGTTGTAGAAATTCAATATGAAAAAACGTGTCGTATAAGTATTCCTTAAATTCATTGCGTATCTCACAGGCTAGGTAAGATTTGTGCCACTGTGCAGAGAAAGAATGAGTGAGTAATAGATAAGATGCGGACCGACATTTGTTTCATAAAACACACCAACAAATTCACTGATTGCTACAGGTGTGGTGTATAAGGTTCCTTTTAGCAGCGGCCGGTTCCACTTAGGACAGACGGGCCGCTGTGTTAGAGGTTATTGGAACATAAGAGATCGCTAACCGGAGGCTCACCTCCTAATCTTTCTTTACATTGCTAAGAATGTAAGTGCACGTCGAAGTTCGATGTATGCTCAGGTTTGTACCGGCACATAAATGAAGAAACACGTTCAATGATTGAGGCAGGGCATATCGATAGCAGTGATAGCGCATGCGTGAGTTAATCGTTGATTAATTTGCATAAGAAGAAATCAAATGCCTTGACAGTTACGTCATGTAGACCCCCACGTGTGCCAGATTGATACCAGGTAAGATTTCGTTTCTTTTTTTTCTTTTTTCGACGCTGTGCACCTTTGCAGTTCTTATTCTGCGTCTGTGGTGTCTTGACTTCTCCTTTGTATCTGTGTTTGCACACCATGCCTTTTAGAATGAATTCAGTGTTCCAGCTCATATTTAATACATCTTGACGATATCGGCACGCGAACATAGGCATGCTGCTTAACTGCTACGTCCGATGCATATCCGCTCGGTAATACCGACACTGCACTGTCAGGGGTGAGACGGCTGAAACTGAATTGGGAGCAGTTTTTGGAGCAGCAAAATTTTGATTTTGGAGCAGAAGATCCTTGATTTGGAGCAGTTAGCGGCATTTAATGTGTCGTCCTAGGAGCTTGAAAAAACAAATTTGTAGCAACTTGGGGGGACAAGTACATATTTTAATTGGCTTAGAATACACATGACACTGAAACAGCTTTTGGAGAAACAACAGATTATCGCCAGGTATGAACTACACTACCTATTTACATACCACGCGACCTTATCTAGCCCATGTAATAAACATGAAATAATTGAATGAAGGTTCTGGAAACTAGGTTAACCTCAAACATTTGAAGAAAAAAATACAAAGAAAAAAAAAACGAAAAAGCATCACACTTATCAAAAATTAAATTGTGGTTGCAAAGCATTGTAGTTACATAGCAGCACGCCTTTGATTAGGATCAGTGATATGATTTAGCAGATTACTGCTTCGTCTGCTTACTTAGCTTTTCAAGCTTCCCAACAGCTTCCTTTAGGTTAGTGTTACTCTTTGTCAGGAGAACGTAACGATAAGCGCCTTCAACTAATGCTCGGCCGCGTGGTTGGCATAGCGTCAAGTGTACTGCACGCTTTTAACAGACGACAACAAAAGCATGCTGCACCGCCGTTCCCTGCCACCTCGTGCAGGACCACCTTCAAGAGTGCGGCATGGGTGCCAAGAGACCTCGCCGCACTGACTATCTCGTCAAACGCACGTGTGTGGTACTGCAAGAGTAGCGCCGTATTGTACGCTTTTAATGGGGGACGACACAAACGCGCATCACATCAGCTCGCTGCCGCCTTCTCGTGCAAAACCACTAGAGCAGGGGTTCTCAAACTTTCTAGCTTTGGGGAACCCTAAACGGCTTTTCCAGAGTGCCGCAGAACCCCTTTTTCTTGAGCAGAAGACAATCGAAGGGGGGGGGGGATAACGCCTCTCAACGCAACTACAGTATTAACACTGCCTTCGTTGGCCTGTTCTCTTTTCTTTAATATTGAAGGCCATCGCCGCTGATGTAGAACCCCCCATAATGCACAGACTTGTGATTCCCCCCTGCGCCGCGCCGCGAGTCGCATGCTTCAGGCACCGCGCAGTGTAAGCAATGTGTTCAAATAAACGAGGCGTGGACGTACAGAGGTCTGTTTTATTTGTTCCAAAACAAAAAAAAAAGGAGGCATGCCAGTCACACAGCGATACAGCTGTCGACCGATACACCAGTCGTAAAGCTAAGCATAAATGCTCGTGTAGCCCACAGCCTGCGTGAAGCGATGCCTTGTACGTGTATCAAAGTGCTTGTTGCGTGTTTTGTTTACAAAACTGACATAGCTAGAGCAGTGGCAAATCACCGTGTATGGAAACTGTGCCACGTGATCGCCAACGCGCCATGAGCCACGAATAAAGCGCCGATGTGCCCGTTAATGTCGCTTAACTGGTGTGAACGCTCACGAGCATGAGTTACCAGCTCTCCGTGCGTTCTGTCACCACGGGTCCGCAAATCATGAAAGTTTCATGGCGCGCACTAGATGACGAGTCTTTAGTGCTTTTACCACGTGGGTCTCTCGCTACTCGATGTGCGGATGTGGCGTGCGATGGCTTCCTTAAATGCCAAATGCAATGCAAGTTTGCTTGTCTAAATAAATAAATTAGTTGCTAATGGGGGTAAAACAGGAGCGGGTTGCATTCGTTCTGGTCCCTCACGGAACCCAGTTTGAGAACCCATGTGCTGGAGCATCGCGGAGATGCGTCGCCTGCAGGAGGCTAGTTGACACAACAAGGTACCGTATTTACTCGAATCTAACGCGCGCCTTTTTTCCGGTAAAACGAGTCCAAAAATCGCATGCGCGTTAGAATCGAGTACCGAAAAAAAAGAAACTCGGTTATCGTATTGCCATCGGCATTTCAAAATGGCCGCCTCCTACGCGCCTTGGCCATTTCTGCCATTATTGTTTCAGTTCGTACGTGTGCTGAGGAGATTGTCATCCCGTTCTGCGTTCGCATCGACGGCATGGAAGTCCCGACTTCAAATACTCGACGAGTGCACCACGTTGCAGCATTTAAAAGAATAGTTATTACATGCGCTGAGATGGACGGAAATCGGGCCGCATCGCGGTCGTTCGGAGTTCCCGCAACGTGCGTGCAAAACTGGCACAAATAGAAGCAGAAGATTTTTTGCAGCAAAGCTTCACGACAAGGTTTCAGTGGACCAAGGCAGGGCCGGTTTCCCGAAATCGAAGAGCGTTGACAGCGACGAGGAGTTGTCCGACAGCAACGAGGACTGATCCATTACGCGACTCGTATCGCCGCCGTAGTGGTGACAGTTTTAGCGGCAAGGCTCGCTTTTTGACTTTGTGTTTTACTTTTTCGAAACTTTAGTTCTTTAAAACCCAAATACTTGTTCTTCTGCATGTGCAAAGTTTGACTCCTACGGACTTTTTTGTTCTTTTCTCTCACGAAAAAATGGGTGCGCGTTACAATCGATGTATTACGGTACGAAGAACTTTATTTAAAGATCCGGAGAAGTGCCACCTCTTAGGGTGACAACTTTTTTTTTTTTTTTCGCGGAAAACGGGTGTGCGTTACAATCGAGGGCGCGGTAGAATCGAGTAAATACGGTACTCGCTCACGGCAAACGCGCGTAGGTGACTACACGCAGCAGTGTTGACACGAAAACCGCAGTGACCGGAGGAACATGCTACACACAACAAAGAACCTGATAGTCAACCTCGCTACGCATGCCACTCGGTAGTTTTCGCTAAGCGACAGTAGGACGTCTTATTTTCCTGGTATTCCCGGCGCCACTTGGAAAATTACGTTAACTCAGCCTTTTTTCCCCAATGAAGCTGACGTGGGGATCAAAATTCTTGCTTTTGAGGCTGTTTTGGAGCAGCTCGACACAATTTTTGCAGTTTTTATGCTTTAGGAGCAGCTTGGCGCAGGAAAACGGAATCTTATCAAAAATGCGCAATATGTGCAGCTGTCTCAGCCCTTATTGGGTCTAGCATAGCGCCATTTTTGACAAATTTATTTGGCTGATTTAGATTGCTCACTTTTGCGGGCGCTTACCGATGAACGCATTGCTCGCGTCTTCAGATATGTCGACGACTTTTTAATCTTAAGTGTTCATTCTGACAATAACCTTGCAGAGGTAGCTGAGCACATCCTTCAAGTTTTTAAATCCACAGCCAAGAAACAGAATTTTGCCTTTGAACTGCCAGAGAACTCGAGTCTGCAGCTTTTAGACACCAGACTACTATTTTGCAAGGATATTGACCACATGTGCTGGGTGTACAGCCACGATCTCGCCACCGTGTGATTCTTGCCACTCAAAGCTCATTAAGACTTTCAAGGGCTCCAACCAAAAAATGGTTTATTTCCCCGACGTTTCGGAATCAACTCGATTCCTTCTTCAGGGGGAGTGACAGTGGAGGTGTCGAGGTGCAACTCTTAACTTCTTTCACGAACCAGCTAGGGAGGAGGAGGGAAGGCGCGTCTTCTTTGGTGGTGAGAGTGTTGAAGGGGTCGTGGTTGCTGCGGCTGCTGCAGTTGCGTAGGATTGATGGGCTGGGGGCGGCTGCGGACGGTTTAGTTCACTCGCGACTTAGTTTTCTTGCTGTGGTTAGTCCGTGAATGTACAGTCAAACCCGTTTATAACGAACTCGAAAGTGTCGCGAAAAGTAGTCGTTATATCAGTAGTTCGTTGTATATGGACTCGCCCTTAAAAACGTGCGCTTAGCGGCCAAGCTGTTTTTTTTTTTTCCTTTATGCACTTTTAATAAAGTGCTAACAACCCCTTCGGTGACGAGCTAAGCCTTTTCGCGTTGTGAAGTGACGATGGCTGCGTGCTCACGAGTGAATTAACCGCCTTTGCAATGAGCTGACATCGTTTCACCGAAGCGCAGTACCGCGACGTGGAGCCGATCATCCCTGGCTAGTTGTGTGCAGCGCGTCGCCTACTCGGGTCGCGGGGTCTCTGCCGAGCCGCTTGCTGATGCTGTATGCGCGCGTTTGTACGTTCTTCGTGCCAGCTTCACTCAGGACCGTACACGGGTGCGGCGAGGAGCCTCTTCGTTCAACGCAGCGAAAACAAGCATTTTCCAAGCAACGCACACTCTACTTCTCCGCGATGCTCTCGCGGCCCTGCACGACGATGCGCGGCGCACTTCAGTTGTCACCTAGTCAAACATGCAGTATACGCTTGCTGTCAGTGCACCGACGATTCTCAGTGCCCGCGCCGCTCAACAACAGTGAGCTACTTTCGTTTCTACAAAGCGACGCGCACTTTAAAGCGGTCTCGCACGACGCGGCGGTAAGCATGGCGCGCCCGTACCGCCGTCAATCCGCAGTGTACGGTGTACGCCACACGCGCAGCTGAGCAGATATCTACAGATGACTGTGATAAGGTTGTCGGCTATAAGGCATAATGGCACGTTCATCGACGGCCGCCACCTCGCCTTCGCTCTTTTCTGATGCTTATCCGCGAAGGCATCGCCGCAATCGCGTGGAAGTCGTAATCACCGATCGACCGGTCTCTGCCGTTACCGAAAAGACGGACGACTTTTCGCGGCATATTGTGGCGTCGACGAGATTAGGGACGCAGTGAACCTTTTTGCGATAGAAAGTTATTGGGGTTATCACTTCTTGCATTTACGCCTTCTTGCGTTCCTCATCGCAGGCGGTTGTAGCTGCAGACAACCGCGTCAGGAAAGGTTACTGTGCGAAAGCTGACCGCGAGGCTTCATGCTGCCTAGTATTTTTTTTCCCTCACTGCCATTCTACCACTGAAGAAACGCCTGGAAAGTGTGTGACGTCGCTCGCAGCGTCCGAAATCTGCGTGCGGTGCTCGCCGATCGTGGGCATCTTAGTCGCGAGTAAACTGGAGCGGGGCACGCGCGAGTGCGCGCCCCTGTCACGCTTTAGAAGGCATGTTTTAACTTTTTTTCGCTTCGTATGCCCCATATTTTTACCGCGACCGTGTCTGAAGTGTTCGTTGTAAAAGTAGGAGGCTTTGAAAAATGTTCGCTATATCTGGACGCAGCTTCAATGGTTAGCATAGGAAAATCGTAAGTGCACCTGAATACGGTCGTTATAACCGATAGATCGTTATATGTGGGATCGTTATAAGTGGGTTAGACTGTATATTGATTCCGAAACGTCGGGAAATAAACCCATTTCTTGGTTGGAGCCCTTGAAAGTCCTTGAACTGGTATAGCGCATTACGGGGAAGAAGAAACGGCCGAGCAGACCGACACAAGAGGACAGAGCGCTAACTTCCAACTGAGCTTTATTGTGAAAATGCATCAAATATGTAGACTTGCGCAAGCATATAAAAAAACACCCTAACGCAACGCCAAGATTCGGCACACCATCGCACCGTCACACGCCACAGATTCATAGACAGTTTCCTTGATTAAGGAAGGCCACTTCATGTTCAGATAAAGCCAACGAAGGGGCGCTGATACATCTGATCCCAGCTCTTGCTATACAATGCGCTTCAATAATCTCTCGAGTGATTTGTGACGGGTGCTTTCTTACTATTTCACATTGTTCAAACATAGGGGAGCATCCACAATCGCGGCAGTGAATTCCAATGTGGCCCTGAATTGCTTTGTGAACATTATAATGGTGCTCTTTTAGCCTTTCATTAAGGCAGCGCCCCGTTTGGCCGATATACCTCTTACCACATGAGAGTGGTATCGAGTAAACCACCCCCACTTCACACGGCACAAACCGAGTTTTGTGCTTAGTTGAGCAAACAGTGGCGCGTGATTTCAGGGGATTGACTGCTTTGCAAAGCCGCTGTAACTTATCAGGCGCCGAAAACACCACTTTCACACTGACCTTCTCCCCTATCTTTTTTAGTCGGTGGGAAATGTCATGCACATAGGGTAAAACCACGGGTCTTTTTCGGTCGTTAGATTCCGGCTGAGCCTCGGAGTTGCAGTCTTTTTTCATCTGTTTTAATAGCTTTTCAGCTATAGATGCCAGTAGGATAGCTGGGTACCCGGCACTCAAAAGCCTTTCAGCTTGAGCTGCAAAGCTGCGCTGCATGACATGATGACATGATTTCCTAAGAGGGTTGATGAGACAAATATTTGTGATGCTTCGCTTAACTAACTTGGAATGGGAAGAGTCATAGGGTAAAAGAGGTTTTCCAGTTCTAGGTTCATATAGCCAGCACACATGGTCAGGTGAAAGAATCAAATTCAAATCTAAAAAGCGTAAGCTGTTGTCCTGACCATGTGTGCTGGCTATATGAACCTAGAACTGGAAAACCTCTTTTACCCTATGACTCTTCCCATTCCAAGTTAGTTAAGCGAAGCATCACAAATATTTGTCTCATCAACCCTCTTAGGAAATCATGTCATCATGTCATGCAGCGCAGCTTTGCAGCTCAAGCTGAAAGGCTTTTGAGTGCCGGGTACCCAGCTATCCTACTGGCATCTATAGCTGAAAAGCTATTAAAACAGATGAAAAAAGACTGCAACTCCGAGGCTCAGCCGGAATCTAACGACCGAAAAAGACCCGTGGTTTTACCCTATGTGCATGACATTTCCCACCGACTAAAAAAGATAGGGGAGAAGGTCAGTGTGAAAGTGGTGTTTTCGGCGCCTGATAAGTTACAGCGGCTTTGCAAAGCAGTCAATCCCCTGAAATCACGCGCCACTGTTTGCTCAACTAAGCACAAAACTCGGTTTGTGCCATGTGAAGTGGGGGTGGTTTACTCGATACCACTCTCATGTGGAAAGAGGTATATCGGCCAAACGGGGCGCTGCCTTAATGAAAGGCTAAAAGAGCACCATTATAATGTTCACAAAGCAATTCAGGGCCACATTGGAATTCACTGCCGCAATTGTGGATGCTCCCCTATGTTTGAACAATGTGAAATAGTAAGAAAGCACCCGTCACAAATCACTCGAGAGATTATTGAAGCGCATTGTATAGCAAGAGCTGGGATCAGATGTATCAGCGCCCCTTCGTTGGCTTTATCTGAACATGAAGTGGCCTTCCTTAATCAAGGAAACTGTCTATGAATCTGTGGCGTGTGACGGTGCGATGGTGTGCCGAATCTTGGCGTTGCGTTAGGGTGTTTTTTTATATGCTTGCGCAAGTCTACATATTTGATGCATTTTCACAATAAAGCTCAGTTGGAAGTTAGCGCTCTGTCCTCTTGTGTCGGTCTGCTCGGCCGTTTCTTCTTCCCCGTAATGCGCTATACCAGTTCAAGGACGACGAACCAACTCGCCCAATCTTCAACACTTGTGGCCTTGAAAGTCTTAATTAGTTAACCCAATCAGACAGGCAAATCTGTCGAAATGTTCAGCTATAGTGAACTAGAAGTTCACTATAGCCCACTATAGTTCACTATAGTTCAGCTTAAAGCTCATTAAGAGGGGCATCTTCAAGTCTTGTCTAAGGCCATCCTTAGTTAAGTCCTGCCACCACACAGTCCGAGACAGTTTCACCTCCCAGGTGGCTAGATTCCGAGAAGCAGGTTTTCTGGACACTGTGCTTAAATAGCCGAGTCACTGCTGAAGACCACTTGTAGGTGTAGTGCAGCTTCTTGTGCTGACAGTACAGTAGGAGTAGAAAGGTGAAGATTTGTGGTTATGCCCTAGATCCACAATCTTCAGCATGGTATTAAGAAAGTGGCGAAGAAATTTGACGTGGATGTTTTTTGCTCAGCGCCATGCAAGTTGTCCCGCGTGTGCGCCCTTACGAGAGTTAGGAAAAATGGCAACTGCGGCACAAACTACAAACGCAAGTTTGTAAGATGCAAAACGGAGGTGGTCTATGAGGTCCCATTGAGCTGTGACAGGGTCTACGTGGGCCAAATGGGAAGATGCTTGAATAAGCGCCTGTTGGAGCATTCGTATGCTGCAAGTTCAGGTAGTGGACAACACTTGGAGGTACACTGTAGGTCGTGCGCTAATTGCAA